>NC_058091.1:230272333-230577500 GCF_020171115.1 Neogale vison | reverse complement strand
TGGCATTGGGTTACAACACCCCACCCACTCTATTGGTAACTACTACTTGTCCTCCCTATAAGAGGTCATGCCAACTCTGAGATGAGGCACAGCCATGCTCAGCAGCCCTGGATGTCTCCTTCTCTGGCATTTGAAGGGCTTTCTCTTCCATCTGGTCAGACTCATAACATCCCATGGCTCTCAGAATCAAGGATGTTGACTCTCCAGAGACTGGCAACAGGACCAGAAACTTCCTTCTGCTTTTAACAAGTATATTGAATGCTGAAATGTTCCTTAGTCATGTGCGCTGCTATGAGAGTCTATGGGTGTGCACTAGAGAGTATGAACACATTTCTTCTGGCATTTGATAATGCATCACCATCTAAAGGAAATTCCCTTCAGCCCTTTTATTTCACCATCATGTAAGGCCTTGAGCCAGCCCACCGCACAAATCTCCCATGAGTAGGGTGATAGAGAAAAAAGGAACCAGGCCCACTTTACCCTGGAAGTATGACAATAATCAGAGAGAAAGGGTACAAAAATTCCCTGAGGGGCTCAAATATACTCATTAATACATCTCTTCATGTTCTGCCTCAATCTCAATTTTGAGAATTATTCCTATTATCTGCTTAACATCTAAAAAAACAAAAATCACTGAGCAACTGCTGTGTGCTGACAGTTTCTAATACACATAGTCACCCTCTAGCATCCTAACTTTACAGATGGGGACACTAACACCCAGAGATGAGTAAGTGGTGAGAGGCAGAACTCAAAGCCTGGTCCCTCAGCTTTGAAACCTATGCCTTGTACAATGTACTATATTCTTCCCAATTTTATGCTGCAGACCTCTGGAACAACAGAGAGCGATTCAGCCCTCCATATAGTCCCTCCATCATAATGATTGCCATTACAGGAAGAACAGGCAAGGACAAAATCTCCTCTCCTACTTAAAAAAAAAAAAAAAGCATACTTGTTTGTCCTAGGAAATGGGGGAGACAGTGGGAGTTCAAATGAAATTATGGAGATGTGACAGCCTAAGGAAAAGACACCCCAAATCTTTGGATATTTGCTATTTAGATTATTATTGAATTGCTGGGACCTCAAAACATGCTCAGAGTTAATCCTACAAAACCTGAATTGAGGAAAATGGCGTTTGAATGCAACTAATGAAATGAAAAATTCTAACTCTTTACTGAAAATTCTCCACTTGTTTCAAAGACATATTTTAGGCCAATTTATGGGTGTTTGAGATTACAGAATTCATAAAAGAAGGCACTGAATCTGCAATCTAAACATTTCCCAATAGAATACACCTGCATTGGACAATTATGCCCACATTAAAGTGTAATATTGCAGTCCCTGCTTTAGTGTAAATGAAATCACAGGAAATCAGTGGCAACAGTTACTATCATTAGAGACCCTCACAAATTTGATGAAAGGGAAAGAGAAGGAAGGGGGCTCGCCTTACAACACAGATTCCAGGGTCAAGAGAGGACTGTGTAATTTTCTGAGCTATGTCCTCCACTGGCCAGGTCTGGTCAGTTCTTGCCAAATGTTTTCAACCCAGTGAGTCAAGGACTGACCTGTTCCATTCCAGCTTGTGGGAATACACCTCTGATTTTATAACAGAAGTCAGTAGAACAATGGGATTTGCTTTTTGAAAATCTGCTTTTCAGACACCAGTCCTGCAAAAACACGTATTTCTACTGGCTCACCAGTAGAGCTCCGAAAATTTTAATTTTTTTTTAAACACTGGTTCTTGGTAAAAAAAAAAAAAAATACCCTAACTTCTCCATAACCAGAACCAAGGCAACCCCACATTTGGAGTTCAAAGCCCGGGCTGAAGTCTGCTGTTCTGATTCATACATGGGTAAGGGCCACATAGGGAGGCAAGCAAACAGACAAATAGAAACCATGGAAGTCAAGTTTGCCTTTGGGCACTTGGTCCAGAGAGATAATATAGTGTCTAAAAGCTTGCGCTCTAGGGGGAGACAGGTCTGGGTTCAAAACCCAAATTGAACACATAAATTACTTGAACTCTTCGAACTTCATTGTCTTCATCTACAAAATGGGGGGTGTCGATGACACTAATATTTGATTTGTTGGGAGGATTAAATGGGGAAAAAATGCACAGAAAGTACCTGCCACAGGGAATGTAATAAAACTATATTATATAGACACAGAATAATGCAAAACAGAGAACTCTGTGTCCACCGAATGAATGTGGTACTGTGTGAGGCCAATTGCAAAAAACTCGTTCTGACTGGCTTTGTTGCTGCCTTTCTCTACCTGCTCACAGAAGCACGGTCACGTGTCTTAGAGAAAAAGCCAGCTCCAGGAGGGCCTCTAGACATAACTGACCGGGAAGCTAGAAACAGTGATCCACGTACATTCTGCTCCAGACTCAGGTTGGAGGTGAGTCTATTGACATACTCTGGACTTGACTAGGGGCAGAGCAAGCTGACCAAGCACCGGCCACTGACTGTCACCCCCTCAGAAGAATCTGCAGTCTTTTTCTAAGTAATTGGCCAATTAAACTATAAATCCATGAGTCTTTTTCTTAAAACATACAGATTTTTATTACTATTTCAAAAACATCCCAGATGTATAACTACAATTATTTATAGCCTTGTAAAAACATGTGCCAGATGAAGAGAAAATACTGCTGGTTTAGTTTGTTTTAGTCTCACTCTGGTACCTCATGTGGTTTAGAGCTATTGCTTTCTTTCTGTTGTTAGCAACTAAGTATTTTCCAAATAACCAATTATTAGAATTGAGCCTGTTTAGTTTAATACACATGCACAGAGAGATGTGTATACAAATACATTTGAATGTCCCTCCACTGGTAAACATGAGGCGCTATCACAGCTTGGAGTATTTATTTCAATGCTTAAGTTATAGCTATGTGATCTTGGGCAGAAAATTTAGCTTTTCTGGATATCAGATTTCTGAAATATAAATAAGTAGACCAACTTGAGTCCACAGATGTGTTTTATTTGGCCAACATTATTTTAGAAATGTGAATGACTTTTCTAAGCCTGCATTTTCCAGTTCCCACAGCTTAACCGCTCCTAACATGGTCCAGCTGACTGCCTTTTCACATTTGCTTCACTTGCTCGGCTCCTGAAAGCATTTGGACTGCAGACCCTGGATGAGATGATCCAGAGGGCTTCCTCTAGCTACGAAACTCTACTATGCTGATTCTATTGGGTTGCTGAATTGCTTAATTTCTTTGTCTGAAGAGTAAATAAAATCCTCATTCTTCTACAGTTAGGCTTCTGGGTTTGACAGGAACAACTGAAACATGGGCTCAGACAAAAAGAAAAATCATTATTTTCTCATAGTAAACTGAAGTTAAAACTCTTTGCAAATATTTTTGAAGACCCCTGCTCTTTAACTCTAGATTCTTATCTGCAAGATATCATATATTTCAGTCAGACAACAGCTATCTCTCCTTTTAAAGATTTTATACATAAGACCCCCCCAAAAGTTTATCTTTCTTCCTTTGTCTTTGTCTCTCTCATTAAGGATACTGGACAAATATCCCTGAAAATTTAGATATGTGACAAATAGAGATTTAAATTATATAATTAAGCATCATGATTCCACAAAAGTATAATCTGAGCTTCTAGTTGCTTTGGGCTTAGAGCCAACAGAAACTGAGCCAGACCCTCCTTTGAAATAAAGGCTTGAGCACCCAAGCTAGAACTGAGAAGGGATAAGAATCTTCACTAGTAGTTTTTCTTGAAGAATACAACATCCTTCCTGCCAAACCAAGCTTAATGGCTCTGCCATACAAAAGCCATAGGTTTTATTGCCCCAACTGGAATTCTACCATGAGAGTACAACCTGCCCCACCTTTAATCTCAAAAATAATATTCTTGAAGCAATGATTTCAATTTTGTGTCCATCACCAAATTGCTGGAAACTGGGAGAGTTAGCTCAACTTCCTTCACCTGAATGTCCTTCATCATTAATAGCAGAGTCACTGCTCTAAAACTGACAATAGCCTGGAACAATACACATAGTCACCTACACAGTGTATTGAAATGCTGATTCCTATTCATTGGCTCTGGAAGGGCACCTGAGATTCTGCATTTTGACTACTTCCAGCTGATGCCCAGATTCTTTGTCTATGACCCACATTTGGAGTAGCAAGGACCCAGAGGGCTCTGTTCATTTCAATTAGATGTTTATTTGCTTCTCAGTGCCAAATTCTGAGCTATGCACTGGGAATACAAAGATGCATGAGACACAATCACTTTCCTCACAGAACGCGCCATGTAGTGAAGGAAGGAGAAACATAAATATCTAGCCATAATATACATGGTATTGTTACAACAAGAAAAAAGTACTCCAAAAGTCAAAGAGAGTGAGACATAAAATTATAGCTAGAATCAGTGTACAACTACTCCTATCCCTATGGGTCTCTCTTTCTTTTTGCCTGTGCATGCTACAACAGGAAAAACTGACCTGTAACATAAAACCCAGATAAGACTCTTCTTAAACTGATATTCCCAAGAGGTCAACCTTTGAACAAACTACTTATAAGCAGACACTCTCAAAACAGTAATTTTCGAAAAGGCAAAATCATGAATCTCATGGAAATACAAAATTAATGTGTATCAAATATTTTAGTAAACTAACATTGCTTAAAGAACATTTGGGAAACTATGTATTTATAAGTAATGTTAGGGTAAGACTGCTGGGTCAGATTAAAAAAACTGGTCAATGTCCAACAGAGCCATTAACTGTAAGATTTTAGGTTATTTGTTCTGTTTGACAGAAATTATTTTTATCTCTAGCAGATAAAAGCCTACTAATTAGCATCTGCTTCTCTAGAGTTGTACAGCCCAAACAATGGAAAGCCAAACCCAGCTCTAAAAGAATCCCTGGTATTCTCTTTCACTTGTTTTCAAATTTCAGATAAAATTTCTGATTATATATTCAGCCTCTCGAAAATTAACATGGGAGAAAAATCTCCCTTCCCCTCAACCACTTCAAAAATTGCTTCAGGATCTTAATCTTCCTCTAGTTTATCTGACTGGATCTCATTCCCAGATGAAATGATCTACCTTAATAATAATATGTACAATTTACTGGGGTAAGAGACTCTGAGTTTTAGGTACATTACCTCTCAATTTTCACACCAGCCCTTGAAGTAAGTAGAACTATCCCTACGTGAGATTGAAGAAATAGTCTCAGTGAGGTTAGATGATTTATCCAAAGACATGGCAAAACTAAGGTTCAAATATAATAATATTATTATAAAAACAGTAAGTATTTAGAAAACAAAAGTGAAGCTATCTTGCTAGATAAGAGTAAGCTGGATTTGGGACCAACATGACTTGGAAGATTTTTTTCCACAATGCACAAAATTACCAGGATTTTAAAAATATATATATATATATATTTATTCATTTATTTAACAGGGGGAGAGAGAGAGAAGAAGCAAGGGGAGCGGCAGGCAGAGGGAGAGGGAGAAGCAGAGTCCCTGCTAAGCAGGGAGCCAGATGCCGGGCTCAATCCCAAGACCCCTGGATCATGACCTGAACTAAAGGCAGAGGCTTAACTGACTGAGCCACCCAGGTGCCCTAAATTACCAGCATTAAAGCTGATCTTTTGGGTAAAGTCACTGTCCTCAGAACTCATGTTAAAAATAAAATAATACTTGATAGAATATGAGTGGACACACTGAGAGAGAAAAATGCTTAGGGGACAGATATTGTAGCATACTGCCAAAAAGGGCATTGGCATAGCAGACTCTAGAAGCCTTAACAGGGCTGAGGCAGGGTCTGCTCACAGCATCTCCATCTCCAGAGGCATCCTTACTCCAGGCTGCATCACTGGTTCAGTTCTCTGCCACCACCTACACCTATTTCTAAGGACCTGAGATGAATAATCTAATTGAGAATGATTCTACTTTCTGGAGGAGTACTTCCTGTCTGCTACCTAGCTACCACCTCTGGATGAGGTCCCCAAGGGCCTATAATATAGTTTTTCTCCGTAGAGTAGGTAAAGGAACCCTTTAACAACAAACAAACACTGGATAAGGCAGAGGAAAAAGGTCTCTAACACAAAAGAGCTACATGGGTCCAGGCAGACAAGGGACCACCAAAATAACCTAAATGGTCACTTCTTTTATTAGAGTTCCCTTAGACACTTATTAAAATGCATTCTCCTGGGACCCTTCCACACTTACTGATCAGGAACTCTGGGATGGATGGAGCTCAGGAGTCTTCAATTTTTTACAGTCTCTCCTGGTCATTCAGTCTGAAAACTTTCTGTCCCAAATCATTAGTTCTTACCTGGTTTCACATTAAAATCACCTCAGCACTTCTCAAAACAGCATGCCCTGGCCTGAGATCTACATTTTTTCAGTTCCTCAGGAGATTCAAAAGTAAAGCTAGGATGGAAAAACCATTGTTTTAAAATTTGACACTTCTCAAACTTCAGTGTGCATTCAAATCATCTGGGAATCTTATTAAAATTCAGATTTTGCAGCAGAAAGTCTGGGGTGGTCCTGAAAGTCTACATTTCTACAAAAGTCCCTAGTGTTACAGATGCTGTTGCTCCTTGACACACTTTCAACACCAAGGTTCTCCATCACTGATTCTTCACTTTGGCTGATCATTAGCATCACTTATGGAGACTGTATTAGCTTCCCATAACTGCTGTGACAAACTACCACAAACTTGCTGGCTTACAACAGCACGAATTTATTCTCTTACAATCCAAGAGGTCAGTAGTTCCAAATCCCTTTCACTGGGTCAAATAGACATGTCTGTTGGGTTTTGTTTCACGTGGAGGCTCTAAGGAAAAAATCTTTCTTTCCCTTATTCCAGCCTCGAGAGTCTGCCTATGTTCTTTGGCTTGTTGTCCCTTGTCCATTTTCAATCTCAGTTTTCCCTCTGCCTCTGACACTTTCTATTATAAGGTATTTTGTGATTATATCAGATAATCCAGGATAATCCCCTCATCTCAAGATTCTCAATCACATGTGCAATGTCTCTTTTGCCATATAAAATAACATTCATATACCCACTCTTCTCAAATGATTCCAAAAACAGAAAATAAAGGAAAATTTCCAAACTTATTCTATGAGGCCAGCATTACCCTGATACCAAAACCAAACAAGGATTCTACTAAATAAAGAGAATCATAGGCCAATATCCCTGATGAACACGGACGTAAGAATCCTCAATTAAATACTAGCAAATTGAATATAACAATACATTAAAAAAGTCACTCACCATGATAAGATGGGATTTATTCCTGGGTTGCAAGGGGGGATTCAATATTCACAAATCAATCAATGTGATATACCAAATTAATAAAAGAAAGGATAAGAACAATATGATCATGTCAATAGATACAGAAAAATCACTGACAAAGTACAACAGCCATTCATGATAAAAACCCTCAACAAAGGAGAGATAAAAGGAACATACCTACAAGTAATAAAGGACATAAATGAAAAAGCCCACAGCTAATAGAATGCTCAATGGGGAAAAACTGAGAGCTTTTCCTCTACCTTCAGGAATAAGACAGGGATGTCCTCTCTCACCACGGCTTTTAACATAGTACTGGAAGTCCTAGCCTCAGCAATCAGACAACAAAAAGAAATAAAATGTATTCAAACTGATAAGGAAGAAGTCAAAATTTCACTATTTTCAAATGACATGATACTCTATTAAAAAACCCCAAAAGTCTCCACACTAAGAAACTGCTACACTGGATACATGAATTCAGTAAAGCTGCAGGATATAAAATCAACATACAGGAATCTGTTGCATTCCTATACACCAGTAGAAAAGCACTGAAAGAGAAATTAAGGAATCGATCCCATTTACAAGTGCACAAGAAATAATAAGATACTTAAGAATAAACCTAACCAAGGAGGTGAAAGACCTGTGCTCTGAAAACTATAAAACACTAATGAAAGAAATTGAAGAGGACACAAAGAAATGGAAACACATTCCATGCTCATGGACTGGAAGAACAAATATTGTTAAAATGTCTATACTACCCAAAGCCATCTATAGATTTAATGCAATCCTTATCAAAATACCACAGCATTTTTCACAGAATTACAACAAACAATTCTAAAATTTGTATGAAACCATAGAAGACCCCAAAGTCACCAAAGTAACTTTGAGGAAGAAAACCAAAGCTGGAGGTATCATAATTCCAGACTTCAAGTTATATTACAAAGTGATCAAAACAATAGTATATAGATTAATGGAACAGACTAGAAAGCGCAAAAAGGAACCCACAGCTATATGGCCAATTAATCTTCAACAAAGCAGTAAAAAATACCCAATGGGAAAAAGTCTCTTCAACAAATGGTGTTGAGAAAACTGGACAGCTACATACAAAAGAATGAAATGGGGCCACTTTATTACACCATGCACAAAAATGAATTCAAATGGATGAGAGACCTAAATGTGAGACATAAAACCATAAAATCCAAGAGGGGAACACAGGCAACTACTTTGACATCAGCTGTAGCATTTTATTTCTAGATATGTCTCTTGAAGCAAGGGAAACAAAAGCAAAAATAAAAAAAAATAAAAATTGGGACTTCATAAAAATAAAAATTTTCTGCAAAGTGAAGGAAATAATCAACAAACTTAAAGGCAATTTATAGAATGGGAGAAGATATTTGCAAATGACACAACCAATAAAGGATTAGTATCCAAATATATAAAGAACTTATACAACTCAATATCCAAAAATGAATAATCCAACTTAAAAAATGGGCAGGAGAAATGAATAGACATTTTTCCAAAGAAAATGTACAAATGGACAACAAACACATGAGAAAATGGTCAACATCACTCACCACCAGGGAAATATGAATCAAAACTATAATGAGATGTCACCTCACACCTGTCAGAAAGGCTAACATCAATAACACAAGAATCAACAGGTCTTGGCAAGAATGTGGACAAAGAGGAACCCTCCTGCACTGTTGGTGGGAATGCAAACTAGTGCAGTCAATATGGAAAACAGTATGGAGATTCCTCAAAAAGTTAAAAATAGAACTACCTACAATCCAGCAATTATACTACTAAGTATTTACCAAAAGCATACAAAAATACTACTTCAAAGGGATATATGCACCCCAATGTTTATAGCAGTGATATCTACAATAGCCAAATTGTGGAACTAGCCCAAGTGTCCATCGACCAATGAATGGATAAAGAAAAGATGTGGTACATATATATGTTGGAATATTACTTAGCCATAAAAAATGAAATCTTGCCATTTGCAATGACGTGGATGAAACTAGAGAATACTATGCTAAGTGAAACAAATCAGAGAAAGACAAATATCATATGCTTTCACTCATATATGTAATTTAAGAAACAAAACAAATGAGCAAAGAAGGGGACAAAGAGACACAAACCAAGAAACAGATTCTTAATTATAGAGAACAAACTAAGAGTTTTCAGAGGGGAAGATGGGTGGGTAATGGGTTAAATAGGTGATGAGGATTAAGAAATGCACTTTTGTGATGAGCACCAGGTATTTTATGAAATTTTCAATGACTATACTGTACATCTGAAACTAATATTACACTATATATTAACTGGAATTTAGATAAAACCCTAAAATAAAATAATATTCACAGGTTCCAGGGATTGGTATGTGGACATCTTTTGGGGTGTAGGGCATTATTTAGCCTACCACAGAAAATTTCTTTGTTTTTAATTTTGAAACCTGGACCCCATAGTAAAAATTCTTATATGTTTGGTTTAGAAATGAGGCAGGGCATAGGCTATTAAAAGGTGATGATGGTGATGCATAGGAGTTTTGACAAATGCTATTCCAGGTGGACCAGTGTGCACTGCTGCTGGGCCTCCCATCTCCCTTTGCCACCGATTTCTCCTTGGATTTCTACTCAAAGACCCTAGCACATAAACCTGGGCCTTGAAGAAAAGGCAAGGAAGGCAAATTTTGGTTATTCCTCCTCCTCAGGAGGCCTTACAACTAGAAACCAGATTCTGGCCCTTTGTCCCAGGAATTAAAGACATAGGGCTGCAGGCATGGGGTTGACGGAGTGCTTTTCCCTAAACAGGTCTACCTTGTTGGTTTCTTTTTAATTTGGTATTTATAGGATTCCCAGCCACATCTCAACCCTTATAATTATAACCCAGATCTCACTCAGTCTCTTCAGCTAGGGTTTAAAAGCTAACAACTCTCCTAAAACAGTCAACTATTAAAACTTCATAGGCGGGGGGGTGGGAGGTTGGGGTACCAGGTGGTGGGTATTATAGAGGGCACGGCTTGCATGGAGCACTGGGTGTGGTGAAAAAATAATGAATACTGTTTTTCTGAAAATAAATAAATTGGAAAAAAAAACTTCATAGTCTTTTACAAAATATTATTTAACAGAGGTATTATGAAATTCTGCCTAGTATAATTAAAATTATACTGCAATTGTCAACACCCATGAGTCAAGCACACTGTGTGAAGTGATAGATAGGATCGCACGGTCTGTTCCCTAGCTGGCTAACCAGGCCTGGGGCTTTCCCAATCCATCTCCAAAGCCTGAGGGCCTTGCCATCAGCTACAAGCTGCAAAGGCCAGTCACTCCACCAGAAATTGAGCAGGCCCTGCTTGTGACTTCTGCTCTCCTCTTCCTATCCGTCAGGAATGCTGGCTGTCTACTATGCCTTCCTGGCGACTTTAGGAACAGCTTTGAACAGGGGCCAGGTGTTCCATTTCTCCCCTATGACTTCAGCTACAGTGGTAAAAACAAGCCTTTCTGACTCTCGGTATGACTACTTAAATGTCTTAGGTGAGCACAGTCTTGACTGACATCCTTGAGACTATCCTATCATCTAGCCTCCTATTACCACCAAACTTCTCCAAGAAAGGGTCTCCAGATGCTTCAAACCTCCCAATACTGTAGACTATCTTAAACTACTATCCTCTCCTCTACTCCCTCAAAGATCACCAATCCCATCCTGTGGTTGACTCCCATTGTCTATTCTCTATCGGCACTCTCTTTAAGTTGTTTTCAGTTTCATGCTGTTGACCTTTGCTTTTACAATGAAGTTCAAATTTCATTCTGAGGGCTGACATTATCTGGCCCTGCCTACCCTTCTGGTTTTATCTCATAAACCTCTCCTCCTCAGTCTCCAGTCCAGTCTCCCTGGCCATCTGCCAGTACCTCTTCCCTCTGCCAGGAAGCTTACCCCACCCTTTCCATATGGCCAGTTTCTTCTCACTGCTCATCTCAGCTGAAATGATACCTGGTAAAAGAGGTCTTCCCTAACCACACCTCTAAAAGCACACATCATCCACTCTTAATATCCTCTAACACAGCACCCAGCTTATTTTTTTCATCACTTGTGTTATTTGAAATTGTTGATTAGTTTATTTGCTCCCTTGCTTCATCTATTTTATCCAAGGGATGGTGAGCTCCATGAGGGTAAGGAATATATCTTTCTTGTTCATCAAAGAAGATCTAGCAACAGGAGCTGAATATAGAGATGTACTGACTAGCCCACTCTGTATCACTTCTCCCTTGGCTCTGAGGTGTTTTGTTCTTCTGTTCTTCCCCTGAAACTCCTCCCCTTCATCTGTTTCTTCACCATTTCTTAAGCCTTGACCCCTACTCCTCTTGGGAGCTGGGTACATTAATGAAAACCTTCCTCATCAGCTCCGAGAGGTACATCTGAATCCCACTACTCTCTAGTGGCGGACATCCAGTTCTCAATGTCTCATTTTGTTGTGCTGAGCATTTCCATCAGGGTGGCCAAATTTCCCCCAAACCAGCTATTTTCCTGACTTCCTTATTGCTTTTCACATGCTATCTCTATCTCTTTGGTCATTTAGGCTTAGAATCTTAGCATCATTTCTAACTTTCAACCTCTACCTTCAGTCAGATAAAGAGCTAAACAACAGCTACCCGTTTACCTCTGCCACTGCTCCTGTTCAGACCCATATCACCTATTCCCTGGACTATAGAAATCCCCACTGAATGGATTCCCAGCAATAGCTTCTCCCCACCAAGATTCATCCTTCTGTCACTTGTTTAATCAAAATGAACTCAGCTTCACTGTATGACTCCAAAGTTCAAAAACTTTCAGTGGCTCCCCACTGACTATGGTAAAGTCCAAACTCTTTAGCCTGACAATCAGGCCCTTAGTTCCCTTTCTCAGTGGCTATTACTGCCCTATCTGAAGTTTCCTTGGTCTAATTAAATAGTGTAATTTCCCATATCTATTTCTCATATCCCCTCTGCATTCTCCCACCTCTGGTTCTTTGCTTCTCCCATTTTCTTCATCTGAAATGTCCTTCTCCATCCTCCTCTGACAGACTATTTCAAGATCCACTTCCAAGGCTACTTTGTCAATAACAATTTTTTAATCCCTGATTCTGTCCAGCAAGAGTGGCTACTTCCTCTTCCCGCCTGGCATGGCTATCTTTTGTGCCACTTTGCTGTGAATTTTAGTTATTTGTATATCTGTCTCTTTTTCAGACTATATTTAAATTTTATGATCATTAAAGAAACTATGTCTTAACCATCATCACTCTCCAATGCACATATGCATACACACATATGCACACACACACACAGAGGCATGTTACAAGTCCTTAATAAGAACTTATAAATAATAACTATCCTCAAAATAATTGATAGAGAACTTACTGTCACACAAGAAAGGGTGGAGCAAGTTTACATTATACAAATGCCAGAATAATGCTGTGGCTTATTCTCTATAGAGCTTGGACCTAACTAATCCTAAACCAAACTAAAACCTAAAAAGGTCATCCTCCCAACCATGATTTTACTACCTCCTCCTGGGATGAATTTATGGAAATAAACCAGTCTAGGTCTAAAATAAAGTACACTGTTTACCTGAGAGGTTAGATACAAAGCCTGAATGAGCACGGGCCTCATCAGTACTGACTCAGAGGTTGTATAGGCAAGTGTTTTCTGCAACATGAGTGGAGTATTTACCAAAGGAAGCTGGGAACTTTCACCAGCAACAAATGTTTCTCTCACCTCTGAACTCATGTGGCACTTTTCCTCATTCGTCTTTAGGAAACTTAATCGGAGGACATATCAAGTAATCACTGTGGTCCCCAGTGGCTAGCACATACCTAACACATAGTGGACAGTCAATATTTCCTTGAAGAAAGAATGAATGAACTTCTCTATTACCCTCCTACCTGGGGAAGTCCATATATTCTAATAATAGAAGATTTATCTTTTTCCCACTAGTGGTATCCCACCTGCAGCCACTACTGCTCACTTGGAAGCTTTTCCAGGGACCTGACATATAAGGCTCTTGCTCCACAGAAAAAGTTTATCTCAACCTAGAGTTCTGTATGGCAGTAATGAAAAAAGGAAAGAATTTTAAGTCAAAGTGACCTAGTGTTGCATCCAAGTTCTGTGACCTTAGACCTATGTTGTCTAACATGGTAGCCATCAGTCACATGGACTATTTAGATCTAAATTAACTAAAATTAGGTAAAATTTAAAATTTACTTCCTCAGCAGTACTAGCCACATTTAAGTGCTCAATAGCCACATGAGGCTAGTGGTTTCCACAATAGACAGAGTCAAGAGAATGTCTCTACCATTGCTGAAAGTTTTTTAGACAGTACCACCACAGACAAGTCACTTCACCTCTTTGGAGGCTCCACTTGCTCATTTGTGAGCAGCAAATCAGTGAGACTAGATGGCACCTGAAGTTCTTTCTGCAGAAAATTTTGGAAAGTCTAGAATCTATGCCTGTTTCCTCTGAAGCTCTAGAATACAACTGGTTTTCTAATGAACAGAATAGAAAAAATGGCCCAAGAACAAGGACAAAAGAAGTTTAACCACCCAAGCTCAGGGCAAGACTTAGGAAAAGTGGAGAAGTTGGCTTTGGCACAGTGCCTGGAAGCTTGCACCGCTCTCAATCCCATCCTCAGCTTCAAAAATTAGATTCAGCTCTTTGGGTCTGCTCTCTGTTAGGAGACAGATGGTTAATCTGATCAACTAAATACTATGACATTTTAGCACTGATGCCTAAAGGGTCCAAAGTCACTGCTCACATGCTGCAGGGCATGAGCAAAAGGCAGGATTTAGCAGAGCTCAGAGCTAGCCCTTGATCCGTCACTGCCCGTCTATTTAACTTTTGACAAGTCATATGACAGGACACAATTTATTTAGGTATAACATTATGTAAGTCTATCGACTCCAAAGACACCCCCGACTCCAAGACTCTAGATTATAACATTAGATATTCCAAACAATAAACTGATGGGGAAGTTACATTTTGAAGGTAGAAGGAAAAGTTTGCACAGGCATTAGGAGAGATTAGCTAGGTCATCCATGGAGAAATGGGGGGGGGGCGGGGTGTGTGTGTGAAAAAAAGGGGTATGCTCCTTCCTGAAGCCTTAGGCTAGGCAGAACAGAACAATCTGCTCTTGTTTCAGGTTGCGCTCCCTCCTGGTGATGAGTCACATGGTGGACAAGTTGTGTTGGGTGCCTGCCTGCCGTGTCTGGTTAATGCAACTCCTTATATGGTGCTTGTTTTTCTGGCAGGTGACATGTTCCTGGACATGGAGTTTATTTTAAGTCGGTTCTTCAGGTGACACTCAGCCTATCTTCTTTTATTTTGTTACACAAATAACCTTTTCATTGGAGGTTTCTTTCTGGATGTGTCCAGCTGCAAGAGTTCTTAGTACCATAGAAGTAGCTCAGATTCAGGAACCAAAGCTAGGGTCCCTTCCCCTCCCACAAATAGGCCCATGTTCTTTAAGACAAAAGCATTATGAAGGTGAGAGAGTGTATCCCTATTTCACATGTGAGGGCCAGTTATGTGTCATGGACATGTTATGTTCCTTACCACACTGCTTCTATGTCTTACAACTGACATGTACAACTGACATATTATTACCTTCGCTGATGAGGAGAGTGAGGGCAAATAACTGATCTAAGGCTACCTTAGTAGGCAGTGGCTGAGCTCAGACTAGAACCAGTTCTGGGAGACTTCAATATCCATGATCCGGTTCCCAAAAGACTGGAGCCCTGCTAAGAATGAATGAGCATATGATCTGGCCATTTGAAAGTTTAAGAAAAAGCCTAGGAAAGGAATATATTAGTTTCCCAAGGCTGCTGTAACAAATTACACAAATTTAGTGATTTAAAATAATACAAATTTATTCCCTTAGAGTTTTAGAAACTAAAAGTCTGAAATCAATTTCGCTGGATTAAAGTCAAGGTATGGACACAGTTGTTTTCTCTGGAGGTTAGAGAGGAGAATCTATTTTCCTGTGTTTTCTAGCTGCATTACTTCTGTACATCACTCTAACTTCCTGCTCCGGTCCACAACATCACCTGCTTGCTCCTTTGATGCCCTCTTATAGGTGACTTTGTGGTTACATTTAGGGGTTACTCAGATAATCTGGGGTAATGTTTTCCTTTCATGGCCCTTAATTTACTTATGTCTCCAGACTCTCTTTTGCCAGATAATAGAATGTATTCATAAGTTGTAGGGATAAAGACATAGAAATCTTGGGTGGGGGGAGGGGGAAGGCGGGGGGGGGCGACATTTATTCACTACTGCAGAGGATTCTTCATTTACCTTGAGAACCAGGAATAGTTGCTGGAAGTACTTTTTGGTTTCTCCTTCAACTCTGCTCAGACTTTTTCTTCTCCCCTTGGGTGGCAAGCAAGTCAAAACAGATCCCATAAGTCATGAGAGGGTAAAAGGAAAAGACTCTTATATAGAGGCTGTGGGTAGATGCACCCAGGTCTCTTCTTGTCCCTATGTACCACATTCTCCCTGGGGAGGAGGTGGCAAGAGAGTGGGAGGTCAGGATCATCAAGCAGCTGGTGGCCTGAGGGTACATAGATTTTCTTTGTCTACCCTGCAAGACTTTTCACATAGAGGAGAGGCCCCATTCCCTCCAAACTGTCCCCCACCCTCACACTCTGACCAGGAAAAAGAGCACCTATTTGTTTTATCTACCTAGTGTCCCACTGTACTTGGACAGTGTCCAGTTTCCTTCCATAATCTACACAAACTCCTACGAGTTGAAACTCCTGCCCACATTTCCTACCTCAATTCATTCCACTTCCCTCCCATCCATGTTCCAACCATACTGGCATGGTTGACAAAAGGGAATGTTCATGATTTCAGCAGAACCAGCCACTATTTTTCTGGTACTGCCTGCCAATAAGACATGTCTGCAGTGGTTCAATTAGTCAATTTACATCAGAGTACTACAGTGCATAGGCTTTTCTTGAAAACAGAAATCCTATCTTAGCAACCAGCCCCCTAATAGAATTAAAAATATATATATACACAATGGAATACTATGCAGCCATCAAAAGAAACGAAATCTTGCCATTTGCGACAACATGGATGGAACTAGAGCATATAATGCTTAGCGAAATAAGTCAAGCGGAGAAAGACAACTATCATATGATCTCCCTGATATGAGGAAGTGGTGATGCAACATGGGGGCTTAAGTGGGTAGGAGAAGAATCAATGAAACAAGATGGGATAGGGAGGGAGACAAACCATAAGTGACTCTTAATCTCACGAAACAAACTGTGGGTTGCTGGGGGGAGGGGGGTTGGGAGAAGGGGGGTAGGGTTATGGACATTGGGGAGGGTATGTGCTTTTGGGTAAATTGGAAGGGGAGATGAACCATGAGAGACTATGGACTCTGAAAAACAATCTGAGGGGTTTGAAGTGGCGGGGGGGTGGGAGGTTGGGGTACCAGGTGGTGGGTATTATAGAGGGCACAGCTTGCATGGAGCACTGGGTGTGGTGAAAAAATAATGAATACTGTTTTTCTGAAAATAAATAAATTGAAAAAAAAAAAGAAAAAATATATATATGTAAACTAATACCCTTAGGCCACTCAAGTTGTAGCTAGAAACTATTTGAAAGTTTTCTTCCTTCAAAGAATAATATAGATCTTGCAAAACTGCTTTTGCATCATTATGCAATACACCATGTGTGGTCAGAGGGTAGATAATATCATTATCTTCACTTTACAGATGGGGAGAAAATCTAAACAAAAGAAAGTTAAGCCACATTTAAATGAGAGTCCCAAGGCAGAACCCAGCCTTTTAACTCAGAGTAGAATACTCTTCCCTCTAAGTGCTGAGTCTCAGACAGAGGCTTGACAATAAATTGATATGGTACATTGTAAAGGACAAAGGCAAATAGAAAGGTCCATAAAATGATAAGTAGCACAAATTGGTTTTTGTTAATTGGATGTTAATTACGCACAACTAAAAAAATATATGTCACCGTAGGATTTGAGTTGGTTGAGAGACGTAGAAATCAGAGGGTAAGAACTTCCAAGGGAATCCTAGCCTATTTGATCTACTCCTTTCTGCCCTTATGTGCCCTTCATTCCCTTCCTGGTACTTCACCTACTTCCTTTCAACTCCACTGTGACTCTGAGGTCAGGACCCAACAGAGGCCACTGGGAAATGGGAAGGGCAGAAGGGTTCCTGAAACTCTCTTCTCTCCATGTCCCACCCAGTCCTGATAGCCCTTTTGAGGGCTGTTGATTAATCATGGCCAAGTAGTCCCTGGAATGCCAAAGGCTAGACTGCAAGAATAGAGGATCTTCTTCCAGGGTTTTCAATGGAACGGGCCTTCTTAAAATATTTTCAGGGGTGCCTGAATGTAAACTTTAAAACTTGGGTCAGTACCAAATGCTCTATTTTCTGCTTCCAATGCCCAAATCATAGAGGGGAATATGAACTCTGCTCTCTGACCAACAGGCTCCAAGCCCTACACCATCTTAGGCAGTTCAAAAATGTTCTAAGCCCTAATTTTTTCATCTGTGTGATTAGAAGGATAGTAATAATTTCAGAGATCATAAAGATTGGTTAAGATAATGTATAATCCAGAGCAGTTTCTCAATAAGCTAGAGTTATAGAGTTCATCATACCCACCATCTTGAATATAGTAATTCTCACTAGACATTTATTCAATAATCATTAAGAGAGGGTAAATCACATCATCAACATTGCACACATGAACCAGAGCTCTAGAACCCAAGTCCTGGCATTCTACTCTCCCTTCTCAGGGATAACTTTAATCTTCAGGACCCAGGTATAATGCTCACTGTGAGGAAAATGTGGATTAGCAGTCAGACTCACTAAGCCTTCAAGAGGATCCAGGAGCCCTTTTTCTGACCAGGCTACAACTATTAATAGATATCAACCAGTATTTTAAAAAAACAGTTTTGAATAAAAGAATACTAGTAGTAAGAATATTAATTCAGTAAAATTTTGTTTCCACAGTGCCTGGGTGGCTCAGTCAGTTAAGCCTCTGCCTTCAGCTCAGGTCATGACCCTGGGGTCCTGGGATCAAGCCCCATTTCAGGCTCCCTGCTCAGTGGGGAGTCTGCTTTTCCCTCTCCCTCTGTCCCTCTACCTCACTCATGCTCACTCTCTCTCTCTGTCTCTCAAATAAACAAATAAAACCTTTAAAAAATGTGTTTCCTTTTATTTATGTGTATTTATGTGTATTCATATACATGCATGTATATAACATACTGAATTTAATGCTATATAGTTCCTCCTGTGGATTGTAATCCAAAAACTTTAAGAGACACTATTTTTGAATGGGCATAGCTTTTGCCCAGTCTTCATAGAGCAATAGTTACCATTGATTGTCTGTTTTCCTGACTTTTTGGTTGTATACTTTGACAAGAAGAAAGAGCAACAGTGAGTGTGAATATGGGAACCCAGAGTCTAGGGAAGATTCATGCTCTCAAACTGCTCCCTTCTTCAGGGAGCAGCGTTAATGGTACATTTTAACTAGTGGAACCACTGAGTGATGCCTGGGCAATTAAGGTCAGTGAGGATATGTCCATGACTGTGTGTGTATGGCACAGCTGGGCTTCAGAGGAAGACACAGAACACAATGTTCTCTTATATTTCTTGCTCACCAAACCATATCTCCAACTCAACTCCTGGCACTTCCTGAGGTGTATGGGAGTGCTCACTGTACATAAGGAAAGGCTCAGAGCAGGAAGAGGAAACCTGTGGCAGAGCTAAGAAGCATTCAAGCATTAGGTGATTACCTATCCCCTTGTAATAAATTAATTACCTCGTCTAGTAATGTCCATAATTATTCCATGCAGGAGCCTAACTCACAGATTAAGTATTCATGCTAGTTTGCATTAGACAGAACCTAAGGAAATAATACCCACTTTTCTGGGATCATAAAGAAAACTAAGTTAATGTGAAATTCATGATAATTTGATGATGAGAAAAGATGAGCAGCTTTTCAGGGTAAAGCACTAGTGCTCAGGGTATAGAGCAATGGCCCAGGAGTCAGAAGGCCTACCATGCAGTTCCACTAACCAAATTGGTCTCTATGACATACCATAACCTCTCTGAATTTCATTTGTGAAATGAAGGAATTAATACAGGTTATGAGGCAGAGCGAGGAGAGGGTACATTATTTAAACCAAATTAAGGGGCACTTGGGTGGCTCAGTCAGTTGGGGCTCTCACTCTTCATTTTGGCTCAGGTCATGATCTCAGGGTGGTGGGATCCAGCACAGTTGGACTCTGCCCTCAGCAGGGAGTCTGCTTCTCTCCTTTTCCTTCTCTGTCTGCCCCTACCCCCACTCACATGCTCTTTCTCTCTCTCTTTAAAAAATAAATAATCTTTAAAAAATAACAAAATAAAATAAATCAAAGTAAATGTTTATTTACTGAAAAAAAATTACATGAAGGTACAAAACAGAAAACCCATCAAAATGAGGCAACTCTGACTAAGGCAAAATGGAGGTCTAACCCCACTTAGATTGCTTCTATGGTATGCAAAATTCTAAGATGGACCCCAAGATTTCCAGCCCAGTATACACACACTCTCTCCTAGTTATTCAGTCAAATGCTAATCTGAGTATTGTGTAAAGGAATTCTGGAGAGGTATTTAAGATTCCAAATCCACCAAACTAAGATATGGAGATAATTTGAGTGGGCATAACCTAATGATATGAACCATTCAAGAGTGAGTTTGTTCTGGCTGATGGCCAAAGAGGAAGACAGAGGGGTGCCTGTGTGGCTCAGTGGGTTAAAGCCTCTGCCTTCGGCTCAGGTCATGATCCCAGGGTCCTGGGATCAAGCCCTGCATTGGGCTCTCTGCTCAGCAGGGAGCCTGCTTCCCCTTTCTCTCTCTGCCTGCCTCTCTGCCTACTTGTGATCTCTGTCTGTCAAATAAATAAATAAAATCTTTAAATTAAAAAAAAAACTTTCTCCATGAGATTTAAAAAAAAAAAAAAAGAGAGAGGAAGACAGAGACCTGAAGCACATGAACGATTCAACACATCATTGATGGCTTGAAGATGGAGGGGACCGCATGGCAAGGAATACTGGTGGCTTCTAGGAGCTGAGATCACCAGCAAGGAAATAGGGAACTTAGTCCCATGATGGCAAATAGAGTAAATTTGGAAGTGGACTTTTTCCCAGAGCCTCTAGAGACCTCAAACCATTCAACAGCTTCATTTAAACTATGACTTCCCAAACAGAGAACTCACTCATACCATGCCAGACTTCTGACCTACAGAACTATGAGCAACCAAAATGGACACTGTTTTAAGCTGTTCACTCCCCTCATCCTCATCATATTCACCCTCATCATATTCACTCCCTTTATCCTATGGTGACTGAAAAAGACCTCCACAGAAAGCCATTTACTTAGGAGCCCTTTGGAGACCTCTGAACTGGATTGTCCCAACCATATCTCCTGGCCCCAGGTTCCTATATTCCCCCATTCTACTTCATTCTGAGAGCATATTTACGGAACTCATATGTGAAGCTGTGAGCTATAGGAAGTCTTCATATCTTTTGGTCTAGTGACTTAGAAACCATTAGAAAATCATGTGAATTGCTAACCAGTAGCTTTATAAACATGAAACAGGGAATAAATATTTTTCAGTGTTCATATAGTCTGATGATATTGAAGACATTGGTACTCCATAGAAGCAAGTTGCATATTATACCTGGGCAGGCAGCTGACTGGATGAGTTAGTTCACCTTGTACCTGAATCTCTAATCTTAGAGTGCCAGAGAAGTTTACCCTTTGTTATCCTGGTCATCTCATGAAGGTATTAAACTGAGAGCGAGGAGTCAGCGCACCTAGGCCACTCACAACAAGAAAGAGAAGAACTTGGCTTAGGAAGCTGGTGGAGTCCATCTGTATCCGTTGGGTTGTTCCCTTTGAATGTTTTCTGACGCAAAGGAGGAAATTCATGAGTGACTTTAAATCTCACTGGTGTTCCAATGAAAACAGGAATATTGCCTGTGGAAACATTTCCTGACTTGGAAAAATAGTTATGACCTCTAAGACCCTAGTTATCTCCATCATGTCCCAATACTCCCTTTGGTGGAACTCCCCTTTATCAATATGGAGAGAAAGCATAATAGTTAGAGACAGAAACTTGGGTTTCTATCTTAGCTCTGCATTTAACCAGCTGTATGTCTTAGATAAGTTACACAATGCCTTTGAGTCTCAATTTCCTTATCCATAGGAATGAACAGGAGTGCCTCACTAAATAATAATGCTTACTTCATAGAGTTCTATTGGAAATTTCACAATATAATATACACAAAAGATCTCATACAGTATTCAATAAAATCAATATGTTTGTAGTATTCATATGTCTATTATAATTTTTTCCCTTAACAGTTTCCATATGTAAGCTCTATGGGAGTCACTTCTTCTCTTTTAGGAAAACATTATCATCCTGTCTCTGGCCTTGTACTCATTCCTGCAGAATTTACAAAATGGCTAAAATATAGCCAGGACTCTTCTAGTAACCAACATCAGTGACCTATAAGAAATAATCCTTATCCTCTAGCAGTAATTCTATGGCATGTCAGGAATGAAAAGTTTTGTTAGAACATTGAGGTTGAGAAGTTTCCGTAGGTAGAGAGGCTAATTTAGAGAGCCTTAACTATCACAGTTGAGGAACAGAGACTCAGCACTTAAAACAGCTAACAGAAAGCCACTTACATTGTTTAATAAATAGGGTATGGGTAGTGGGAGAGTGTCCTTTGATGACCAATCTCAGGACTAGTCAGCAGCATGCTGGGTGCTCTGGTGGGGGTAGTGGAGGGAAGGAGGCCATTGGGAGGTTGCTCTCAAATGCCTTCCAACAGGGGTGAAGATCTTTTCTAGGGCAGAGCTTCTCAAATTGCTATGTGTACCAAAACCCCTGGGAATCTTGTAAAAATGAAGATCCTGTTTGCATGACTTCATGGAGTATCTCCCAGGTGATACTGATGTAACTGGTCAGGGACTATACTTTCAGTAACCAAGACCTAGACTTGAAGAATCATAGCAGAAATGGAGAGAAAGAGGTATACACATCAAAAGAAAGTTTGACACAAGTCAGTGATTGCTGAAGTCCCAATACATGCTACAACATGGATGAACCTCCAAAACATTGTGTTCAGAAATCAGCCAGACACAAAAGAATACATACAATTCCACTTACATGAAATGTCCAGTAAAAGCAAATATATAGAGACAGAGAGTAGATCAGTAGTTGCCTAGGACCAAGAGTGAAAGAGAAATGACTGTACATGGCATGAGATTTTGTAGGAGCTGTTAAAAATTTTCCAAAATTAGATAGTGATGACAGTTATACAACTTTGTAAATATACTGAAGATAATTGAATTATGTCTTCAAATACGTGAATTTTATAGTATACAAATAAAGTTATTAACTTAAAAATGTTTAGTAGGGAGGTTTGTGTTTGAAGCATAGACTATAACAGGATATAAGAAAAATTTAATATGTTAAGCCTGTGCCACAGATAGCTGGTCCCTGCTCTCTCTTGCAGCAAGTGTAGAGAGGCTTGGACCTGACCTCAAAGATAAGCTAGGTACTTTGGACATAAATCTAAAGAAAGTTCTTTCAATGACCCCAAATCTTACTTTGGTTATAACTACCTTCACTGCAGCATAGTAATCTGGAATATATCAAGGATAAAGAATCATTGGAAAATAAGTAATGTAATAAACAAATTGATGGCCTATCCATTAATTTTTTAATACTTATTGTCTACCCAGATCTTAGTAACATCCCTCAGATTGAAGAACTATGTATCTCCAGGTTTCCAAGCAGAAAGTTGTACCTAGAAATTGCATTGCTTTTACCACAGTCTTTATATTCTAAACCTGAAGATTCTAGGTCAGTATGGTCCTAGATCTAGGACCAGCAGCATCAATATCACTTGAGAACTTGTTAGAAATACAAATTCTTAGTCCCTATTCTAGACTTAGAGAATCAGAAACCAAGGGTGGGGCTCAGCAATGTGTTTTAACAAGACTCCAGGTAAATGTTTACATATTAACGTTTGAGAACCACTGTCCCAGTTCATGTCCTAAGTATACTCACCAGCTCCACTTGAGAAATATGTCAATTCAAAGATAAGAGCCACAGTGCTAGAAAGACAGAAGTTATGGCTAATATGGAGCACAAGAGAACCATTTCTATCTTCCCCCACTGTGCCAGTCACCACTGATCAATTCCTGAATTCTCACAATGAGTCAGGGCAGCAGGAGCCTTGGGTTAGTCTTTCTATTTGGAAGTCTGGGAGGAGACAGCTCCACCAGATGCCTTGTACTAATGTGAGATTAGGTGAGGAAGGCTAAAGGAGATTAGAAATTATAACATGGAAGAATTTGGCCGAAGGCAAGAATCTGATATAATGTCACTGATTCCCCAGGTCTTAGGTGGTATAGGAGATTCAGAATTTCCTACTGCCCAAAGTGGGGACATGTACTGAAAAACTGGTGGACCAAACAAGGCCTGGAGTTCAAAGAAATAAATTCACAAATTTCTAGTACCTCATATCTAGAATAAATGGCAAAGTGTCAGATATTAACATGAGGACTCAAAAATCCAGTGGAATCAACTACACCTGTTAGAAACCAATACAGGTTGCCAGGGGACCAGGTAGGACAAGGCACATCTCAGTAGAGGTTAGAAAAGACTTGGAGAACTGCTCAAACCAAGGGCCCATATCCCAATGGCCATGTTCAAGAAGAGTAAGCTTTCTTCTACAAGAAGCCATGTGGAGGAAGGAGAGCTACAAGAGGTTTCATTGAGAAGAAAGACACAGTCCTCATGGGGAGTTTGAATGCTGACACAACCCAATAGTTACCCAAAGCAGACAGATGTAAACTGGAAAAGACTGTTTTATCTGTGAGACTATAAGCTATATAGCAATTTTAGTTCAGTTACAGGAAATATAGTTAAAATTTTTTGTCAAGCTTCTGATTTATAACTGTTAATAAAGCTACCTATCAGAAGATATTGATTCAGATATATTTATTCTGGGATGAGTGCCTCCTGGTCCAGCTAAAACAAATAGGGATGGGAGACAGAAGCAAAGGTTGGCCCAGGCCTTGGAGAGTTAACCAGCTCCAGGTTTCAACATGAGGTGCCCTTGTCCCATTTCAGAATGCTTTCCCTTCAGCCTAAAACATTTCGACAGTTAGTGCCATTTGGTCCAGTCACACACTCACAGCTGGTAACTGGAGAAGGTGAACATGTGCTTCCAACATTCACTTTTCATAGAATCACTAGGTCAAAGATCATCTGGCCAAATGTTTGCATTTTATAGATGAGGAAACCAAGGTCAAAGAAGCTAAACTAAGTGTAGAAACGCTGTAGACAAAGCCAGACCTAAATTTCAAATTGCTCTGACTCCAGATCTACTGCTCTTTTTACCACATCAACCTGTTCACAAACCAGAAATGACGGATTCCACAAACTGTAGCTATATATCAAAACCCAAAGATTCAAAATAGTATCTCTCTTTAAAGTACCTATTTATGTTTTTTTCCTTTCTTTCAGCTTTTGTTTTGAGAGATGTTAAGTCTCTTGATGAAAAGCTATTCTGAGAGAAACTAAGACGAAGAGTCCATGATCTATGGCTGCCAAAGTTAGCTCCTTCACAGCTGTACCAGCACATTGGAGGCTGTGAGGCAGCCAAGCTGTCTTTGGTGCTGTATTAAGAGGTGTGAGCGCCTGGAATTCTGCAATTCAAAAGGGCCTTCTGGGTAGCAGCTGCCTTCTCAGAGTCTTTGAAGAACCACCCTGGTTTGACTGAAGGAAGACTTTGCATGTGTCATGGGGCATGACTTTCAAACAGGCCCAGAATCCAAAGTCTTGATCTGTCTATGGAATGTAGACAAATCTTACACAGAATTTGGTGACAATGTGGTACATATCTTATGCACCACAGTTCTTATCTTCAGAACTTGGTCTTTAATTTGCATGGAGAAGAAAAATGGAAATGAAAGCACTACCTGGGTAACGTAATCCAAAAACATATGCTTGCTTTAGTCTTCTGGAATGACTATTCAAGAATCAACTCGCTGTGAATGAATGTCATGGGAGCTGTGCCTGGCTCAGGGTACCAGTTTGGAAGCCTACCTGCAACTCACATCCAAGGTAACCAGAACCTTCCCAGTTGCCCAGAGCAAAGGATCCTGAAGCCCCTTCTTTGTCAGCAACAGTGAGAGAACTATCTCCTCTAATGGCATTTTCAATATTGATTTTACTGTCGGCTGCTACCAGCTATATGTTTTAAAATTTTTTCCCTCCATACACAGGTCTTCTTCCTACACAATAAATGACAGAATGAACAAACATGGATGATTTTCTTCTTTAATTCTAAAATATGTCCCTGACTTCTGTTGGTTCTAACAGGAGGAAGGCAAACAAATTCAATAGAGTTTACATTAAACCTTGCTTGTTATCTGCTATTAACTTTATGTTTACTTCTGGCATAGAGGCAATGTGTATCTAGCTCTGCAATTAATGGCAATTCTGAAAACATCTCTACTGTCAATTAACGTGCTTCAGATTTTCCACATTTTGAGGTAAGAAGTTAAACAACATTATGTTTGACTAATGGTAAAGTCTGTAGATATTTTAACATTCGAAGTTCCTCAGCAAATGTGACTATTGCTTTGCTAATGCCCAGAATTTCAATTTAAAATTCTCATACTGGTCTGAAAAAAACTGTGAAAACTTTCTCTCCTCTTAAAATGAGAAAAAAATGAAACCACACATGTGCATATCTCAACCCTCTTCCTTTTCCTCTCCTACTCCCTATGCCCATTACTCTATCCTTTAATGCTGTGTGGGCAAGTTGTCTTTACCCTCATTTTACTCCAAGTCCCTGGAAGGTTTGGGAAGGTTGATCTCAGCTGGAAGTCACAGGGAGGGCAAGAAGTATACATTTGCTTGAGAGGGCATATTTCCTAGACAGAAGAACCTTTATCTGCTCACTTGCACTGTCCTTCCCTACACAGTGTGGAAACTGAGGTTTTTTGGTGGGTATTGTGGGGCAGCTGTTAGCTCACAACTACAAGCAGAAGGGCTTCCAGGCATAGTCACACCTCAAGAGCTGAAGCCTTGGAAGAGATAGTACCATGATAAAGAGCAGAGAAAAGAAAAAACACCTTATGATATCAGGGCCAAATCCCTAGTGGTAAAGGGTTACATACCACCATTTGCACTGGCGGCAAAAAGCAGGTGCATTTTTCAGAGACTAACATCTGTTTCTAAAAATTCTATTTTTTTTATAGACAACATTATTTGTACAAGTGAAGTTTTTTTTGTTTGTTTGTTTTTTGTGGATCACTGCCTATGTACAAGTGAAGTTTTTTTAAATCTCTACTCTGAATGACTTTCATATGAGCACAATATACTTACAGAATTTAGAGCTAGAAAAGATATTGGCTCTCATCCAGCTGAACACTCTCATTTTAACAATAAGGGAAATTTAGCCCAAAAAGCTTAAATGGTTTTCCCAAGTTCCAGACTAGAGGAGCTACAGTTATAACTAAGTACAAATTACAACCATAATCTTTATTCTTTTTTTTTTTTTTTAAAGATTTTATTTATTTATTTGACAGAGAGAGATCACAGTAGACAGAGGGGCAGGCAGAGAGAGAGAGAGGGAAGCAGGCTCCCAGCTGAGCAGAGAGCCAGATGTGGGACTCGATCCCAGGACCCTGAGATCATGACCCGAGCCGAAGGCAGCGGCTTAACCCACTGAGCCACCCAGGCGCCCCACAACCATAATCTTTAAAAGAATTATTTTAATTATTCATAAAGCAATACATGTTGAAAAAGAGGTAATAAATGATAGCACAGAAAAAGGCAGAATATCATAGCAGTGTTAAAAACAAGACTCCAAAATGGGGTCACTTATACTAAATCACTCATGTTTATGCTAAGCACCACACTGAGACTTATAGTTTCCACTCTCCAAGACACAGAATCTTAAACCAGTCACTCAATCAGGAATCTCCTAATCAGCACTAGTTAGGTAATCTGACTGACACATACCCTACCATCCTTTAAATAAAGTAACTTTGCAATAACCAACCCATTTTGTGCCTAACATAACTTCTTTGTTCCTGCTCCCACCTACCAGTGAAAGTCTTCCATTTTGTGTAGATTCTCAGAGCCCCTTTCTATCTGCTAGAGTGGATACTGGCCAATTCACAAACCAATGAATAAATCTAGTAAGATCCTTACAATTTACTCAGATGAATTTTGTTTCTTTTAAAGATTTTATTCATTTATTTGACAGAGAGGTAGGAGAGCACAAGTAGACCCAGCAGCAGGCAAAGGGAGAGGGAGATCAGGCTCCCCACTGAGCAGGGAGCCTTATGATGGGGAGCTCAATCCCAGGACCTCGGGATCATGACCTGAGCCGAAGGCAGATACTTAACTGACTAAGCCACCCAGGCACCCCATGAATTTTGTTTTTTAACAGGGGTTAAAGCATACAGGGACTTTGCAGAGAGCAGATCTAATTTTAAGACTCAGCCCTACAATGTATTAACCACGTATCCTTGGAGGAAATTATCAGACCTCTTTCACTCTATTTATTTCCTCATCTGTAAACATCCGGATAATAACAGTATAGAAGACAATTAGTAATCAAACCCATCCCTTCCTTATTTATAACAGAACTCCGATCCTGATGATGAGAGTAAGGGGACAATTCCCAAACTATGGCCCTTAAAGAAGCCTGGGGCAATTTTGATATGTACCAATGCAAATTACTTATAAATACTCTCAATCAATAGCCCTGTCTGGGTATGGGTTTGAAAATGCTTTTCCTCTGGCTCAAAACTGTGCTCTTAACACTTAGAGATTTTTTTTAATGTTTTATTTTTTATTTTTTCAGTTTTCAGCCTCCTTCTTCTATATGCTTCAGGAAAGCAATGAAGCTTGGTCTGCCTGGAAGCCAACCATGGTGGTACCTTTCCTTGCAATGATGGCTGGTTTAGACATGGATATGGAAAGCAATTATGTGTACTATCTCGAGAAGTGGAGGGCTTCTGGGAAAGGTTTATAACAAGAGACCCAGTGGGGAAGAAACAGGTGGTTGCCACGTGTGAATGTGATGCAGCAGCCATCTCAGGACCATGAGAGGAACTTGCTTGAGGACCACCAGCCATGTTAACATTGGCAGAGCAAAAAGACAGAAACATCAGATCCTGATATCTCTGAATTTATCACCCCTGCAGCTACTCTACCATGGAATTTCTTGCAATGTAAAGTAATAAATTTCTTTGTTGTTCAAGGCAGTCTTATGTTACTTAAAATTGAATGGATCCAAATGGCACAGTAGTACTTATCATATATGGTTACTGTGAGTAGTAAATGACAAATGCAGTAAGGGAAATAGTATACACAATCAAGCACCAAAAAATTAATAAATACTACTTTCAATGTTGTTGCAGTTATTATTATTATTACGAGAAAATATAAAGTGAAAATAGACATCTCCCACATTTTCTCATCCTTTTCCTAGTTACAAAAACTTGTTAATAATTTCTTGTGTTTCTTTATGTCAATTAAAAAAATACTACACATTTTTTCAATTCCAAGAGATTTCCTGATAGATAAGTTGATGCCCATAGTAATTTGCCAACTCAGATTAAAATTACCTCTAATCCCAGAGTGTGCTTCACTTAATAATCTTCCAAAGATATGGAAATACTGCCTTGTAGCTAAAAACAGTTGGTTTTTCAAAATCTTCCTGTTAAATACAGAAGAAAAAAAACATACTTAGACATGTCAAAACATACTTAGACATGTCAAAAGACATAAATAACCAGCATAGCCTGCCCTCATGCACCTTAAGAGCCAGATGTTAAGAGCCAGGGTCTGAACCAAAGTTCAGAAGACCCAAGAGGAAATCACCGAGCAGGGTGGGTGAGGAGAGGGTGACCATCAACGAAAATTTCCTCCAGGAATGATGGGCAGTCAGAGAGCATTTCTGACTGACTGGGATTCAGAAATATGAAGGTCCAAGAAGATATTTTCTGATCTCTCTTCCCTTAGAATTTGTAATAACAAATATCCCTCTCAGCTTGATAGACCACAGAAGCATAAAAATTCTTGTCCACTGAACAGAGCACAGGGAGTAGTAGCTCAAAATTTCCCAAACATTCAAAACTGTCCAAAAACTTTGTTTCTAAAATGTGGGTTGGGAAGCACCTCTGATACTTCGGAGAGAGTAAATCTACTATTTGGGTAGAAATATGGTGTAATGTGACTTTGGAGTTAAGCCAAAGGTTCTTACCCAACTGATCATACAAGAAGTTTTGCCTAAAATGCTGACACCAGGACCCTACGCAAGCTAACAAATCAGAATCTCTAGGACTGGGATTAAGTTTATGAAAGTTTGTCAGTATTTATGTATATGTATATGCGTTTTCTAAGCTTTTCTAACTAAGTCAGGGGTGAGAATTCACTGAAATAGTCCCAGAGTTAACGCCTGAATTTCTAAATCTAAGTTGTGTGACCATGGACACATTATTTCCCCTTTGGGCCTCAGTCTCCTTTTCTGTAAAGCAGGGATTACAATAGTATAATACAGTAAATGATGCATGTAAAGAACTTAGCCTAAAACTTGATAGGTTACATCAGGTCCATCCTCCCTATATGGACTGTCACTGCATTCCTTTGCAGAGTGAGGTTTGCACTGGCAAAAAAGAACCAGTAGGTGCAGCAGAGTGCTGGGGAAGTTCTTGGAGAAGAGAAAGTGCCACTTGATCTTATCTTGCCCATCAATTGAGTTTGTGAATTCCTGGAAGAAAGCAAGTGTCCTGAAATAGCCACTTTAAATGAATACATTAAAAAGAATTACACACTGAGGCAAAGAAAAATTCTTCCCCTTCTCTTCTTCCTACTGGCAGTCATGCAAGATGATGAAAGGGCTACCACTCCTTGCTCTGGACCTCAGCCAGCCTGCATGAATGTTTATAGGCAGTAAACAACCATTGAGATGACCCCTGACATGAAAGATCCAGAAAAGCAAGAAGGACCAATGTTCACCTGGCACCAAGCATGACCAGTGTGGTGCCTTTGACAATGGGCCATGATTTCCATGAGCTTTAATGTTGTGTGTCTGTCATACTTAGGTCCCCTGGTCCCCAGGGATCCTAAGTATGACAGGATAATTTTTTTTTTAACAGTAGCCCCTTAGTGAAAGCCTTCCAAGTACTAGGCATATACATATATGTATATCTAATTTTTTGCATTTAATACTCACAACATCTAAGGAAGGCACTGTTGTCCCCCACTGGGAAGAGGAGAAACCTAAGGCTTACGAAGGTGAGTAACTTGCCCAAGTTCACATAAATCTTGAATACAGCCAACTTTGAATCCGAGTCTATGTCTGGCTCTAAAGATTTTACACCTCAGCCTTAAAAAAAAAAAATGCTGGATATATAGTACACTCTAACGTTTAACAAATGAAGGAATTTGTTTCTTCCAGAAGAAAAACAGAAGAACTGGATGTCAACATCCATATCACCCTTACAACTCCCATCAGCCCTTACTGAATTCTTTTGAACCATGGTACAGAATAAAACCAGGGGTTTGAAGTGGCGGGGGGGTGGGAGGTTGGGGTACCAGGTGGTGGGTATTATAGAGGGCACAGCTTGCATGGAGCACTGGGTGTGGTGAAAAAATAATGAATACTGTTTTTCTGAAAATAAATAAATTGGGAAAAAAAAAAGTATAATGAATATTCCAAGACCAAAAAAAAAAAAAAAAAAAAAAACCACCTAGGGGGCAGCAAGGTTGCTACGAATTTTTTTTAATCAGCCTGAAAAAATTAGACTCAGTGATTAATAATTTTATTTGAAACATGAAGGTAAAACTAAAACCTATGTATCTGTCTTACCTCCCCAACTTGACTACACACTCCTGAAAACAGAATTATGCATAATACAGTTTATATTAACCCACAAGCCTAAGCAGAAATATGTATCATTTTTTGAAAACGGTTCAAGTGCTGGCTAAAATCCTGCTGTGAACTTGGCCTTTTCTCAACATTTTTTTATCCATGTGGAATCAAATTAGAATGAGCACTAAGAACAGCCTAGAAGGGGAGAAGTCACAAATGGTAGCACAAGGCATGGATGTGAAAGGGCAGAGTAGCCCTGACAGCCTCTGATCTGTGTGATGGTGGAAATTTTAATCAATATCACCTCTGAATGTCTAGTCATCTCTAGTACACCTCACTGGCTGCCCACTTTTTCTTTTGTTGCCTCCAAAACTGCATCTTTAAAGTTACATTAGTTCTACAATAGAGAGAAGGGTATGAAGAAGAACAGGCTACAGCCCATGAACACAGAGACAAATTTAGAAGCATTATATCTGAGGAATTTTGCACTTGAAGCTCCTTAGAAAGTATAGAGTTGGGCCTCCTGATTTCAAAGACAAGTGAACTAAGACTCCAAGTCAAGAACTGATATGCTCATGATCATATAATCAAAGTAGTACCAAGGCTGGAACTTGAGCCCTGGCTCCTCTACTCTTTTGACTCCCCTAAGCTATCTCTTTACAAAGTCAGTAACAAAAAAACCTATAGACTGGCCGGGTATAGATTGGAGGCTGTCCAGGAGCAGGGTGGCAAGGACAGTGTGGACAAGGAAGCCAAATACAGACTTGCCTAAGATGTTCCATAAGACAGTCCAGTCTGGCCCTTCTGGGAGCATGATTTTCCTTGCACACACACAGAGTTAGGTAAAGGCCAATTAAACTGGTCACTGAGATTTCACAAAGAGGTGGTTCTGACCATGTGAACTTGGCTTTGTTAGCTACTATATGGATGAAGTAAGTTGGTCAACTACAGTCAAGAAAACCCAAGAATCCAATTTTCAGAAATTGGAGCCTTCCTCTTTCCATACAGTCAAATCTAGAGAGAAAAAAGAAATTGGTTTTCAAATTCTGAACTTCTCAAACTAATCAGGAAAGACATTTATGGTGCCAATACTCACATAAAGTCTTCTTTCCTGCCTGATAGCAATAAAAGAAAAAAGAGGACCAAATTACTTGTGTGTAAATGTGAAATTAGTAACTTCATAAATCTGAAAAAGCAGTATCTGCACAGATTATACAGAAGAAAAGAAAGCTTTCTTTCCTTAAGCCTCAAAATTCTAAATCTTTTCCATATGAAATTCTGTCCAATTTAAACCTTTCTTCGGTTGTCCTAGAATAGCCTTTCTTGGTAACCCGTGTCAACCTTGGATGCATGTTATTTTAACAAATTCCCTCCTACTAGCAAACATATTTCTCATTCTAGTTCACTGCCAACACTTTCTTCTATCAAAGAGTATACCAAGAGTAGGTCTCACTCTCCTCACTGCCATGTTTCTCATGAGTATTCTGCCTTGCTGATGAGCCATCAGCCTTCTGATAAGCTAGGCCTGAAAGGTACCAGAAAACCACACACACGGTCAGGGTTGACTGGCCCAGACTGCTGCTGTGATTGCACCTGACCGCTGCTATTTTGGAGGGGCATGAACATCCAAGATGAAGCCACTGGCAGTACCTGCCTGATCTTGAAACATCTTGGCCAGCCACATGTTCTCCTGTTTTTCCTGCAAGACCAACTTTCATAAATGATCTTATAGTTTTGTTTACCTTCTGGTGCCACACCTGTCAAATGTTGTAGCGTAAATCCATTCCTGCTACAAGATCCCCAATGCACCCAGTGAAGTTGGCACTGACCCCTGAAACAAGTCCTGACATGTAAACCTTATGCCTTGCCTCCAGTTACAGCACACTCACTCAAATCAAATCATTTTGGGGTCTATTCAGAGTCATCCAGTGTAAAGTTGGCTTATGTGGAGGGTCACAAAGACACGAAATTGGCCCTGCTCCTAGCCTACTCAAATCATTTCTATTCAAGTGGGAAGGTGGTGATTTTCTCTAAAATCATGTTTATAGAGGTGTTCTCTGGGAGATAAGGAAGTACCATATCAGGAAGCTAATGGAATTTTCATAAACTCAAGAGAAGACAAATTGTTTTGAATCAGTGACCAAACTCTTTAAATACCAGACTTTAAGTTCTTACAGATATTTTTACTTATGTTCATTTTTGATAGGCAGTTTTATTGTGTTTTGAGCTTAAGCCATAATAAATGACCCTCTTTGTGTTTTCCTTCTCCAGATTACATCAATATTAGACACTTACCATGTGTGACGCCTTTTGCTTAGAGGTTTAAAAACAAACGTTTAGAGTCCCCTGGGTGGCTCAATCAGTTAAGCATCTGCCTTTGACTCTGTAATGATCTCTGAGTCCTGGGATGGGGCAGCGTTAGCCTTCCTGCTCAGCAGGGAATCTGCTTCTCTCTCTCTCCATCTGCCCTTCCCCCCTACCCCCCCACCCCTGCTCTTGTGCACATGCTCTCTCTTTCAAATAAATAAAATATTTTTAAAAATGTTTGTCTTTTGAGATCAGACTCTTAGTCTTTCTAAGCAAATGCTCTGCCTCTAACGGTACCACCAAAAAGACAAAGAGTATGAATAGAAAAGAGTGGGGCTGAGAGAAGGGACCCACTGACCTTAGAGATATTATTCTCAGAGAAAGAACTGGAAACTCACAGTTTCTCCATTTCCCTTTAGAGTACTCTATGTTGTTATTGTCCCATTTTGAATCTAGTAATTTTGCCTTGTCACACCTTAACAATTGGGGGATTCATATATGAAGCAGCACTTTCTTTAATGGTCCAGCGTTTATTCTCTTTCAAGCTTCAAGAGAATACTTTGATGAAGTTGTCTGTGTACACACTATTCTAAACTGTCAGATGATAGACTATTCTTTCACCATATATCCTAGAGTATGCTCTTCTCTCCAACGGACATTTCAAGTCTCAAAGGCTATCTTTTATTTAACAGTCTTGATGATGTCATTGCCATTGACACTGAGCTTCTATGTGTGCCCTCATCTGCCCCTTTGCTGTGCATAGAAATAAGAGTTGTAGAATTTGCAGTCCTATTCAGAACAACACTGACCACATGATGCTTTGCATTGTCATTCATCTTTTGCATGGATGTCCTCCATCTTCAACCAGACTGGTAAGATAAACCAATCTTCCCAACTTTAGAGAAGATGGTCCAGTTCTTCTACCTCTTTGAATACTACCTCGGAGCCCAGATTCTACTGTTCTTAATTGTGAGGATGCTAGTTAAACCAAGTATTTTCCAGATTTGAACTACATTGTCCTCTCTCAGATGTCATATGTCTAAATCTCAAATCTGAAATCTCCAGAAACATCTCCATCAGAAAAGTGATCAAAGAACTAGAACATTACTAAGTTGGGAGGAATTTAAATATTCATCAGGTGCATCAACTTCACCTTAGAATTGATGACACTCAAGTCTTCCCGAAAGGGTCTTGAATAAAATCTCCAGTGACAATGTTGGAACTGGCTATTCATCTTTGATGGACTTACCTACCTTGGCAAAAAATGCGGAGATGAAAAAAATCCGAGGCCTTTTCTCATGCCCTGTGGGAAAGTTTCAATACTTCACTGGATGATAACAGGAATAAATAGAAACCTTTATTTGTATGAATGGACTGTCCTCCCAGGGATCTTAAAGCAGAATGTGATTAGGGAAGAATTTTTTTCTAGCCTTTTAATTTCGGGACTAATTGAATCTCTGTAATGATTATAGGGGAAGAAACAAATATGCCTGCAATGTACCTAGCACTGTACAGTGTACTACACAGCTTCACGAAGAGCATTTTTTCTTATAATCCTCAATTATTTGAGGCAAACCTTTAAACAACACAGGAAACTCCTCCCTTTTAAATTTAATACAATGGATGAAAAAAGTAGATGGATTTATTTATTAAATATTTACTAAATAAATTTACTAAATTATTTACTAAATAGCTAACTAATAGACTCCAGGACCAGTCCCTTATTTGAAGGATTCAGGACAGAGTTCTGCATAAGCAACTGCACTCTCTAATTCTTTAATGAAAGTCCAGTGTGGTTTTTTAAAACTTCTAAGTATTATGGTGGTTTTAGAACATAATATGGTTAGCAGCAACATAAATGGGCATACATATTTTGGAAAGCATTTTGGAAACATACATCAAGAGTCCTAAAAATATTCATGTAACCTGCTTCAGCAATTCTGCTTCTGAGAAACCATCCTTAGGAAATTGACCAAAAAATAGTTTTAAGCCCAGAGTTTTGCAAGACAGCATTATTTATATTAGCCAAAGCTTAAAAGCAATCTTAATGTACACAAATAGGGAAATTCCAGTAAATTACACTCAATATGTGGCACCTGGGTGCTCAGTCAGGTAAGCGTATGACTTTGGCTCATGATCTCAGGGTCCTGGGATGGAGCCCTGTGTAACAGGGCTCTCTGCTCAGTGTGGAGCCTAGTTCTCACTATCTCTCTGCCCCTCCCCACTGCTGATACTCCCTCTCTCAAATAAATAAACTAAAAAAAATCTTAAATTTTTTTTTAAAAAATTGTGCCACAAACATTCAATGGTCAAGATTTTTAATGACATGTAAAATGTTTATGATAAAATATTAAGTAAAAAGAGCAGAGTGCGAAAATATATATTGCATGTGCATATCAAGAGACTTGAAGAAAATACAACAAAGAAAATACAAACAAAAATATTTACAGGAAGGACTCCTTTAATTTTTATTTTCTTTATACATTTCTATGTTTTCTATATATTCTAACACTAGCTATATTCCTATAAATAAAAATAATTTCAAGTTTAAAAATCAGAGGAAAGAGTAAACTCAAACAAGTGCTAAAAGTATGCAAAGGTGAGTCAAAGCTATTGTTTCTTCTTCTTTTCTTTTAAAGCTGTTGGTTCTTCGTGATTCTACACTTATGTTATTGAATGCATGAGTAAATGTATAAGTGAAGGGAACATCTGTGCTTTAGATGTTCAGCATGGCTGGAATAGCAAATCTGATTGCTTGCATCAGGAGCAGACCATGCTCTCCACTTGAGCTAACCAGCCAGAGAATTAACAGAGAAGTTACTGCTTTAGTTTTGTAAACTTTGACAAGTATCTACTGTACATGAATTAGACTGGACTAGTAGCTACTGAGACTACAGGAATAAGCAAACAAGATTCTAGCCCTCCATATTATGTGGGTAAGACAGACCTACATGAGTGATCATAATTCAACACAGGTATTGGAGGTAACTGGGAAAATGATGTAGGAATGTAGAGAAGAAATGAATTCAGACACCCTTAGATAGCAGTGGGTTTTTTTGTTTGTTTTGGGGTTTTTTTTGGTCCATGCCTATAAATCTGTATAAAAACAATCTACTTTATTCAGGGAAACATTTTTGTCTAGTACATGGAAACTATAACATTTTGTAGTCATGAGAATATTTTGTTTTTACAGTGTTCCATGTTATTTTTAAAACACCTTTCAAGGTTCTTAAAGGACTTATTTTACCTATATTTATATTTACATAAATCCTCAACAGACTCCTCTTATTAGGGTGGGAACTTGTCCCACAATCACCAGTGGAGAGACAAGGACAAAGAGGCTTCTTTTGAGTCATCTTTCTCCTCACTGCTTTATACTTGTTTGGAAAGTGGAGATAGGAACTATCTCTGAGCCAGAATGGAAGCCCAAGTTTGTTCCAGTGCTTTTCATTCAAGGAGTTTTTCTGCTGAGGCAATTAGTCTCCAGATCTATACAGCAACCACTGTGAGCCTTGATTTTAAAAACAGGGATACCTGGGTAGCTCAGTTGGTTAACCATCTGCCTATGGCTCAGGTCATAATCTCAGCATCCTAAGATGGAGCCCTGAATTAGGCTCCCTACTCGGTGGGGAGTCTGTTTAACCCTCTCCCTCTGGCTCTCCCCCTGCCCATGCTTTCTTCTGCTCTCTGTCAAATAAATAAATAAAATCTTTAGAAAATAAAAAATAATAATAAATCCAGAGTTAGGGTCAGTGGGGAAGGAACCAGAAGACAATTCTAAAAAACCTATACCCCAATATTGAAACTCTAACTGCCTCTCTTCTCTGACAGTCTCCAGTCTTGGAAATCATGGAAGGAGAAAGATCATGGGAAAGTTGATCTTAATCTGTCTAGGGAGCAGAAGAGCAATAAAAGCTATCAAAAACTTGAAACATCATACTTAACCACCTTCTTCTTTTCCCATTTTCCCCTCCTTCCTCATCAAGATAACTTTGGGTGTAGGGGCACCTGGATGGCTCAGTCAGTTAAGTGTCATCCAACTCCTGATTTCAGCTCAGGTCATGATCTCATGATCATAAGATCAAGCCCCATGTTTGGCTCTATGCTGGGCATGAAGCCTGCTTAAGATTCTCACTCTCAGGGTTCTGAGTGGTTCAGTCAGTTAAGCATCTGGTTTCTTCTCAGGTCATGATCCCTGGGTCCTGGGACTGAGCCCCATGTCAGGTACCCTACTCAGTTGGGAGTCTGCTTCTCCCTCTCCCTCTGACCCTCACCCTGCTGGTTCTTTTGCTTGCTTGCTCTTTCAAATGAATAAATGTTTTTAAAAAATCTTTAAAAAGAAATTCTCTCTCTACCTCTCCTTCTGCCTCTCTCACTCTCCCTCTTTTAAAAATAAATAGATAAATAAAGAACTTTTGGTATAGACACACGAAAAAGTCCTTAAGGAGTGACATTCTAATAAGACAAATCTCAGTCTGTGCAAAGACTCCTTATAAACCTGTATCTACAAGTACAACAACACACAGCCTTCTGAGACACCCACGTGTTAACTATTTATGGATAAAGCTAGTGAGAATTCATCCATAAAGACTTTTAAAAAGGAGGAAAGCTCTGGGTTTGAGCAGAGGCAAAACATCATGTTTATATTAAACGGAAGTTTAAAATGTTTTATTCAACTTTGGTTCAAAATCAAAGATTCTGAAAGTCTAGCCTTGGTTTCAAGCTGAGCCAAGTTCTGTCACTTTAATGATGCATTTTAGAAAATAAGGGGAATACAGAGTAAAAAGGAAGTCTCTGATCAGTATAAACACAAGTAAGATTGTGATGCTTAAACATGGTTCACTATGTCAAAATCTGCCCTAAATTTTTTAATTCTCTATGTGCTTGAATGTCTGGGTGGTCTGAGCTAATAAAGTAGCCTTGGTGAAGACACAGTCTCTCTTCCGTTTCTCAGGACTCTGAGCAGTTGCTTACCAGCCATATTGTATGAATGACATAATGGCTAGATGAACCTTAGTGATACTGCAGAGTAATTACTTTAAAACAGTCCAATTAGCTTTGGTCTCATGTTTAGTTAAAATCATGCCCTTGGAAAGGTCATGTGAAAGACTCAGAAGAAATTAGTGGAGTATTTGATGAAGCCCCAGTTCTCAGAAAGCCATCAAGTCAAATGAGCTGAAAACACTCCCTCCTCCCTCAGAACTGTGGGTGGACTTTCATTCACCAAAGCACTTCTACCTGGTCAGCCCAGGAACTAATAAAGCATTGCAGAAAGAGGTTAAATGAACAGAAAACTCAGTGAATAAACATCAAGCCTGTACTGTGCCTACAAAAAAGTCAACCTTGAGTAACACTCTAATCAAAGTAACAAGGATTTTCACACTCTGCCTAGCCACAAGCATCAGCATTAGGTTCTGCAACTGCTTTACTTCTGGGCATCATTTTCTGACCAGCAGCCCATCCAGAGCCTTCTTTCTTCACTTACATCTCTGCTGCTTTTCCTCATCATACTCTCCATCAGGGCAAGGAAAGCCTGTCAATTTCTCCTCCAGCCCTATTTGATGTTTCCCCTCCAGTTCCTTCCATTCTTATTCCAATTAAGACTGCTCTTCTCTGTAATGACTCACCCTTGCAAGCCTGAAGGCTTGTTTTCCATTCTCTTGAGAAAGATAGGTGCTTTCCTTGTGGTTCTCTCCTTTAGAGGAATTCCATTTTCCTAATCAAAGACTGGACGGTAAAACATAAATTTTTAACAGTCCCTACAGGTTATCCTTTGGTAATATATGAGATAAGGAAATAAGAAAGTAGAAACATACAGTTTGGTAAACAATATGGCTGCTAGGTGATTTACAGCAGAGGGTCCAAATTATCTACAGAGATGAGTCTCCAAATTTTTAATTTTATATATATTATATATTATATGTGTGTGTGTGTTTTTAAAGAGAGAGAGTGCTGGGTGTAGAGACAGAAGGAGAGGGTAAGAGAGAATGTTAAGCAGGCTACATAGCCAGCATGGAGCCCAAGATGAGGCTTGGTCTCATGACCCTGAGATCATGACCTGAGCCTAAATCAAGAGTCAGATGCTGGGGCGCCTGGGTGGCTCAGTGGTTTAAGCCTCTGCCTTCGGCTCAGGTCATGATCTCAGGGTCCTGGGACCAAGCCCCACATCGGGCTCTCTGCTCAGCGGGGACCCCGCTTCTCCCCCTCTCTCTCTGCCTGCCTTCTACCTACTTGTGATCTCTGTCTATCAAATAAATAAATAAAAGTCTTTAAAAAAAAAAAAAAAGAGTCCGATGCTTAACAGACTGAGCCACACTGGTTTCCCTAATTTTTAATTATGTTTTTAAAGAATAAGTCCTAAAGTGAGTTTTTCAGGTTTTCTATGTCTTCAGCAAAATCCTTAGAACTCATCACCAACCAAGAAAATAATAAATAATTTGTTCCTACCTGTATTGAGAAAGCTAATCACTGACTTAAATTAGGCTTTTCTACAAGCACCAGTGGAGAAAAGGCATTGTTTAAGCCTAGGTCTCCAGTGTGAAATTACCATCTGTGAAATCTCAGCTAAGTCTTCCTATATTCAAAGAACTGTGCTAAAAGCTAAAAGGTAGGGGCACCTGGGAGGCTGGGTTGGTTGAGCAACTGACTCTTGGTTTCAGCTCAGGTCATGATCTCAGGGTCCTGGCATTGAGGCCCGTGCGGAGCCCTGCTCAGAGCACACGCACATGTGATATTTCCCTCAAATAAATAAATTAAATCTTTAAAAGGAGAAAAAGGTAAAATTCAAATGTAGCAGAAATTCACACCCTACTATTTATTAGAGAAACTAATGATTTTGATAAAGTTTGATTATCTAATCCTTAACATTAGTTAGAGAAATACAAACCAGAATGATCTGTCAGTTTGCTAGTGGCTAAAGTGCAGAATTTGATCAGAAGATATGAATACATATTGGTGGCTTGCCTTTCTCACCTGGGGAGGCTAAGAAGAAGGGAACGCCCTTGGGCTGAATTCCTTCTCTACAAAGGCACTGATGGCTCTCTTATCTCTCTGTGGACTTATCTATGGGATTTTAACTCAAGCCCTTTCAAGACTCTTGAACAGATTTTCTTTCTGGAACAATTTATCCATTATGTGATGGTTTCCTGATTTATTATTAAATCCAAACCTAATCGAAGATGAAGGACCAAACTTTGATTCTTTTATCTCTACATAATCATTTTTCTTGTCCTCTATTTCCCTCCATGGAAACAATGACTCCTGTACTCCATGATCTTGAGACTGTCTCCTCTGAACATCTATAGGACTGAACACTATGTATACACCCAACATTGTACTTTCTATGGCCTGGACATAATCCAAACCATCAGGCTTCAGAGACATTCCAACCAGCACACCCTATATGGCAGCCTGACATGGGTCCTCCAGGTCAATGTACTAGCTCACACTGTTTAGCCCTTCCCATGTGAGGCATCCCCCACAAAGGGCATTTCAACTTAGTGGACACTTCAGTTATAAGCTTAGTTCCAAGTCACTTGCCTTGACCCAGTTTTAGTACTCCATTCCATTGTCTCTGGATTCTTGCAACCGTCATTCCTTCTATGCATGTTCTTATTTGTTTTTGTTTTTGTTTTTTTAAGATTTTATTGATTTATTTGACACAGAGAGAGAGAGATCATGAGTAGGCAGAGAAGCAGGCAGAGGGTGGGGGGAGTGTAGCAGGCTCCCTGCCGAGCAGAGAGCCCGGTGGGGCTCCATCCTAGGACTCTGAGATCATGACCTCAGCCAAAGGCAGAGGCTTAACCCACTGAGCCACCCAGGCGCCCCTGTGCATGTTCTTATTTGTATCCTCTGTCTATCCTTTAGAATTGATGCACAGCACCATCTTCGTGACTGCAACACTGGCTCAGTCCAATAACTGGGTTGGTTTTTCATCATCCACACTGCTTAGGTAATGCCTGCCTTGCTTTTCCTGGCAGCTTGGTACTTTCCTAGGTCAGAGGCACTTTCTAGGTACAGCATATATTCTCCCTGAGGCACTTTCTAGGTACAGCATATATTCTCCCTGATACAACAAATGAAACACAGTAGGAAAACTAAAGGTTTAACAAGTTGTAAAGGAGGAGTTGGGGCTTTCTTATTTAGCACAATCAGGATCAGGTAATTGGTCAGTCGATTAAAACTCAGAGAGAGCAGAAGTACTGAGCTTTTGGCTTTTAGAAGGTAAGAGTCTCTTGTACAAGAGGGAATGATGAGTTCCGGGTAAGTTAGTGAGCAAGTTAAGCAGGGGTCAGTTGATAAAGCCTCCACTTTAATCCTTAATTTCTTTATAACACTCACCAAAATTTACCTCCTAGCTTAAAAAATAAAGCACAATTTATGTTAAAAACAGTCAATTTGATCTTATTACAATATTCACTGGAGATGCAGGTCCAAGGAACTGGCTTCTTCAGAAGCTCTGTTCCACTCACCTGTGATTCAGAACACCTAAAAATTATCAGTTACTCTGACTGAGAACTTCTGCCAAATGCAGATGACATTAAGCACAAACAATTCAAATTCAAATCTCAAAGCAGATGGAATATGAATAAAAAAATAATGTTTCACTAGTAACTCAATAATAGCATCATATGATTGGACCAAATCACAGCGGTAATTGCAGCCTGGTACGTTATTCGTTCATCTATTTGAAATTTTGGAAGAGACTCCACAGCACAGTTCAGAGGCTTTGAGAGTCTGGAGCCCTTTCTGTTGTTTCAGTAGTGCCAGCCACAGCATGTTGAAACACTGCTGTTGCTAGCTGGGTGCCAGTGTGGTTTCACTTGCAAGTATGGGCAAGGATATTTTTTTAGAAACTGAAAATAATTTCTGCCAAACCATGAAATCAACTGATAAATCTATCAACTCCTAAAACAAACAAAGAAACACCTTTATTCATATTTAGTGATTCTGTGTAAAAACCATTCTTGTCACAAATGTACTTAATTCAAGGTGAGAATCTCACGGTGGGGAGCTTAGAGGTATAATCAAAGCAATAAGCAATCTCTACTCCCCTTTCTTCATTCACCTCCACACATGGCAAGTCAACAAGATGGATTCTCAGGAGCACATTCAGATGGATCTGAGACACTGAGGGGAGATCTAAGTAAAGGTGGACTGCCTGGGAAACCATTATCAACTTTTTAAAGGGCATTTACCATTAAAGATGTTTGCTTTGGGGGTTTTGTTTGTTCATAAAAAGGAAGAGAAGAAAAGGAATGGATTGAGAGATGTATAAAGCCAAATCCATAGGATATGCATGATTATATATACTATAATATATACATAAATCAATTACATAGATATACTACGCTTCCTCCACTGCCAGCCCATAACATGATTATTGATTTCCTGAGAGCTAGGACATTGCCTTCTCATTCTTTGCCATTATACTCAGTTTTCACTGAGACTTTATTGATATACTCTACCCAGGCAGCTGCTCAGTAAGTGCAATATAGTGCGATGGGTAAAAGCAAGTCAGATTTCCTGGTGTTCGAATCCCAAGCCTAACACTTGCCAGCTGTGGCCCTGGGCATACCACATAACCCTTCTGTGGCTAAGATTCCTTAGTTAAATGTAAAGCATTTAGAGTAAGTGACTGGTAGTAGTAAATGCTCAGTAAATACTGGCAATTATTAACTAACTACAACTTACTAACCTTTGTGTGCAAGTGACCCGCTGACTGCTTCCTAGAAGAAGAGACTCTAGAATGGAAATGCAGCTTTCAATTAGTAATAGAGAAAGAGTCTTTCTTTAAACTCAAGGACATGGTATCAGAACATGGATAAACTGGAGCCATAAAAGTTGTGTCCTCAGAAATAACTGATAAATATTTTATACCTCTTGTAAACTAACCACCAGAAGGAATGTCCTGTGGATTTGCAGGCCCTGGTGACCAAATGGAAAATATACTGATGTACCAATTTAAAGAAATTCAAATTGTAGTATAGCTCTGTCCTTAAACTAGCTGTATAACTGCAGTATAATCATGCATATAATGAGAAGTTTGATCTAGCAATGCTACCCAGCAGAACTTTCTACTATGATGAAAATGTTTTATAGCTGCACTGTTAGGTATGGAAGCCACCAGCCACGTGTGGCTACTGAGCAATTAAAGTGTAGTGAATGCAACTGAGGAGCTGTGTTTTTAATTTTCACTTTATTTCTAATTACTTTACGTTTAGTTTTACATAGCCACAGATGCGTAGTGGCTATCATTAGCACAGATAGAGTATTTTTAAAGATCTTTTCTGGTTCTAGCATTCTGTGATTTATAGAATTCTCTAGGTAAAAAATTGTGGAAAACAAGTATTATTACAGTGGATCTTAGAACCTACTCAGTCTCTAGGATCTGTATACTTTGGAAGGTGGTTAAAGAGAATATATAAAAAGGGACCCCTTTAAGAACGCACGTCTTGAGAAGGTAAGAGCACTTCTGCCTGGAGAGGGTGGAGTACTCTAATGACACCTGTCCCCCTGATATTTTCCAAGTTCTTGACAGTACCAGACTTGAAAGACTCACTTTCTGAAAAACAATTGTCAGTATTAATTGACATTACTTATTATAGTGTAACTCATTTCACACAATAAACCTGTTATCCTGGGGTGCCTGGGTGGCTCAGTGGGTTAAAGCCTCTGCCTTCAGCTCAGGTCATGATTCCAGAGTCCCGGGATTGGCCCCCGCATCGGGCTCTCTGCTAGGCGGGGAGCCTGCTTCCCCCACCCTGCCTGCCTCTCTGCCTACTTGTGATCTGTCTGTCAAATAAATAAATAAAATATTTTAAAAATAAATAAATAAACCTGTTATCCAAATATATTATTACTATTATTGACTTACAGATGAAGAAAATAAGGCAAAGAAATGTTACGTAACTTGTCCCAGGCTATCCAACTAGAAATGAATGGATGTACCAAGATACGAGCCCAGATAATCAACTCCAGAGTCTGCCTTCATAAAAATGAAAACAAACTTTTTAATGAATAAAAATACACATACAGAGCAGAGCTCAAATCAAAAGTACGCTTGATAAATTTTCACAAAGTAAACATACTCAGATCACGTCCAGAATTTTTCCAGCATCACTGTCCCATTCAGTCACTGCTCAAATAAGCTATCAAATAAGGTTATCAACTATGCTGATTTCTAACACTATAGTTTGGTAAAGCATATACTTTAACCACTACATTATTTATCCCTGAAGACAGTATTAGAAAATCACATCTTTGTAACCAAGAGAAAAAAAACAAACACACTTCTAGCAAGAGCAATAGCTATCTGGTGGTCTCAAATCCATCGGTAGTAAAATGGACTATCAATAGGTAGGAAAGCTACTCATTCCCTCAATATGTATTTTTTGAGCACCTACTCTATGGCAAGCACTATACCAGTGAGCACTGATATTCAACACTGATAAAAACAGACAGGGTTCCTGCCTCATACAGCATTTAGTCTTTGGCCCAGCTCAGCAACTAACAGTCAATTTAGAGTGGAGGGATTTGCCCAATGGCCTTGGTAATAGCTAACAGGCTCAGTGGCAATGCCTATGGTGGGACAAACACCTCAGAGAGAAGTTTCCCTGACTTTGGTCCCTAGAATTAAAGCAGAATGCCCTTCGAGCCTCCTGGAATTTTGGAAAGGTGACAACTGGAGCTTATTGCATGGATTCACACTAAAAATAACTCTATAAACAATTTCTAAATACCGTCTTTATAAGTAAAAACTTGAGAAAAGTCTGCAGGCTTAATGTAACCAGAGAGATTACAACATGAGATGGGAAATGTGGGAATATTGTGTGGACAGAAAAAAAAGGCCATCAGGGAATTCCACCCCAGCTGATGAAGAATGATTGCTCTACAATGACAAGCAACTGAGAAATTCTCACTAATATTTTCCAGAGCAAGGAAGGGGCTGATACAAGACAGTGAAGAGGGGTACTTCCAACAAACATTTTCTAGAATATCCACAAGCAAAGGGACCAGTGACAGTAAGGGGAGAAAAAAAAAAAAAGGATTTTTCCTTGTATTACTAAGAGTTGAGCTTTGACCTAGGCATGTGTAAGTATGCCTGGGGATACTTCAACCACTGTTCTCCTCTGGCTCAGGGAGAATGTACTTGGAAATCGTCTCTTAAACACACCCGTTTGCTTTTTCCGAAGTCAATTTGATTTCCCCCTTGAAATGCACATGCTAATATGACTCTGGGGAATTGTGCAAACCTACCAACACATCACAAGTTCAGCTGTTTAGACACTGTTGGGTTTTCTTAATGCTGAGAAAATAGCATGGGAGCCCTGCAGGAACTGTGCCATCACTGTGTTTTTCTTATCCAAGCTCAGTTCTCACACTAGCTGGAGCTCTTGCATCTACTGTACAATGAAAACATACTGTGGGAACAACTGAAATTGCATCTCAGGGGAGGAAAAGGGGTGCATTATCTCCTGTTACCCAACTCCATGCTATCCAACCAGTGTTACCCATCCTTGCGTCAAATCCACATAGCTAATGGAGCATGACTGGCCCTGAGGGCCCCAGTCTATTTATCATAAACAGTGAATGGGAGTAAGCAATAAACAGGACTTCCCACCCCGAAAAGCTGATTGGGGCTGTGCAGAGTGCTTGCAGGGAAACCCAAGTCCAGAGAGGGCAGCTAGTGTGCAGTGAACTGAAAGAGTGGCCCCAGGTTCTTTCTTTCCTGTAAATGAGCAAGAAGCAAACTCCCAGGAGCTTTGTGGTGCCAACAAGGAGCAGCCAGGATTAAGCAAGGAATTCTGCATGGCTCAGGAAGTTCTGCCTTGACTTCAGACTTCAGAAAAGTCTGAACAAGAGAAAAGTCACACTTCCAAAAAGAGAATGTTAGGACATCTAAATCCACAGCTCGTAATCTCTTCCCGCATTGATCTCAGCTTGAATACAATAGGACCTGGCAATCTTCCCACTTGGGTCTTGTGCCTTGACAAACCAGAGTGCAAAAACTAATGTTTCATCTTTTGACTACGTGGAGCACACATAGTCGACCTTTGTAAAGGTCTGTGCAATGACCTGCTCCCTGTATGCAATACAGGCTGGGAAGTTCCCAGAGCCTGCAAATGATCATTTCTGCCTCTTCGGCTGAAAGACATTGCTCTAAAGGAGTATCCTCTTTGTTTTCTCTTCCTGTGGCCAAAATCTTTTTATTTTGCACCCTGTTCTTTCCTTCAAGCAGCTGGGGGCTAGACTCTTCTTTTTATTAATTCACTCCTCAAATATTTATTGAGCATCTACTTATGTGTCAGGTACTTCTCTAGGGGCAGAGGATACAGCACACCCAAGACAGACAAAGTTGCTCCCTTCATGGAGATTCTATTCTAGTAAGGGAAAAGATAAAAGACAAGTAAGTAAATGCATCATTTAATATTAGGCAGTGATAAGCAGCATGCAGAATAAAGCAAGCAAGCTAAAGAGACTCAGATTACAGATAGGGTGGTCAGAGAAAGTGCTTCTAAGGAGATGGAATTTCAGCAGAAACCTAATGATGTAATCAAGCCATGTGGACACCTAGGAGAAACATGGTCCAGGAATAGCATGGTAGTAGGAATAGAAAGTACAAAAGCTAGAAGGTGGAACCAGGCTCAGCATGCAGGAGGAACAGCAAGGAGACAAGTATAGCTAGAATACACCAAGCAAAGAGGAAATAAGATGGTATCAGCATCAGAAAGGAAGGCAAATACCTAATCACCTAAGAATCAGGTAAGGATTTTGCATTTCATTCCAGGAGAAAGGGAGGTCATTTGGGCATGGCTAAGATATGATCTTTATTGCTAAACTTTGTGACTCTCAGTAGCCCCACTCAATCACAGTGATTCCACAGTAAGACTGAGAACCAAAGTTCTACCAGGAGAATACACAGCCAATGAGGAAAAAAAAAAGGACATAAAAAGACACCATTTCCAATGGATCAAAGCTCAGATGGGACAGCAAGAGCATAAGGATTCTTCAGTACAATCTCCTACCTTCTGCCCTTGTCTTTAAAATGACCCAGTTGCTACTCTTGTGATCTGGAGAAATTCTGGGTCCATCCTATCAGTACCCTGACTAGCCACAGGTCCTTCCTGGCGTGTGTATATATCTGTGCCCAGCTTCCCACTTCCACTGCTTGCTATTGCCACTGCACCCAAATTTCCTGTTACAGTGAATTATGCATCCTCTTCGACGGTGTTCTGCCTCTATGCCTGGAATGCACCCATTATTCTGCCACAAGTGACATTCTCTGTCTTGTATGCCTGAGGAAACACCCACTCATCCTTTAAGGGTCAGCTTAAATAGTATCTCTTCTGCGAAGGACACACAGTGTTTCTCTTCAAATGAATCACACTATATTGGAGTATAAACAGATGACCATATATGAGAATAAATTATCCAGACTTGGGGGGAAAGTTATCAATTTCAAAAAATGTTGTTCCTGCTTGTTGCTGTGGAGGAGATACCATATCCCTGGGGTAGAAGAGGTAGGCCACTCTAAGATAAGATGTGCTGCTAGTGTCCTTCATCAGAGAGGAGGTCACTTCTGGGGTAGAAAGAGGCAAACCAGAGGGGGCAAAGATTTCTTAGGGACTGAGGAAATTGGGTTAGACACTCACCCATGGAAGCTCTGAACTTTCCACCAGATGGAGCTGAGATGACCGTGGCCACTGGGGTTAGGTAGTGGGCCAGTTGGCCCACTGAGCTTCTAGGTTTGTGGGCCAGTTTTGTCTTGTTAGAGTGAATTGGTGAAAAGAACCAAGTTTCTGCTCCCTGAGGCGAGTACTGTGAGGAGAGCTGCTCCTCTATCAATGAGGAAAATAGACAAAGCCAAATTGGATGGCTATCTGTTCCATGGGGATGGCTTCTGGCCCTCCCCCCCACCCCTCCCCCAATAACCACAGCAATGAAGCATAGAAAGTAGCCTGTTTCTTAGATATGTAGCTTCCAATCCAACATCCACAGTTTTGTTTTGTTTTGCTTTGTTTTGTTTGGTGTATGTAGGGAAACTAAGTTCCAGATTTATTAGAAAGATTTGAGGGTATCTAGTACTATGCAACCCTTTTGCTACAATAAATACCTTGGAGATTCTTGGGCATCTATGGGGAGGAAACCTGGGGAAGGCTAGAATTCCTACTCTGAGGGACAAACAGAGGTTTAGGATTGTTGAACTTTAGGCCACTGATGTGGATAACATCAACAGACCAATACCTATAAGAATGGTCTCACAGGTTATGTCATTTTTGGTTTCTCTGCCTCATTCTTCAAGAACAGAGAAGGCAGGTTACCCATCTTTTTTTCTCTTCCAACAGTCAAGATGCCTGGCACTTAGTGGATGCTCAATAGATGTGCACTGAACAAACACATGAGTGGGTAAATAAGGAAGGGGAAAGGAGATGAAAGAGGGTAAGGGAAAGAGGGGGAAAGCCAGGCAAACCTTGCTATATGGGAAACCATGTGTTCAGAACAAAGATTTATGTGCCTTCCAACACTTTGAGTCCATAAAGGCAAGTGCTTCACCTGTAAAACCATATACTACCTTTGATCTTGCCAGAAGAGGTCTTTCTGATCATTTATAGAAATGCTTACCAACCTGTTCTACTACTATTGAAACTAAAGAATTTATCTGTAGATAATCATCAACTAAAGAATATGTGTTTCCATTGAATGAGATGTAAAATAAAGTAGCTGCCCTGCATTGTGGACAGTCTTAACTCAGAAGACAGCAATCATAGCCTAACAAATGTTAATCTACTACTTTTTGTGACTAAATTGAGGTTAAAACCCAAGTAGCTCCTTGTATAAGATCAAAGGTGGTGAGATTCCAAAAAGGCAACTAAATTCCAAACTTCTCATTGACTCTGTTTAGCAGCTAAGAAGATCGTAATAGTTATTTTAATAACTGGGAGGAACAATGGGTTTTTTTGTTTGTTTGTTTACTGTTGAATAATATTTTTTCTTTTTTTTTTATTATTTCTTTTCAGCGTAACCGTATTCATTGCTTTTTGCACCACACCCAGTGCTCCATAAAAGGCATTAGTTTGAGTTCTGACTCTGCCTTCATTCAACTGTGTGACATTGGCCAAATCATTTAACCACTCTGAAATTTAGTATCCTCATCAATGAAGGGAAGATAACAACAGTTAACCTTCAGTGTTGCTGTGTAAATTAAGCAAAATGGTTCGTGTGAAATAACTGTGAGGTATTGAGTACAATATGAATATAAGTCATTCTGGATACAGTTCTGTTATTAGAGTTTCAATGGGATAAACCAATATATTTACAACCTATTTACTTTATTGTTATAATTAAAGAATATAATGAAGGGGTATCATTAGATTTTAGGCAGGAATGTGTACTTCAATTGACATATAGGAAAATTCTTGAGACATTTTCTTTAATATCATACAGCAAGTGAAAGAGCCCTGGGAGAAACATAAAGACTAAAGAGTAAAAGGTATTTTTATAATTTATTGCCTTTCATACTTTGTTTTCCAAATCTGCCTCAAAATACTGGTTCCTCATGGCCATTCATACTTTGTAAAATTTTATCTGGCCAAAAAAATAGGTCTTTCCCGGCATAGTAAGGTTAGAAAGTATAAATATAAAGATGGATAGAATTGATGACATAAAAATCCTAAATGTCAACAGAACAAGAAACCAAAAAAATAAAGCACAGTTGAAAAACAGATTACAAGTAGGGTAAAATGTAGCAAGCAGAAAAGAGAAAGTGTCAAACTCCAGCATTTATAAGTTTTTAATACAAAAATTATAAACAATACAATGGCAAGTATGGTCAAATGGCATAGAAAGATAATTCATAAGAGAAGAAACACAGATGACAAATAAGAATACCTGATCTCCTTAGAAACTTTTTTTTTTTTAACATTTTTATTTATTTATTTGAGAGAGAGAGAGAGAGAACAAGTGGCATGGAGGGTTGCAGGGAGAGGGAGAAGGAGACTCCCACTGAGCAGGGAGCCTGACACAGGGTTTGGGGCTGGATCCCAAAATCCTGAGATCACAACCTGAGCCAAAGGCATACACTTAACCTACTCAGCCTCCCAGCTGCCCCTGATCTCCCAGGAATCAAAGGAGTATAAAGTGAAACAAGAAGCTCTTTTTCTCTGATCAGATGGGCAAAGGTTTAAAAGAATGCTAACACCCTTTGTTGCCAAGGGTGTAGGAAGTGGGCACTCTCATTAACTGTTGGTGGGATTAACTTTGGTACAACCTTACTGAAGGGCAATTTGGCAAGACCCCTAAAAATCTAAAACAGGTAAACTCTTTGACCAACTCTTTCCCATCTAGATATTTATTCTAAAGAAATCATGCAACAAATGCACAAGATGTCTGTATAAAGTTATCTCTCATGCAGTTGTTTATTACAGAAAACTGGAATCAACTTAAATATCCAGGGGATTATTTTCAATAAATGATGAAACACACATACATTAGAATACCACAAACAGTGATTTAGTTACTGATGTGAAAAAGCTATCTGTAATTAAGAGACAAAACAGTAAAAACTATGAATCTGGTTATTGTCATTGGGTGAGAGAGGGTTGATATTCACTCTATAATTCTCTCAATTGTTCCATTCATGTTTTTATTGTATGAAGCATGTAATAACAACTACTGTTATATTAAAAGAGATAAAAGCTATTTCCAAAATGATTTTTTCAAAGCAATACAGCTTTTCACACTAACCATTTCATATCACAGTATCTTAAGTATTACTTCCTTTTTTCTTGAAGGTCCCAACTGAGACATATTTGAGATCATTCCAACACAATATTCTCTCTAGGAGAACATGATTTGTTTTCATCCTCACAGTTTGATATTCTGACATAAAAGCTAAAATAATGAATCAGACTCTTTCTTCCCAACCCTCACCAGGAACTGTAGCCCCCTTACCTACTTTTCTATTGCTAGGACAAAACTCAGCTCCAAATCAAAGAATCCAACTGTATGGAATAACCTTTTCATGTAAGGCTATTAATCACTTCTCCAACTTTTGCTTGCCCATCTTTGAGGTGACCAAGGGCCCAGGCCTGGGTTAATTTATTCAAGAACAGCAGTGTAATTCCATTTAAGAAATCACTCAGTTCAATGAAAAAAAAAATGTATTCAGGACCAGAGCTTAGTTGATACAGCACAGCAAATGGAGCATGCTGTGATTTTAGAAAAAGGTTGCACAGATTTAAATTTTACTTACTAACTCTGTAACTTTGATGAATTATGCTAACCCTCAGGTCCCATACCTATACAATAAGTTTATAAATATCTTCTTCTTTGGATGGGAGAAATCACATATACAGCACTTAGCACAGTACTTGACAAGTAGCTAACACTCATGGATGTGGTCATTAATACCATCATTTGTCTTAATTATCTGTTACTGTGAAATTAATCCAGTTTTGTGGATCAGGAATGTGAGGAAGGCTTGGCTGGATCTCCTGGCTCCAGACTTTGCACGAAGCTATAGTCGAGGTGTCAGCTGGAACTGCAGTCATCTTACTGATAAACTGGGGGGGGGGGGGGGAGTGGTAAGGAGGGATTCCACTTCCCTCACTTCCAAGCTCAGCCAAGGTACTGAAGTGGCAAGATTTAGCTGCTGGAATGAAGTCCTGTTTCTCAGTAAGAAGGCCCTCAGTTCCCTGCCACATGAGCCTCTCAATAAGCTAGCTAAGAACAGGGCGGCTTACTTCATCAGAAACAACAAGTAAAAGGGCAAGAAAGAGTGCCAGCATGAGGGAAAGTGTAAGTAAGATAGAATTCACAGACATTGATAACCTAATATTGGATGGGATAGCCCATTACTTATCCCATTTTCTAATCCTTAGGAGTAAGTCACTAGTCCCTGCCTACAAACAAGAGAAAGGAATTACATAAGGAAGTGAATACAAGGAGGTAGGGATCATTGGGAGCCATTTTAGAAATAGCCTACCATATAATTTTCAAGCTTTTCCAAGAAAATACTAACACTTGAGAAGTATATTGTATGACTTTAGTAGACTTGTACAAACCCAGACAGATTTCAAAGAGTCTAGTTAGAGTTAATGGATCATTCTGCCTGAACTACTATCTCAGTTAACATGGTGATAGGGTTCACAGAGACCTAACATAAGGGAAAGAGTTGGTGCTACAGAAGTCTTCTTCAGTATTTATACAACAAAAACAAAAGATATTTTTTTTCCTGTTTGTTTTCCAATATAACCCAACTCTCTGCTCTCTAAGATACTCCTTAACTAACTTTTGAGGAATTTAGGCACCATCTCAGCTCTCACGGTCACTTTCCTCTTATAGCAAAGAAAGGTGGTCCCACACTTGACTCCATCTAAGTCACAGCCCACCTCTTGCTGTCTTCTGGTTCCTAATGGGACGGGGCTATTGTTTATCTTCCCAATTCACCCCAGGTTGTAAATATCCCATTTTCTTCACTCCTCAAAGCACCAGGGAGATTTTGTTACTTGATTTCAGAGAGCAATTTAGTTTTTTTTGGCTCTTTCAATTCTCTTTCCAGATCATACCTGACACTACAAAAACAAAAGCAAGTGTCTATCAAGAGAAGAATGGATAACTAAATTGTAATATTACGATGGGACTGGCTTCCATGTGTGGAAGAGCATACAGCAATGAACAGAAACTCATTAGACTATAACAACATGGATATATTTTTTAAAATTATGTTGAGTAAAAGAAGACATTACAAAGTAAAACTTTAGAATTTTACATGACTTTCAAGAATAGGCAAAACTAGTCCATGGAGATAAAAGTAAGAATAAATGTTACGCTCAGGGGGAGTTGGGAAACTAGAGTGGACAGGGGCATGAGGTAATTTTCTGGAGTGATGGAGGTGTCTTAGATCCTGATGTAGGTGATAGCCATACTAGTATAAAAATATGTAAAATGTTTTGACCTGTACATTTAAGATGTCTGCATTTTGTAATGTAGAAATTATACTTCAATATGCACTGAATAAAGTTAAAATACTAAAAATGCTTTTTTCTAATTAGGCAGAACCCCCTACTTCACTTCCACAGAACACCCAGATAAACTTCAATATTCTACCATGTCTTGTTTGGAGAAGTATATCCTCTCATCTTTCCCTGTTGAGAACTACTATGCAATTCATTTATTCAACTGCTATTTATGCAGCATTCACTATGTCCTCTATAGAGCAGAACTGGATTTGAGGAGCCACAGCTGCAGGAAGAACTAACTACTTTATCCCTAGAGTACACTTGCCTCAGTGATTGGCTCAGGACAGGCAGCCTGGGCTTGTGAGTGGAACCGGATGAGAACCAACTCCTACTCAAACACACAGACTTCTGGTTCAACTAGAAATTCAGGGGCAGGCACCTTACATACAGACAGGTGGGTGAGTGCAGAGAGGGAGCTCCTTGCCTCCATTTAATCCCTTGTCCTTTTTTTCATGTGATGAGGGATTAAGAGAGGTGGTTAATCTCGACAAACAGAAGGTTTCCAAACCACCTTCAAAGGTGCTGAGATAACTCAACAAAAATAGTTTTTTCCCCAAGGAATACCAAGAACTAATAGCATCGAGGGTGGCTGTCTAGTTGAGAGCTGAGTCAGAGCCAACATTGAAGATAAAGGAAAGGAGGTTAGTAAGACAGGTTTTCCAAGCACACAGGAGTATAAGGTGGGGAGGTGGCTTGGTGTGACTCTAGAGTCCGTGCCAGCTTGGGTATTTGGTACTAAAGTCTTCAGCAAAATTCTCCTAAATATCTTCTAAGTTCCTATTCTTTGAAACAGAATCAAACTACTGCTATTGCTAAAAGCACAATCAGCATCTCATTGGTGTTCACCAAGGATTGTACTCATTTTTTTTTCCCTAAATGAGCCAAAAAACCAAGGGTTTTTTCAGGAATTACAATTGTTAATGTAGAGAAGCAATGTTAAATATAAAACATGGGTCAGGACGCCTGGATGGCTCAGTCACTTAAGTGTCTGCCTTCGACTCAGGTCATGATCCCAGGGTCCTAGGATTGAGTCCCACATCAGGCTCGTTGCTCAGCAGGGAGCCTGCTTCTCCCTCTGCTTGTACTCTCTCTCTCTCTCTCTCTGACAAATAAATAAATAAAATCTTAAAAATGGGTGAATCCCATTCCATTGCTCTTTGTTCACCAGTCTCATTATCCTCAACTTCTAAGGATGTTGTATCTTCTCTTACTTTCAATATTTATAAACTTATATCAGAAATACCTATGACTTTTAAGATCTTATGTGTTTGTGGCATTTTTATAATGATGTATTTTGCTGTTTAAGACTTTTAGGAGCAGACACTCATACACACAATTGTTTTGATCAGCTTATAATACAAACTGTTAGAAGTACGCACATAGAACACCCTAGAGTTAGTAAAAAATATGAGATTAAATAAACACATATCAATTTTTAATGAATATTGATTCCTTTAAATTAATACCTTGGAAGATACTTATTCCAACAAAAATTCCTCTTTGAAATTCTTCCTAGATCTAGTTTATCAGGGGCACATAATACAGTGACAGATAAGATGAAAATCATTATAATTACAACTTCCTTTAATTAAGAAAGATGTTGGTCCAGCTTACAATCAAGATCAAAACCACCAATAAAGAGAATGATACACTATAACTGAGGCAATTTAAAAAATATCCACAGTTCAAAAGTATAATTAAAAAAAAAATTTGTGGGGGTGCTTGAGTGGCTCAGTCGGTTAAGTGTCAGACTCTTGATTTGGGCTCAGACCATGATCTCAGGGTTGTGAGACTGAGCCCTACATTGGGTTCCATGCTCAGCAGGGAGCCTACTTGGGATTCCCTCTCCCTCTTCCCCTGCCACTCCCTTCCCTCTCTAAAATAAATAAATAAATCTTTAAAAAAAAAAGTGTGGTAGGCAATGGCAGCATTGTGACATGGCAGCATAGGTATGTGACAACCCTCCCAAGCTATTCTTTACTGGAAACGATAGTCATTTTTTATAATAAGACCTTTTGTGAAATTTTCTTAAAAGGAGAGAAACCCACCCAATCTCATTTTAGCATTATCATTCCTCTATCAATGAGTATACATATGTACCATGTATCTTACCATCACTCTATGAATGGAACTTTTTAGTTTTTTAAAATAAAATTTAAAATTCTCCTGTTCAGGGGCGCCTGGGTGGCTCAGTGGATTAAGCTGCTGCCTTCGGCTCAGGTCATGATCCCAGGGTCCTGCGATCAAGCCCCGCATCGGGCTCTCTGCTCTGTGGGAAGCCTGCTTCCTCCTCTCTCTCTGCCTGCCTCTCGCCAACTTCTGATCTCTGTCTGTCAAATAAATAAATAAAATAAATCTTTAAAATTCTCCTGTTCATAAATTAATATGTTAATCAAAGTGTTCAGGGAAACATGGAAGAGTATCAAGAAGAAAATATAATCACTTATTATCCCACCACCAACAGATTGATAATTTTAAAGGTGAGTTTTTTATATTAGCTTAAAAAGGATGAGGATGAAGCTGAGATGGCCCAGTTAGTTGAGAGTTACTATTCAGGAAAATTTGCATTTATCTTGTGAAAGATGAACACTGGGGGAAAAAAAACACTGGGGGAAAGATGAACACTGGGGGAATAAATTATCTTGTGAAAGATGAACACTGGGGGAAAAAACACTGGGGGAAAGTTACAACATTCTCTCTGTAAGTCAGTCCTCAAGTAATTAATGCCAAACATATGAGTGCCTTTGGTGTTAGGAATTCTTTGCCTATCATCTGAAAAAGTAGTGTCTTTCTCACCTCAGAAAGCTGTGTCTCACAGAATGGAACAAGCCAAGAGGTGTTTGTCTTTTCAAGCAAATTAGGATCAATAAAAACAGAACAGGAGGTACTATCAGCTTTTTTGATATAATCGAAGCCACTCAAACATTTCATCCACTAGCTATGGTCAAATCCAAACAACCCTGCCAACATCTGGACTTCAGAAACAAAGGGCTCTATTCTTCCTAAGAGCCCTGAATTTACCTACAATGACCAAAGTAAGCAAAAACGTATTCTTGACAAAGAATTTCCAGAGTCCTGAAGTGTAAACCCAAGTTTACTACTAACTACTGTAATTGTGAGCCACCAGGTATATGGCACCTGAATTCCTCCATCTATATTACTAGAAGTCCATATAAAACCAGCTGAATGAGGATTTCCTCTTTACCATCTTCCTATATTCCTTTGACCACTCTGATGCTCTTCCTCTGTATCTCGGTCCCTGAGCTAGGTGCTGACTCTATGAATCTGGAGCAAAGTGAGGACCAGTCTGGGTTGGAGAGGCAGACGTCAGAGATACTAACACACAATTAAGGCTGAACTAATAGGACTAGCTCACATCTCCAAGGAAGAGTATGTAGAGTAAGAAGAGGGAAAGACCACAATGGAGACCTGAGGAACCCTTGAAGTCTGGAAAGACATGGTGACTAAAAAAAATAGGGAGCAAGGAACAGGGGCACGGATCTTGGTATCTGTATTCTGAATGCATACTATATTATCATTATTTGTTATAAAGATCTCCTTTATATTAAATATCTCACTAGTAAGAACTTTTGTCTTGTTTATCTTTGGGTTTTCTTTAGCACCCTGCAGATGTTTAATTGAGAAGAGAGGGCAGAAGAAGGAGAGGGTAGAAGTGGAAAAGAAGGAAGAAATGGAAGAGATGGAGTGAAACTAGGAAGACAGGAAGGAGAAAACCAGCCAAAGGGGTAATATTTCCATACAGACTCCCTCTCCAACCTGCTTGTTTTAAACAGAACTGTGGTGACTCTGAACCAAAAGAAGCAGAGCAAGAAGCTTGGATATAGAATATTTCAATGCATATCCATTACTGCTTAGGAAACTCAAGGTCAACTCTAAGAAATCAGCCTCCAGAACAGAGTCCTATTTCCATTCAGAGTACCCAATGCTTCTACATGTGCTTGAGCTATTTTAGTGGTAACATCAGTGAAGTCAAACCTTCTGAAGTGAAAACATCTTCACTGGTTCTTGAGGCTGCTGAAAGGAAAAGCAATAAAATAGATCTTAGGAACTGAACTGGCTCCATACTAAAAAGAAGGCACAAAAGACTTAATAAGCAGCAAGATAAATGTGTGTTTACAATTTTCCACTTAAAGTGATTTGCAGGAGATAAGACTATGAGGTGGCAAAAAAGAGAGCAAAAAGGTGTTGGTTCAGAAGACATTCAGACTGCCCTGTTGGTGGATTCTGCACGATGGCAAATGATAGCTCTCCAAATGGTTGTGATCTGCATCATCTAAAAACTCCTACTTATTTTTTCCCAGCCAAAGTTTATCTCCACTTGACTTTGTAGGTCCTTGAAGCTAATAAATTATAGAACTACTTGCCCAGAAAAATATTTTTTATGGAAAGAATCTATTGTAATCTAGAGGAAACACTCATTGTCTGAATTCCAACAAACCTGTTCCATGATATGTTTGAGTTCTCACACTCTGCCCAAAACCAAGACATGTACCATGAATAGAAACAGTTTAAGGCACTTGATCCAAGACTCACACTGTATTACAAATTCAGTTCTCTAATTGGAAGGTTGGGTGAGGGACAGGGAGGTTCAGAAAAATCTTTTTATCTGGCCATACTTGGAACTCTTTGTTTAGTCTGAAGAAATCCAAATCATACAGCTCTTAAGATTCTGTACTTTTTCACTTTGCCTTTGTGTATGCTGCATGCACCAAAAAACTGTCAAAGTACAAAACTCATTTCTAGAACAACTTAGAGCCAGCCCACACCAAACAATGATTTAAAATATTGTGTTGCTTTTCTGTAGTTCCTTCAGAGCACAACATTAATTTTCTGGGTACTTACAGGAATTTCCTTAACAACTCAGTCAGATAACACTTGCCCCCATTTTTCAAATGAAAAACTATTTTGAAAAATGGCATAGCATAGCCTATTCTTTTTGGGGGGTCCTCAATACCTATCCAATTTTCCCCTCCCCTTACCTTCCTGTTGCTTCCCTCCCAAGAGAAGCATGAAACGCCAACCATTTCTTTACAGCATGCGTACATACACATACACAAGCATACATACCCACTGTGTTGAATACATTTATTTTCTAATTCTTGATACTCTGGCATTCGAGGTGCTGATCTTAGAAAGACTGTCCCTCCCAGGACTAATTCCTAGAGATAACACATTACTTCCCTGGGAGTGAAGCCTTTGATGAATAAACCAACCAATCAAAGTTTACACTCCCAACCATCTCCTTCATCAAATTCTCAAACACTGAGCCAATAATTGTCTTGTCTTAAAATATCCCAGGGCCAGGTACCAGACAACTGGGCACCACCCCTAAAGCCCCAAACCCACCCGAATTATATAAATTATTTAATCTGAAACTTGGGGTATCTTTCCTGCCTCACCCATTTCTTCCCACAGAAATCCCAGTAAAGGTTCAGAGCCCTCTCTGGCTCCTGATTAATTCTGTTGTTTCCCTGTATGGCTATGCATGGCTGGTATGCTATGCCTTATGTTTCCAGGGATCTGTGAGTATAAAATTCATCCTCTGTAACAATCATTTCTGGGTCTATGTGTCTTACCATACCTGATAAGAACAAATCGTGGGTGCATTTTTAACATATCCACATTCTGAGAAACCCAATAACCTAAATGCTTTAGAATTCACTCACTTTCACTAGGTCCCCTAAAAATAGAGGGACAAGGATGAAAAATTCTAGTTCAAGGTTCTAATCACTAGGGAAGAAAGCATCCTCTAAGTACTATATCAAATTTCATTCTGTCTAATTGCAAATGAGAGTCCTTACTTTAAGTGCTAGGCCTATGAACCCAATTGTATTTTTATGAATTTGTTTATATAATGTGTATATACACGTGTACTGTGAGCTTCCCAAGGCCAAGCATAATAACTCACATTTTTTTGCTTCTCATCTGTTACTTACTACCTTAAGCAAGAAGTTAACTCATGGCTCAATTTCCTCAATTATAAAATGGATATAATGATATGGCAAACCTCATACAATTAAATTAATTATATATGTAATAAACTTGGCAAAATTCCTAGAATATAGAAAGCCTTCGATAGAGATACCTGGGTGGCTTAGTCATTTAAGCATCCAACTCTTTTTTTTTTTTTTTTTTTTTTTTTTTTATTTATTTGACAGACAAAGATCACAAGTAGGTAGAGAGGCAGGCCAAGAGGGGGAGAAAGCAGGTTCCCTGCTGAACAGAGAGCCCAATGTGGGGCTCTATCCCAGGACCCTGGGATCATGACCTGAGCGTAAGGCAGAGGTTTTAACCCACTGAGCCACCCAGGCACCCCAAGCATCCAACTCTTGCGTTTGGCTCAGGTCATGATCTCAGAGTCGTGAGATCAAGCCCTACATCAGTCTCCCCACTAGGTGTGGAGCCTGCTTAAGATACCCTCTCTCCCACTACCCCTCCCCCACCACTGGCATACTAGCACTCTCTATCTCTAAAATAAAATTAAAATTAAAAATTAAAAAAGGAAAGCTTTTGATATATATTTTCTAATATCATTATTGTGGTGGGTACTTTAGAAGCACAGGTTAACTAGCATTTAAGACAAAATCTCTTCTTAACAAGGTCATATTGTTTACACTTACCTATCAGTTTAATTAAGAAAAATGGAACAGAAAGAATATTTATTAAGCATGTTTTGTAAGCCAGACACTGAGCTAGACCTTTTGCTTTATTTATTTCATCTACTCCTCATACAAATACTATGAAGTAATATCATACCTGCCTTATAAATGAGGTAACTAAAGCTCAGAGAGACCAGTCTCTTCAAGATAACCCAACTTTTAAGTAGCAGAGTAAGGATTTGGGAAAAAAGAAGTCTGTCTAATTCCGAAGCCCACTGGTCGTTGTTGCTCCCAAGTTGAACTGTAATCCAACATCGTAGGAAAGTTTAATTATCAGGGGAGCTCCTGGGAATTGGAAGAGAGCAGAGATAATATAGTGATATGCTCCTTAGCAGAGAAAATATCCAGGTTGCCCCTTTGTAAACAAAAAACGTGGGAGTAGAGATACAAGCACTGAGAGGAGATATGAAAAGACAGAAGTAGATGAAACAAGAACTGGAAAAATCTATAAAAAGAAGTAGGAAAAAATTATAGTATCACAAAAATGAAGTTTACATTAAATGCAGCAATAAGGAGAGTAAACACTAACACAGATATAGTAAAATACATGGAAGATGTGGTTAGAAAACTGAATAAAATAAAATGAAAGTAAACAAATGGTTAAAAAAAAGTTCAGAGAAGATGATGATAAATATGGAAGAAAGTAAGAAAACATGAATGGTAGTGACATTCCTGAAGAAGAAAACCCAGATAATAGATCAGTAAAATATTTCAAGATATAGTTCAAAATGACTTCTACTCACTATCTCAGGTAGCACCCTCCCAGGGCAAGTTAGTTCTTGCAGGGGAATTTTGCCACTCTCTATAGAGTTAGATCAAATTGAGCTCTTCTTCAAATGTAGTTCTATCAGCCAATCCCAGGACTACAATGTTTTGGTTAATAAAATTGAGTTCTCAGGTATAAGCTATATATTTTTTCCAAAAGAAGGAAAGATTTATCAAATTAAAATTAAAAGATACATCTCATCCCTAGGAAAAAATACTGGAACAATTATTCAACTTCAAAGATGAAAAAGAATCCTTTTACTATCCTGAAAAAAAAAATATCAAGTCACTTAGGGTTAAAATAATCAGTGCTAGAAAACAGTCAAGCAATGCCAACAAAGTCCACAAGAAAGGAAAGTGTGACCCAAGAATTTTAATATCCACCAATACAAGTGTAAAAACAATGGGTAAACACTTCTGAAAATGAAGAGTTCAGGGGCTATAGTTTTTTTTACTGAAGGAGAATAACTACAACAAATATGGGTATTTATTTATACAACAGAAGGTAAATGTTATATAACCTCGGAATGTATATGTGATAAAATTAATAACATTTTTAAAGTAAAGGAGAAGGGAAGGTGTATGATGACTTCAGTACAACTGTGTTTGGCTCTAATACAGTCAGAATTAAAGACCCCAACCACAAATCCAAGGGGTGGGACCCTGGAAGCCAGAACACAAGGGGAAAGTTGTAACTGTTTCCGGAAAAGACCTCAGCCCTCAAAAGAAAACTGTGGTTGGAGGGTCTCATGAACGAACACTAAGGAACTTTCAACAGTGTCCCAGGAGAGTGTCAGTGTTCGGACATCTGCTGTCTTAGGACAGATTACTGAGAAGCAGACCCTAAAATGAGGGCTCATGTACAAGTAAGTGATTTATTAAGGAAGTGCACTGGGAGAATCTGGCAAGAGGGGAGGGGTAGATAGGAAAGGGAAAGAGAAGAAGCCAAGGGAGGATGCGATCTTCAGCATAGTCTCAGCCTCATGCTGATCTTGAAGGGAACCCTGGAGCATAAATTACATCTCAAGGGTTTGTCCCCTCTTGTAGCAAGGGATTAACAATTCTTTTGTTCCCCTGTTCCAGTCACTTACTGGCTGTGAGAGAAAGAAGGAAGACATAAACTCCCAGACTACCAGGAACATATAGATCTCTACACTTCTGGAGGATGAGGCTATAGTAGCCCAAGGGTATTCCTATAAAGAAAGTTGCAGAGGCAATTACCCTAGCCCTCCAATCCTGGAGGAGCAGAGAAGATAGGATAGGTGTAGAAGAGCAGCAGAAGAGCAAGGCTGGGAAATGTGGGAAGGTAGGCTAAGCCCCAAACCCTGTCTGAGCCAGAGCCAAGTCCCAGTTAGATAAGGGGAGACGTTTCCATTGGGAAGAGAGAATGATGTTTTGTTGTCATTGTTGTTTTGTTTTGTTTTGCAGGGGGAGGAGGAGTTGAAGCATATATATTTTTAAATTTTTTTTAATTTGTATTTATTTTATTAATTTCTTTTCAGTGTTCCAGAATTCATTGTTTATGCACTACACCCAGTGCTCCATGATATTCTGATTCTATATGAATCTACACTCTTTAAATGAAAGTGAGACTACCTATTAATACCTGAAAGTGACTAAAAAAACTAAGGGATGTACCACAGAGTTTCATCCAGGGGCAGGCTAGGAAACAAGAGAGTAAATTTCAAGAGTTGGTGATAAGCAGAAATAGAGCTACTTGTTCATACCCTCCAATTCCAATGCATTCAACAAACTGCTTACACATGTGTGCTACATATCCCATATAAATTTTTGCTTTTAATCACATAGTTTAGCTCTGGAAAACACATAATAAATCCATAATAGCAGGTGCCCCTGGGGAAGGGATCACGTGACTTTGATGCAGTCAGTAATCTATTTAAAAAATAAAATCATTTAAATTCAAAATATTTTAACTAATAAGGAAAACAAGCAAACAAAATCAAATGGAAAAGTAAGCTGGAGCCAGGTATAAGTTAGTTTGTAAAATGTATAGCACAGGATATCTGGGGGGGTTCAGTCAGTTAAGCATCTGCCTTTAGCTCAGGCCATGATCCCAGGGTCCTGGGATTGAGTCTAGCATCCAGCTCCCTCCTCTGCGGGGAGTCTGCTTCTTCTTCTGCCTCTGCATCTCTCTCTTTCTGTGTGTCTCTCATGAATTTAAAAAAAAAAATCTTAAAAAAAATAAATAAAATATATAGCACAATCTCATCAATTTGCTATGAAGGCAAGTTTGGCCCCATGTCCTTGGCTACCAGTGTGAAGAAAGGAATTCCATGATTCCCAGCACCCATCAGAGGAAAACCAACCATTTGTTAGGGAAAACACTGTTTCTCCTACAACCATGATTAGAATTAAATTTCTCCTATGGGTCTTCTCTTTTGGTTCCTATAAAGAAGTCAACATTTTCACTAACTTCATTATTCTAAACAGGGGCAAACTTCCTAGAGTTGCCAATTTTACAATGTTAGTTATTATTAGTGATAAGAACTAAAGGTGATATGAACCAGCTTCATAGGTGAAGTAATGAAATCACAGCAATCATTTGGGTTTAGTAGGAGGGATGGAAAGAAAATTAAGGGGTCTACAGCACTGAATCATTAGGCTAATGCCTGAAAACCACTTAATCTCCTGAGTCAGATGCAACCAACTATGTACAAAGGATTAAATTTCACTAAGTGTTCATCTTCAGATAATATTTGAACTTTGAGTTCTGCGCACTACACAATAAATGAATAGTATTCCTACACAGAACATTCACCTAGGTCTCCTCACTGCAACCCAAAGTAAATGTGAATCACCTACCACTACGCATCTATTAGAATGGATAGAATTACAAGGTCTGACCATGCCAAGTGTTGGCAAGGGTGTGGAGGAACTGGAACTCTCATACACCGCTGGTGAGACTATAAAATGAAGCAATCACTTCAGAAAACAGTTTGACAGTTTCTTTAAAAAATTATACATGCACTAACCGTAGGATCTAGCCATTCTATTCCTAAGTATTTGGCCAAGAAAAGGGGAAACTATGTCCATACTAGACTTACACACAACAGTAACAGCTTTGTAATAGTCAAAAAAATGGGAGCAACCCAAACATCAAATCAACAGGTGAATGGATAAAATGTGGTAGAGTTGTACCATGGAGTACTAATCAACAATAAAAAGAAGGAACTAGTAATACAAGTAATATCAGTGATTGAGTGGATCTTATGGGCCAGGAACTTTACACTCTTTGATTTTAGCCTCATGGGGACCCTATAAGCTAAGTACTACTCTCTTGAGTTGAGAAAACTGAAGCTTAGGGAAGTAAGCAACTTGTCTGGGCTCATACAGCTGAACACAGACCAAGCCAGTCTGACTGAAAGTCTTCACACACACTTTACTCAGCAAAGAGTGCTTTTGGTTCCTTCAACCCATCAACCTCTTCCAGGTGAAGCTGTACATCCAGGAGACGGTCTCCAAAAACAAGAAGGGGTTCAGAGTTTGGGCGGAGGTAACTAAAGGAGGAAGAAAATTTTTCTTTTTTACAGATAATGCCCCAGAGGACTCACCCTTTCTTATCACTCAGCTCCAAATCCTCAGGTCTTAATCTTGATGTGTCAGGTCTGGGGACCCTTTGGAGTGTTCCCCAGAGAGGCTGCCCTTCTGTCTCAAGACACAGGTCCATACAAGCAGCAGCTCCACCTGGGCACCTATTACTGAAGCAAGCTGCAATTTGATATTCTCTTACTGTTTACTTCGGTCTTAATTACAGGGTGGGGGAAAGAGCACCTAAAGTTTGCCAAAATCTTCAGGGATTTTTTTTTAAAGTTCCTTCCTTTCTTTCCAGTTGTTCAACTCTGTTGGAAAAGGCAAAAGGAATGCTTTCAGAACTGAGTTTGCTGCTGAGTTGCCAGGGTTTAGAGATCTCTGCAAAGGTCATTGTTTCTGTAAAGGTCATTGTCTTTTCATGAAAACCCCGGCAAAGCATGCCAATGCAGGAAAACCACCAGCTTGCCAAATGTTCAGTGTCCCAGTCACCTGCTCTTCCTGCCCTAGGAAGGATGTGGATGATCTCTGGAGTAAAGGCATCGGATTGGTTTTGTTCCTTTCTTGCTCTTAAATCAGCTGCAAAATGCATGAACAAAGCACGCACAGTACAATTTTCAGAGCCCTATGCAGCCTCCTCATCAAGCACCAGCAGCTGCTGGGTGTAGCACAGACCAAGATAAGCAATATGACATTCGTGGCCATTCTACACTGCTTCCTGAGTGTAGATCATTGTGCTTTCAACGGAATTTCTGGCGTTTCAAGCCTTGAAGAATACCCCACCAGTGAAAATACAGAGTGAGGGTGAGCTCTGGGAAGGGGGTCCTGCATGGAGTGGGGGGTGTACAGCAGGAGTTGCAGGCAAAATCAAGAAACCCAATCACGAGTTACTTGCTCTTTGGAAAAGCAGCTCTGTTAACAAGAGAATTAGGGCAGGATGATTTTGGCAAGCCTCATGTTATGTTAGCTGCACAAACTTTTCCTTTCCTCTTATGCAGCCTCTTAATAATTGGGTGGGAGCTTCTTTTCACATTTGACAAAGAGGCGATTCCTGTCAGATGTTTTTCAGAGGGGTTCCACCTTAGGTTTGCCAAGCATACACAATTCCAGATGCAAGTCTCAGTCTATTTAGTTTGAGAAGATTCAACTTTGCAGCTTCCTTGCCATTGGCAGGGTTTTCACTCTCTTCCTTTTCTCATGGTTTTCTCACATTACTTTAAGGGAATCTTACCCTTATCTGCACACCAGGTCTTCGTGAAAAATACAAGGCAGTGAACAAAACAGTCAGAGTGTTACCAGGGGCAGTTGGCATCTAGCTGGAAGCTGCCAAACCATATGAACATGTCCTAATTAGAGACATTTTCTTCCCCCCACTGGGTGCCTCTAATTTACCTCTCTATAGGCAGATATTAATTTTCATACCCATGGTGGGGCTTGATGGAGGAAATTACTTCAACTACTTCCTTTCCATCTTCCTGCCTATTCCAATAGCCTCTTTGTCTCCTTCCCTTCCTCCCACAGCTCTGCCTCAGCCACCCATCAGCAACAAATACAAATATAGCTCTCAATGGTATTCCTGCAACTAAAAGACAGATCTCCATAAACAGTCTGCACAGACCCCATTCCAACCCCTGCACCCAGGCCACTACCCCTAGGGTTAAGGTAGATATTGAATATTTCCGGGCTATGGTGGAGAAATTGCTCCCATATTCATCATGCCAAAAAAAAAAAAAAGTAAAAGAAAAAATTTTAAAAAAATCCTCTCCAAGGAAAATATTCCTGCAAAAGGTTTTTTTTAAGTGGTGAGTAAACAACCTGTACCCCTGGGGGTAATAATACATTATATGTTAATAAAAAAAATTTTAAAAGGTGACTAAACATATAAAAGCTTCCACTTAATATAAATTATTTAAATATACGTGTACCTATCCTTTCCTCATCCCTTTCATTCACTCATTCTTTCATTCATTCATTCCATTTATACCTACTTAGAGTATATTATATGCCAAGCACTATTCTAAGCACTAGAGATTCAGCAGGAAAGAAACTAAATTCCCTGCCCTGGGATATGAAGAAAAAGTTAGTAAAGAAGGAGACAGAAAGTGATGGAGACTGGAAATGTTTTAGATAGGAATTCATGGAGGCCCTCACTGAGAAGGGGACAACTGAGCAGAGGCCTCAAGGAAGTCAGATATGAGCCATAAAGATATCTGAGGGAATACTCCAAGCAGAGGGGAAAGTAAAAGTAAATGTCCTGGGGTGAGAGTAACCTTAGTACATTCAAGGAACAGCAAGGATGCCATTGTGGCTGGAGTAGAAGGAACAAGGAGAAAGAAATAGGAAACAAGGTCATGGATGAGGACGCTATGTTAGGGTAGGCTCCAAGTGAGATTGGCAGTCTCTGGCAAGTTCTGAGAAGAGAAGGGATGCCACCTAAATAATGGTCTAGAAAGATCTCTTTGGCACTGGCTGGGAAGAGATGGGGTAGGCAGGGACAGAAACAGGCAGCCCAGTTCAGAGGTAACTGAAGTAATCCAGGCAATAGGTGCTGGGATAAGGTGATAACGTAGCAGGAGAGGAGAGCTTCTGGATATAATGAGAAGACAGAGAAGACAGGATTTGCTGATATACTGGGTTGACTACATGCTCTTGGCACTGAAACATTAAAAATGAGGGCCTCTTGAATTCTGCTGTTTAGGCAAGGGGCAAAGCTTCCATTTACTTAGTACCTGCTATGTGCCAGGTGTAGCCTTAGGCACTTTCACAGAAACTTCCTCTTTATAACTCTACAGTAGGTGTGAGTATTTCCACTTCATAGATGTGGAAAGGGATAGAGAACTGAGTCAGTGTTTGACAGAACCCAGAGCCCATCACCCTGATCCCCTTAGAGAGGGACAGCCCCTGGGGAGTGCAGAGCAGAAGGCTTGATGGGTATCCATGAGCTCAGCAGGAGTGGGCACCAGACTTAGGGAGACCTGACATCCTCCCTGACTGCTGCAGCTTCTCATCAGAACTCTAGGGTGGAGCTGCAAGTCCAGAGTGTGACCCAGCCTTGAGCTTCCTCAGGGGGATTCAGGATGCAGTTGCTAGGGCTTCAAGTGTCAGTGGTGGGAAAGCCTACTGGGCAAAGGCTGCAGAGAGATATTGGTGACCCTTCCAAACCCAACCCCAGCTTTGCTGAACCTGGGAGGGCACCACCAGCTGCTGCCAGTAGTCCCTGTAGGCAAAGCTTCCTGAAATTCAGACTTTGCACATTTTGGTCTCCACACCCCGAAAGCTTCAGCTAGCCATTCTGGGAGGAGCCCAGAGCTTGCTGTCTAAGGGCCAGTGAGTGCTATTTGGAGGAAATGGGCCCACTCAACCCGAGTGCACCTGCACTGGGCGTAGCGTATTTCTCCTCTGGTTGCCAGAGTGACAAAAACAACAGTAACTACTAAAATCCCTTTAACACCACAGCTCAGGCTGACCCTGATCAAAGGAAGCTAACTCTGCATCCTGTTTCTTCCCTTTTTCCCACCCACTTACACATCTCTGCTCTGATACCAAGAACTCACCCAGTCCTTGCACTAAGCTGAAATTGTTCTCAAGGCTTGATCAGCTGTGCTCTCCCTGGCATGCCTGGGTTTCTCTGATCCCCAGACCCCAGAGAGAGGGTGGAAGCCTGGATCTAGGCGTGGAGCAGAATGTCTGTCTGAGGGAAGGCTCCCTGGAGGCTCCTCTTTGGAACCGCTGCACAGGCTCCTTCAGTCCAAATCCAAGCCAAACATGCAGCCTCCCTAGGTGCGGCCATGTTTGCAGACCCAGAGTTTGTGCCACAACACACCTGGGTCTGGTTACTTCCCTTACTAACAAATTCCATCTCATGAGAGTCACTGGGGCTAAAGGTTCAGCCCTTTTTGAGGGAATTAGTATCCTCATTCCATACAAGGAAGGTCCTAGTCTCAGAAGACAAGAGATTTACAGTAATTTATGACACCAACCTATTGTTATGAAAGTGCCTGGGGGGATAAACAACTTGTCATGACTGTTAATTCACAAATGGGCACCATGAGCCACAGACACGTTTGCTCTGAAGCAAAGTATAGAGCCCCAGCCTCAAAACCATAGTTACAGTGTGCTTGACTGGCTCTCATTTCCTCCCTCAGGCTGCAACAGAGCATCTCATGCTGCATTGTGAGACTGGATACCAGGATCCTTCCCTTCATTCTATTAGGATCTACCACAGGAATTATCCTGAGCATGAGGGAAAAGGGTACCTCTATGCTATTTCTTTAGTTCTCTGAAATCCCACAAATTAGATATAGCATTTCCTACACATTACAAATGAGAAAATCAAAGTTCAGAGAGACTAAGTGACTTGCAGGACCAAGACTTAAATCCAGATTTCCTATTCCACATTATACTCCCACAGTTTTTGAAGGGGTCAGAAAGGGAGTTCCATTTCTTGATTATTCCATACAATGAACCAAGGTATATAGGCCAAGCCCTATCTTTAAAATTCTTCTTTTTAGCTGCCTATATAATGTCCTCTACACTTTAATAGGCATTTAGATGAGTGACAAAATGAAAGAGAGCTCTTACTGAACATCAACTTTCAGTTTCCATTCTTTCTGCAAATTTTTGCAGAGAGCACTGCTTATGTACAGAACACTTTGGCCATTACAATGCCATGACACATAGTTCCTCTTCTCATCAAACTTGCAATAGGGCTGGGAAGATAAGACATGGAGCCAAACAACTACCATACTAAGCAGTGTGGTTTGGGCCCCAAGGGAATGGTGCCCCGTAGGGGAATGAGATGTCCAAGGGGTAAGACTTTACTTCTGTTTGACATAATCAAGGAAGGATTTCTGGAGGGATAAATTTGAAGCTGAGCCTTAGCTGTCACACAGAATTTTCATAGAAATTGAGGATTTTCACTTTTAAAAAAAACATCCAATTGGACACTATATTCAGATTTTGACCCCCATCCCCAAAATTTTAATATAAATAATAATAACAGTATTTTCAATATCATTCTGCAACATGTCTCTTGACAAGAAGCATCTCTCGAGAGAAAAAGTACCATACCCAGGGAAATAGAACCCACCAGCCCGGTTCATCTGACTTTATCCTAAACCCATGCAAAAACAGGTGACAGTCTTCTTCACACATGTACCATCCTCTCTTCTCTCACTGTCTGATGCCTGCCTACATACAGCAGCCCATAAAAGCTTGGAACTGCTGTGGAGGGCTGTGAAATCAGTAGGGCACTCATTTCTTAAGACAGAACAAAGAAGGCCTTGTATTGACAGTTGATTCCAGGACCATTTCCCTCAAAGAGCAAGGTTTTTCCTCCCATCTTCTACTATAACTTTGCAACTCTCTTTCTCTTTCATGGATCTCCTGCATTGGTCTTGTACTTTTTTAAAAAAGTTTTTATTTAAGTAATCTCTACACTCCACATGGGGGCTCAAACTTATGATCCCCAAATCAAGAATCACATGCTCTTCCTACTAAGCCAGCCATGTACCCCTCCTGTATCTGTCTTTAACAGAGCAGATGACCATAAATCCATAAAACCAGTTTGCTACCGTGGGGGAAACTGAGGGCACCAACCAATAATGGGATATGTCGGATTTGTACTTAGTTCTCCCTAAGAAAGCCCCTGTTCCTTTCTACATTCAGTCTAATTATTTCATACCTAGCCCCTGAACTACAGCTCAAAAAGCATCCTTTCAGGGAAACCACTTCCCCTCCACACATCTGTATCTAGGTCAGGTTTCCCTATTAAATAGTCTCATTTTAGGTATCTTTGCTACTATATAGATATATGTTAGTGTGTATCTCCTACACCAAATCTTAATCTCCATGAAGGCAAGTCCTGCCTAAAATTATCATCATGTCAGTCACATGAAAGGTAATCTACAAATAATTGTGGACCAAACTACTGAGTGGCAGCCTGACATAGTGACAAATGGAGCAGACAGACCTTGGTTGGAATGTCAGCTTCACACTTACAAGTCAGACAATTAATTATATTGCACATGCCTCAGCTTCCCCTTCTATAAAAAGAGGATAACAACACACATTTCATACAATTACTATGAGAAAAAAATATATATAAGAGCATCTAGTTAGAACTCTGTCAGTGACCCCAGTAATATTAATTTCTTCACGGGCTTTATCAACTGAACTAGATCGCAATAGCTCCCAGGGTACTCTGACCTTGGCCCTCAGACCATGCAGATCTTTCCTCATAAACCCCAAATCCCACCCTAAAATTAAAGATTAAAAAATGCTCTCCGGGGCTACCTGAAGCTGAGTCAAGAGGTTCCATTCCTCCTCTATGTCTGTCAGGATTCTAACCTGACATTTAGAAAACAACTCTTATTCATTTAAGCAGAAAAGTGGTTTATGAAAAGCATGGAAACCCAGAGCTCCTAGGATAGTGAGAAACCAGGCTCAGAGGCTATCTACCAAAAACAATGCCCCAAATTAGGCCACAAGGCTGGTCCAGTGAGGCAGTGCTATCATCAATACTGAGCACAGACCGACCCTATAACAGGTACTGTGTACATAGTTGGCTCTAGACTTTGGGTGCTAGCTCTGAAACCATAGCTCCTGTTGCCTCTGGAAGCTAAATATAGTATCACTGCCATCCCACCCTCACCCGAATGGGATCCATCATTTACTCTGAGTCAAAGTCTAGGAAAGGTATTTCTGATTGGTGGAGCCCAGAACCTAGCTGTGAAAGTAGGCTGAGAAAACACAAGTCTACAGGGTTTAGCTTCTCTATGAGAAGGCTCTGCCTTATCAGGTGGGGAAATTCCCTCCAAAGGAGAGGACTCAGTCACTGTGATCCCAAAGGAATGATAATTGCCTGGAATGTGCCCAGGCAAATTCCTGTCTCCTGGGTTTCTCCACACTGTACCCTTGCTAGCCTATGGACTAAGCCCCCTAACTAACTGCTCCCCACATACAAGCATTTTCTAGGTGACTCCTTCCTGCCCCATATTCCTGTTGATCGAAAATAAATTTCTAAAATTCTATATAAACATGAAATTGCTTTCATTCTCTAGATTTTATGTTTATATAATATTTCAGGGAAGAGTTCTTTCTGTCATGAGGTTGCCTGTGTCAATGTCTAAAATAGCCAGACTTGGTGAACATTATGCTCTTAATAAAGTCTTTAAAAAAAAGTATTCTTTGGGGGCACCTGGGTGGTTCAGTTGGTTAAGCAGCTGACTTTGGCTCATATCATCATCTCAGGGTCCTAAGATCAAGCCACCATGGCAGGGTCCCCATTCAGCATGCTTGTCCCTCTTCCTCTGCTCCTCCCCCTGCTTGTGCTCCCTCTCCCTGCTTGTGCTCCCTCTCTCTCAAATAAATATATAAAATCTTTTTTATAAAAAGTATTCTTTAGTCAAACAAATTTGAGAAAAATTCCCCTATGAGTAGCACAAGGCATATTAGCTAACCAAAGGCTTGAGAAGTTAATGAAATAAAGAAATTTGAATTTTCAACCCAACAACCTCTGAAGCTTATTTGACTATAAATCACCACATTTTTATAATTGTCCTCATACACCAACATCTTGTCACAACTAAAATATGTTACAATTCTACAAGATCTACTCCCAAGATTTTTCATACTTCCTTCTTATTTCCTGCATCCCTAAATAAAATTATCCCAAAGCAAATGAATCTCAACTGGGCTTAGGCAGAGGAATAAGGACAATGTGGGGAGGCATAACATAAGATCCTTGCTATTCAAGGTATGGTCAGTCACTCAGGAGCTTGGAAAATGGAAGATCTCAAGCCCTATCCCAAGTTTTCTGGTTTTCAGAAAACCAAAATCTATAGTCTACCAAGATCCCCAAGTGATTCCTATACACAATAAAGTTTGACCCTTACTGGCATAGATAACTTCTACACCTACAAACTATAATTCCCTGTAATGAACACTTAAGGAATTCAATTCACACCCAAATCCCCTTTACCAGATAAACATGTCTATACTCCCAGGGGATTTCATCCCTTTCCCCTTGGGATTTTACAGAGCTCAGCAATCTTTCCCAGGGAGTGTCTGTGGAATTCTGGAACTTTAAGGAAACCTTAGCATTTTACGGTTTGGCCACAGAGAAGCTGAGCTGACTTCTATGATCTTCTTTAAAATATCCTATGGGAGTCCCTGATGCCCTGCACTGAAGGAAGTGCTGTCCACACCACTGTCTCCTTGTACACCTAGGAGATACTACTAAAACTGGTTAGCCAGGATGCAGCTAGGGAACTTACTCAGATCAGAGAGCTAAAAGCTACCAGTAGCTTTATGTTAGCTGTGATTTTGGAAAGCCCCTAGGTAATCTAAGGTTAGGGGTTGGATGCTGGGAGAGCCAATCTCATGATTAGAGGGTTAGAACTTTCAGTTCTTCTACCCCCCAATGCACACACACACACACTCAACCCCCCTCCCCAGGGCTCCAGGGAGGGAAGGGGGGCTGAGGTTGAATCAATATTCCAAGGGCCAACGATTTAATCAATCAGGCCTCTGTAATGAAGCCTCCATAAAAACCCAAAAAGACACTGCTCAGATTTTCTGGGTTGGCTAACAGGGATAATATGGAAAAAGTAGCACTCAGAGAGGGCAGGAAATCCTGTGCCTTTTCCACATTCCTTGCCCTATGCATCTCTTCCATCTAGCTATTTCTCTGAATCGTGTGGGCCACTCTAGCAAATTACCTGAACCCAAGGCAGGGTCACTGCTGTCTCCAATCTATAGCCTATTAGAAGCACAGGTGATAACCTGGGATTGTGACTCGTGTCTGAAAGCGGGGAGTGAGGGGCAGCCTTGCAGTACTGAGCCCTTAATCTGTGGAATCTGATGCTATATCCAAGTAAAAAGTGTCAGAATGGAGTCAAATAGTAGAGCATTCAGTTGGTGTCTAAGAATTGCTTGGTGGTTGGGAACCCAACACACACACACACACTCACACACATACATGCATGCACACACAATGGAAATTGAAATCACTTTAGGGAGGGAAAAGGAAAATTATTTGTAAGTCAACCATCCCTTACAGATAACAGACAGAGGTATGACCATCAGATAACTAGACTCTGACATGTACACTGAGGTTGAAAAAGACCACAGGCCACTAACTGATGCTTGCTCCAGATCTAACTATGGGCTCACTCACCAAAGGATCATTATTGTTAATCATCACAGATATGAGTGTTTTCCAGATGAGATAACTTGTTCTGGGGACAGAGAGCACACATATTAACAATATTAACAAGCTGAAGATAACTGGTGTTTCTAAAGAGCAAGTCATATGCTTAAATGCATCGCAGGCAAAAATGTACAATAAGATTTTCTTCTGAAATATGCTCTAAAAATCACTATAAATAGCCAACAAGTGATTTTTTTTAAATTCAGCAACAATGATCAGTTTCCTAAAGTACTTGAAGGAAGCCCAATTTCTATATCCAGGTCTGAGGATGGGCCTCAAGAGCATTTAATGTAGGTCTCAGAAAGAGAACCTACCCATAGCTTATCTCATAGAGTTACTCAAAGTGTGGCCCAAGGACCAGAAAGTATAACATCACCAGGAGCTCATTATAAATGCAGACTCTCGGGCCCCAGAGCTACAGAATCAGAATCTGCATTTTAACAAGATTTGCAGGGAATCTAGGTGCTCATTACAGTTTGAGAAGGACTGTTTCAAAATTCCAGAAATATAAAGGGATATTGCATCAGGTTACTCTCTGGGGTAGTCAGGGGAAGACAGATTAACTCCGTCACAGCCATGAAACAACTATAAAAGGACAGTGCTTTTTTGTGGCATTACTCACCAAGGCAGAAGAATGATACCTTTGTTCAAAGATCTCCTAACACACTCCTGCTTGGATAAAGTTATGGTTCCAACTCAGTGGGACTCTTGAGGCAGGAACAATCAATTTACATGTCAATTTACCCAAGGATCCACATGGCCCCAACAAGAAGTCCACAACTGTGCTCAAGGGCTCACAAGTCCTAGGAGGTAAGCTTGCCTTGTTCTTCTCATTATTTATGGCCACACTCATTAACATTCAACCATCAACAATATCATAACATATGTGCTGGAAAATGAAATGATAACAGAATAAAGCATGGGATAAAGGATGAGGAGGGAGGTAGAGTGGGTATTATACAATTTCTGTAAGAATCATGCCATGACCAGTATAATGTGTGGAGCTTCAGGCTTGGAGTGGGGATAGAGGAAAGTAGAGAGGGATTAACAACAAAAACTGGTTTCTGATTTTTATTCAATAAATTCAAGTGTGTTCGTAAGGGCCTCTGACTTTCTGAAAATTTCTCATAATTAGTGACTAGAATCTTTGATGAAATACTTTAAACTGAGCAAAAAAAAGTCTACACCAGAACACTTTTTTCATATTTTTAAAATACACCCAAGGCTTGTGTATAACATATAAAAATAGGCATATTTATTTATGTGAGTGCATACTAACTCAATGTATGTCACCAGTAAGCCCACCTTCAACGTGCTTCTTTGCCCCCATTTTGTCCTGCCTCTCTCAAAACAGCCAGAAAATTTACAATAGTCGACTGCATTAACATCATTCTACTTCCAAACCCAATAATAAGATAACTAAACTTCACAGAAAATTGGGAAATAACTGAAAATTCCTTTTTAAAAAGGCTGATGGCGGTTCTTACTTTTTGAGGAGTTCATTTACATGAGGAAAAGGACTTTAAGGTTTAAGATTGCCAATCACTGGTACTTACCAAATTCTATCTTCCATATGAACTCACATATCTTTAACTTCAAAATCCAGGCCCAAAATTTCCAGAAGAAAATTTAATTTTCCAATTCTGCCTCATCCCCAAAGGAAAAACCAGGGTCCCAGGGCAGCAGCCCTGAAAGTCTCCTGATCTGATAAAAGGAACCAAACAATGTATAACATATACCATGTGTATGGCTTTTCCCCTTTATAAAGCACTTTTAACATGCATCATCTCAATACTCTGAAGAGGTATGAATTGTATTTAATTAAAGACTGGTTGATAGAAGTGGGAAAAAAGTTATTTTGAGGTTGTTCACTTATCTTCAGCCCCTCTTATCAAGCTTTCAGAGCTCTATTCTAAAAGGTTAGAGGGTGGTAGGAGGCAATTATGTCTCTTCTCGAGCAGCTGCCAGAGATTACTGCCATCAGAGTAATTATCACCAAATAATTGTTCCCTTTCTTCCCTGCTGACAGGGCAGAAAAGGAATAGAGACTCATCTGAAATAGATTTTGTATTTGGCTGAATACAAGTTGGATAGCTCAGGTCAATGGGCACCCACTGAAGGATTTCAGCATGATGCCTGTTGACCTTAGAGAAAAATTAAAAACATCAGATACAAAAGGGAAAACCATCAAACGTCACCTGCTTAAGGTTAACCAGAATTCTTGAAGTTGAGGAACTGTGGTTTCAGACTGGAATAAGTCCTTATTTTAGCCTAAAATAAATTCTCTTTTGCTGAGGATGTTTTCAGAAGGTAGTAACAAGAGGAGCAGTTTCTGGATCCCTGAACTTTGACACAAGTATCGGATTTATCTCTATAGTGGCAGTTGTGAAAAAGATAGCACTAACAACTTCCTAACCCCCTCCTCTCTCTGCCTTTATGACATTCAGAGAGTGGTTTTTAAAATCAGTTAGTTGGCTGGTCTCTGGAGAAGTCACAAAGTCCAAATTCTCCAGTGGAATCCTCAAAGTTGTCACAGGACTGAAGATAAGATAGGGTATAATGTGAATGAAGACTACTACAGATTCGGTAGTGTCACTTTCAGGCTGTCTACCCAGGAACGCCCTAGACTGCTAAGAAATGAAACGTTCCATACAAACAAATATTTCTGAGCCATTCCATGAAGGTTAGTGGGCAGGAACAAAGGAGAATGGATTATCAGAATCTTTACAGTCTGCTAATGTGAAGGTGGGAAGATGGCCATTTCTTTATCTTCTCACACTGAAAGCCTTTAATTTCACCCAATAAACCTGCATTATTGTTTGATGTGTACCAGACACTGTGCTAAGGGATATGGGAGCAGGGAGGCACCTGAGGTAATCAAGACAAGCTCTCCACCCTCAATGGGTTCAGAGTACAACTCATTCTTTTCTAAAGGAAGCAAAATTGCAACAAGACTTCTGAATTAGAAGAGTCACAGGATGAGTTTGAGATTTGGTTTTATAACTTGCTAGTTATTGACCTTGGGCAATCAATTTTTTTATGCCTCAGTTTCTTCTCCTATAAGCTGAAGATAATGATACTCTGACAACCTACCTCACAGGATTGTTGTAAAGACCAGATGAAATTAAGCATGCAAATCTCTTTATAAATTGCAAAGAATTATGCAAATGTGAGCATTATTATAATAGCGGGTTACAATGAAAGAGCTATTAAAAGTTCTAAAAACAATGGTACTACATAAACAATAACCCTACCATGCAACTTCCATTTTCTAAATCCCCTAAATATCAGCACATGAGAAAGGCAAGTCTGCTTTCCTTCAAAGGGAAGAGTGTTTTATAGACACTTGTGTGGCCCTGGGCCAAGAGCACAGGAGGTACTCAAAAAAATGTTGAAAAGACAGAACTGCTATTGCTATGTAGCTCCACAGTTGGATTAAAGAAAAGGAAACCAAAAGGGCTCCTATGGCCACTGCTAATAAGAAAACTGTGGTCAAGAACCATACATCTTCATAGTCCTAATTAATCAACTGTTCTTATTTAATCATGCAAATACGTCAGCAGTAATAGTTTACCACAGACTAGTCATAAGAGATTCCTCCCTTCCTCTCTCATGACCACAAGACTTCTTGCTGGGAGATATGATTGTTGCTTAAGTTTTACCTAGACCATAAAATCACAGTAGGTAGCTTAGAGACAATGTTTAAGAAAACTACGGAACCAAGAGTTCTTCAATAATTGGAAGTCAACTTCAAAGGTACAAAGAATGAGTAGGAAGAGCATTCAGTGTCAGAGTCTAGATGTGTAGGACCCTAGCTAAAGGCCTGAAACACATCAAATGATGGGGCACTGATTTTTAAAGAGGATGACAATAAATGGAGTTGTAGTGAACATGCTTCCACTTTCGACCCTTGGACAAATAGCTTAAATCTTTTCATCTACATTTTCCAAACCTGTAAAATGTACATACCACCATTCTCAATATACCACAAACACAACTACAACAAACATCCTTAGAGGTCATTACAAAAGGGGAGTTGGGGGTTAGAAAAGATCATTTGGGGTGATAACTGCAGTCGATCAGGAGGAAGGGTGGGTTGCTGACCTGGAGAAACAGTCCAAGAACCTGGCTGGCAGTAGTAGGAAGCTGGCCACAATGAAATTCCCTGTGTGTAACTATGAAACACATACCTGTAATTGGGGGATTGAGCTCAGGACAGACTAAGTATTCCTCATAAGAAGTGTTCCTACTACCATCAACAGAGAAACCCAGTTGCATGTGTGAAAGTATCAACCAAGAACCCTTTTTTCTTGGCCCTGCAATCTTAGCACTAAAAGTGATGACAGTGTCTGAGCAGAACTCTCAAAGTGCAGAAAACTGGAGCATCAGAGAGGGTCAGGTAAAACACTTGGCCCACATAGGCCACTTATTCTTGTTACTCAAGCACAGCTTTTACTTTTCCCCTCTGCCATTTTCCACAGGACCAAGTATTGGGAAATTGCTTTAAAAGGGGGAAATTATCTAAAAAAGGAGAGGATTATCTTGAAACCAAATATATTCATTTAGATTTGAACAAAGGTAGCTGTTTGGAGAGGGGGGATGCAGAAAAAGAAACAACTTAAGAGAACACAAGGGAAAATAGAAATAGAAATAAAGTCAGACCCCAAATAGTTCCAATCAAAAGAATTTACTGAAAGACTCTCACCTCCTCATCTCTATGGAGGCAAAGACAACCAAATGTGCTGAATTCAAGCTCTGCCCTATAGAGTATGTTCATATAGGCAGGGTCCTCCTGGCCAGCTTCTGAATCCAACCTCTCCAAACCCAGTCATCTCACCTTAAATTTGAAATGGTTTGGCACAGACCTAGTTTTACAGGTAAGGAAAAAGGTAAAAGGTGAAATGACTTGCTCAAAGTCTCTGTGCTGGTGAGTTAGACCTGAGATCTTTCAATATCTTCTACCTACTCCTACAGGCAAAAATCAGTGGACAATATTTTGGTTTATTTTATTTTTGTCTTCCGAGGGAGCTGGATTCATTTTCAAAAGAAATTTCTCCAAGCTGTCAAACCCAGGAAAGGGATTTGCCATAATTGTTTTTCATATCTGTATACCAACAATGCCTCTGTTACAGCACCTAACAGAACACCTTAAAATTCATCCCAGAGGGTGCCTGGGTGACTCAGTGGGTTAAGCCGCTGCCTTCAGCTCAGGTCATGATCTCAGGGTCCTAGGATCAAGGCCCGCATCGGGCTCTCTGCTCAGCAGGGAGCCTGCTTCCTCCTCTCTCTCTCTCTGCCTGCCTCTCTGCCTACTTGTGATCTCTCTCTGTCAAATAAATAAATAAAATCTTAAAAAAAAAAAATTCATCCCAGAAATGGATCTCATAACCAAATAAAACCCATCCAGAAAGAGACAGTATGCACATAGCAGATCCCCTCCATCTGACTTTTCTCCTCTCTTTATCACAGGACTCCTGGCTCTGGGAAACTGCCACATCCAGTCATAAGACTAAGGATGTGCTTAGACTTTGTGTTGACAGATAAGTAGAAAAGCACTAGTTTCATCTGGTATTTTACACTATGTTTCAGTTGTGACAACAACACACACATGCACACGCACACACACAGCCTTCAAATAAGAAATGAATATAAAGCCGCTAAAACAAGACAAGTTCTAGATCACTGAAGCTTGAGACTCAAACCTAAAATTCATAATTGGCTGAATTGGCATGGGGTCCCAAGCTTCTCTCCTACCCTCTGCCCCCCACCTCTCTTGGATCCTGCCTAGAAATGGCCCAAATGCCCCCAACCAATCCAGGCTTTAGGCCCTCCTGTGCGCCAGGTATCAATGACTCTTCCTCATCCCTCTCCTGAAGTTAGAAGTTTTCTGTGGCTGGGAATCTGGAAGCCCTTTCCTCCACATCACATTCTCTCTCTGGTCATTTGGTCTGTCTAAAACATGGGTTGTTTCTAGTTCTAAATGAGTTCCTTCACCTATAAGTCTAAGCTTGCATTTCTACTTCTCTACTTTGAACCTTTCTACAAGGTATAAGCTCCATTTCCTAGCCAGAAGTGGGATTTCATTCTCTCCCAATTCAAAAGCTGCACAGAGCCTCAGGTTCACCTACAAAATCCTGTTTCATTTCTTATGCACCTCTCTAGCTTATTCATTTAAAGAGCACAGGGGACAGGTTTTGTTTATTTACAAAACAAAATATTTATTTGATGGCCTAGTCACCATCTCCTACACTTTTTAATGTTTCAGACTTCTTGTTTGTGTTCCCCTCTAGCACTTCTCTAAGAGATGGATTTAGGTGAAGTATGTTATTTGACTGTTGATCCCAAAAAGCATAGAGAGGGAATGTGAAACAGAAATGAGAAAAAAACTAATAAAGAGTGTGTTAGGAAACTGTAGTTACCCCCAAATACCAAAGCAATCTTGGGAAGAGTTAAACTGGAAGAATCATGTGCCCTGATTTTAAACTATATTACAAAGCTACAGTAATTAAAATGGTATGGTATTGACATAAAAATAGACACAAAGGTCAATGGAACAGGATAGAGAGCCCAGAAAAAAACCCACATGTATATGGTCAATTTATGACAAAGAAGACAAGAATGCACAATAAGGAAAAGTGTCTCTTCAATAAATGGTGCTAGGAAAACTGGATGGCAATGTGCAAACTGGATCACTATCTTAGACCATACACATAAATTAACTCAAAAATGGATTAAAGACTTGAACATAACACTGAAACCATAGGGATGCCTGGGTGGCTCAGTTGCTTAAGCATCTGCCTTAGGCTCAAGTCATGATCCCAGGATCCTGGGATATAGTCCCCAATCAGGCTCCTTGCTTGATGGGGAGCCTGCTTCTCCCTCTGCCTGCTGCTCCCCCTGCTTGTGTTCTATCTCTCACACAGAGACAAGTAAAAATCTTAAAAAAAAAAAAAAAAAAAGACTGAAACCATAAATCTCCTGGAAGAAAATATAGGCAGTAAGCCCTTTTATATCCTGGCAATGATTTTTTGGATCTGACACCGAAAGCACAAACGACAAGAGTAAAAATAAACAAGTGGGACTACATCAAACTAAAATGCTTCTATACAACAAAGGAAATCAGTAACAAAATAAAAGGCAGCTTACTGAATGGAAGAAAATATTTGCAAATCACTTTTCTGACAAAGAGTTAATATCTAAGATATATAAAGAACTTTTATAACTCAACAGCAAAAAAAAAAAAAATCTGATAAAAAAGTGGGCAGAATATATAAAAAGATGTTTTTCCAAAAAAGACATGCAGACGACCAACAGGTACATGAAAAATGCTCAACATCACTAATCATCAGGGAAATGCAAATCAAAACCACAATGAGATACCATCTCACACCTGTTGGAATGACTGTTCTCAAAAAGATAAGACATAAATGTTGGCAAGGATGTGCAGAAAAGCGAACCCCAAGTGCACTGTTGGTGGATATGTAAATTGGTGTAACCATTATGGAAAACAGTACAGACTTGACTTTAGGAAATTAAAAGCTGAACGACTACATGATCCAGCAATTCAGCTTCTAGATATTAATTCTAAAAAAAATGAAAACACAAACTCAAAAAGGTATATGCACCTCCAAGTTCACTGTAGCATAACTTGTAATAGCCAAGATATGGAAACAATTTAAGTATCCATAGATGGATGAATGGACAAAGAAACTGGTATATATACACAGTGAAATATTATTTGGCCCTAAAAAAAAAGAATGAAATCTACAATGCTAAGTGAGATAAGTCAGACAGAGAAAAACAAAAATCATATGATCTCACTTATATGTGTGATCTAAAACAAAACAAAAAATCCAAGCTCATACATACAGGGATTGGTGATTGTCACAGGCAGGAGGTCAGTGGGTAGGCAAAATGAGTAAAGGGAGTTAGATACAAACTTCCAATTATAAAATAAGTAAGTCATGGGGATATAATGTACAGCATGACAGCTATAGTTAATAATACTGTATTGAATATTGGAGAGTTTGCTAAGAGAATAATCTTAAAATTTCTAATCACAAGAAAAACAAATTCTGTAACTATATGGTGAAAGATGTGGTTATCATTTCACAATATATACAAATATATATTGTGGTGATCATTTCACAATATATACAAATATCACATCATTGTGTTGTATACCTGAAATGAATCCAATGTTGTACATACATTATATATCAATGAAAAGAAAAAAAAAAAAGGAGCTATGCGTAACTAGATTTACTGCTATAGGAACACTCTAGGAGACTGTGTAGATCATTCCTCAGAGTGAGGATATGGATGCTGAATTATTTGTCCAGGTAGGCCTATCCCTCCTTGGCCAAAGGTTATTCCTCAGGTAATAACTCCCTGGCATTTGAAGCCTCTCCTGGATGCCTCCAGCTCATGTGTATGATCAGAGAATGCTTTCAGAGAGAGAAGCAAAAAAATGGTCAGTTTGTGCCCAGGTTGTCTACAGTTGAACCCTGAGGTACCTTGTACAAAGATAGTTGTTGCTATCACTCATAGCCCCCCTTTGTGTAAATTCAATCTAATTTAAAATGTATTGAATGGTTACAATATATAATGTGCTACACTAAACTCAGGTAAATAAAAAGTAAACAAGACATAGTTCTTTCCCCTGTGAAACTTTAAATCTCATGTAGGAGACACCAGAAATAAAAGCCACAGTAGAATATGGTAAGTACTATATGATATGAGAGGTGGAGGAAGACGAGATTAATTTTAACTAGAGGGAAAAGGCTATCAGCGCAGTTTTCCAAAGCCAAAATATTTTAAACATATGCTAAATTAACAAACATACAATTCCCACCAAAAACAAGCAAAGAAACATCCTTTCACAGAGCCTCTAAGCCAGAAAACAGCAAGAAAATTGGGACCATTTTACCTCAATTCATAGAAAGAAATGAGTCACATATTTCAGTATCAGCCAGTCTTCTAGATGTAACATTTAAAATCAAATCACAAAAGCAAGAAACTCCTTCTGTTCTATATTTAACTGTGCATTTTAAGCCTGTTTTCAAATTATTTTTTAAAATAATTTTTAAAATTCTTTATTTAAATTCAATTTAGTTAAGATATAGTGTATTACTGCTTTCAGGACAGAATTTAGTGATTATCAGCTGCATATAACACCTAGTGCTCATTCCATCAAGTGCCCTCCTTAATGCCCATCGCCCAATTATCCCTTTCCTCACCCGCCTCCCCTCCAGCAGCCCTCAGTTTGTTTCCTAGAGTTTAGCACCTCTTCTGGTTTGCCTCCCTCTCTATTTTCATTGTATTTTGTTTTTCTTTCCCTTCCCTTATGTTCTGTTCTGTTCGTTAAATTCCACATATAAGTGAAATCATATGGTATCTTTCTCCAATTGACTTATTTCACTGAGCATAATACCCTTTAGTTCCAACCACACAGTTGCAAATGGTAAGATTTTTTTTATGGCTGAATAATATTCCATTGTGTGTGTGTGTGTGTGTGTGTGTATTCATATATATATATATGAATTCATATATCCTCTTTATCTATTCATCTGTCAATGGACATCTGGGAACTTTCCATAGTTTGGCTATTACAGACATTGCTTCTATAAACAGTGGGGGGGGCATGTGCCCCTTCAAGTCAGCATTTTGTTTGATTTGGATAAATACTTGGTAATGCAATTCCTGGGTCATAGGGTAGCTCTATTTTTAACTTTTTGAGGAACCGCCATACTGTTTTCCAAAATGGCTACTCATAGTAGTTATTGCTGTACTTGTGAGGCTCCCAAACTCAACCAGTATGCCCTTCTCCTGTTTTACCTATAAGAGGCAGTTACTTTCCATGTCCCCACTTTTGACGGACAACTTTGGAATGAGGCTGAACTAGACCTCAGCAGTTTTCCAAACCCAGGTGAAGAAAGTGGATGACTTCAGCATGAAACACAAGGGCTCAGGGGAAGGAGCAAGGGTGGGGAGTAGAAGGCAGATGGATTAGTCAGCCCACATTCATGGAAAGCTTGGATTTTATTAGAAGAATCTCAAGTTTTCATTTTGTGGTTTTGGGGAGCTTAACTCCCAGCTTCTAATTAAATGTATAAACTGTCATTGTGAAGGTATTTCACAATTCCTTAGATCTGGAAGAGGTTCTTAAATGGGAGGAACAAAGGGAGAAGTGCGGAGAAGGAATAGGAGGAGAGGCGAGTTTCTTGGGCCTCAGGAAGCTGCCAGCTGTCTAGATGCCAGGGATTCTACACCCCACTTCCAATACTGGAGTACTACAGATGGAGAGGAGTGGTATGGATAGGGAGGAGGTCCTGCTTCCCTATCTCTTCTGGCCACCTGACTCTAAACTAGAGACTTGGGTATGCAGTTGGAGGTTTGGGGACATAGCTAGAAGCAATAACTGTACCTCCAAATCACAGCTCAAGTTCTAGGTGGCCACACTCCTGCCACTATCTCAGAAAGGAAATGCCAATGGACAACAGGGAAGACAGTGTTGTGTGTGTCTATGGGAAAACAGCAGACTCTAACTTCCATCTCTTACTGTTACTCCTTCAGCTGTCAGCGGAGAACATTCAGGGGGATACTCCTTGAGCTTCTCTCCTTTGATCCCCTGCAGAGTGACTCAAGAGCATTATCATAGCCAAGCCAGCCACAATCCAAGCACTCCACTGCCAAAAGGAGGTTTTGTCAAATACTATCATGTATTGTTCAGGGATGCTGAGGTCCTGGGAAGGAATTACATATTATTCTGGAGTAAAAAAGAATGCCATATATGAGAAATCCAAGTTAAAAAGAAATTTGAGGTCTTGAGCACTTCCCAAAGGTTGTTCTGTGACTTAGATGCCTACTGTTTCTTAACAACCACAAAGAATCCTCCTTAGTAGAGACAAGTTCTAGATCATTGGAGCTTGACTGCCAAAACAGAAAAGTTCTAGATTACTGGAATTTAAGATCCAAGTCTAGCCTGTCTCCTTTTCTGCATTCACAAAACACTTTACGATGAAGAATAGGAATGAAAATGATAGTATGTATGATATGTGAAGACCTCTAATGTGTCAGCCTCTTAAAAGTCATTACTTAGGGTCATAACAAACTCTAAAGGATAAATATTATCATCCTCTATCTTATAGGTAGACTCTAGAGATCAAGAATAAGGAACTTGTCCCAAACTACACAGCCAATACATGGTAGAGCCAGATCTAAAACAAGCTTTGACTGACTGCAAAGCCTGAGCTCTTCCTACTCCCAACACACCATCTTCCCTGGCTTGGAACACATACTACTAAATATTTGGACATTTATGTCTGAGAAGCAGAGATGAGGTTGGTTGTCAGGCAGCCCAGCATCACTTTCCATAGTCTTTCATGGGAATTTGGCTAAGGTATTTTGCCCCTCGGACCTCAGTTTTCTCATCTGTAAGTAAGAAAAAAAATATTAACTACTTATCTCATATGATCATCATATCTCATAAGGTTGTTAAAGGGACAAAATGATACATTTTTGTTAAACACTTAGCATAAATACTTAACTACGTAGTCATGTTGGATAAATTTTTTTTCAAGATACTGAAAAAATGTTAGTGATTATTATTTTTTTTTATTTTATTTATTTGGCAGAGAGAGAGAGAGCACAAGTAAGCAGAGCATCAGGGAGAGGGGGGCAGAGAGAAGCAGGCTCGATCCCAGGACCCTGGAATCATGACCCGAGCTGAAGGCAGCTGCTTAACCAACTAAGCCACCTGGGCGCCCCAGTGATTATTATCTTTAGTGTCTATACTCAAAGGTCCCCCAAGATGAGTTTCATTTATTTTTTCACTTGGGTGCACAAAATTAAATGCATTATAATCTTTGGTGTATGGCACATTCTCATCATTAATCATGGCATGGCCATCTTTACTAATTAATGTATTTATTTTATATTAAATACCCACAAAACTACTACTCAATATGAGAACTATACCATTCACAGTAGTTTATGCATTTTATATATATAAGGGATTTCATAGTTATATAATATGTATCCTTATATATACCCCTTAGCATATTCTAAACATAACAGCATACTGAAAATACTTGATGTTCAGTAAATAGATGAAAGAATTAATACATGCAATATTTCTTCACTTATCTTTTGTACAATGTAATTAAGTATTAAGACAGAAATCTTTTAGTCTAATTCGGGCAGAGGGACCTGACAAGTGACAACACACCCCAAAAGAGATGTGAGACTACAAAACTGGGTGTGCAAAGGTATTATCTACAAACCACTTTTTAAAAAGCATTACCCCCCCCAAAAATAAAAAGTAAATAAAACCATGAACCCTTTACCACATTAAGAGTACACCCTACTAAATTAAAAGGTGAATGGGCATTTCAGAGAGGTGGGTTTTTGGAGACACCTGTAGGTGTGCCATGTGTCGCAGTCCTTCCCCAATGAGGAGAGGTTGTGGGTTCTTCTCCCTTAGCTGAAGTCAAGGGAAGGGGGCATAAATGGTCCACTCTAAGATAATGATACATGTAGCCTGAATATAGAAGCCACAGCAGACTGCTGTCTCTTATGGCTGAAACATGTAAAAGGCAAGTACTAAGAAGGCTACTGTCACATGGAATACAAGAGGGATGACTACATCTTTACCGGATGGTGCTTATAGACAGATTAGAAGAGCCTGACTGTCTCCTAGGGATCAGATATCAGCTTACAGAATATCTGGCCTGAGATGATCTTAGATCCTAAACAAGAGGACCGTCTGGTAGGACAGAGTGATGCCACAGGAAGAAAAGTCACCAGAGTCCCAACGGGAGAAACTCTAAGCTACCAGGTAGAGAAATGCATAAGTCATCAACAGCATGTGGATACTACCCCTACAGAGCTCACAAAGATCCTCCCAGAAGAGCTGGCTTTAACTACCAGCAGGTTCTGATACATCTCACAGCGTTAGTTAAGTAAGAACTTTCCTACTTCTCTCTTCTCCTTCCCCGTGGTTCAAAACAGAAGGAGCCAGAAGCAGCCTAGAAAGTAGGTGAGAAGGGATGAGAAACACAAAGGCAGGACTGTGAAGTCAAGTGTCCCCCTTCTCCACTGCAGGTCTGAGTTTGGGGTGGCGTGAAAACTTTAACTCTGATGGAAAGTTACATTTTTTCAGTATTACATTGAATTAGACATAATAATTATTGAACTCAGACTGTTTTTCTGACTAGAAGTGACCATAAAACTTGTATGAAAGGGTCCAGCCTCCAGAACAGGCTTTAAGAAACAGTGGGAAGAAATGAAATTAGCTATGTTCTGTGTAAACTCTGTAGTTTCATTTGCCTGAAAGTAATAGTTATGGTTGAAGGGGTTCAACTGAGATTCTCTAAGACATATCATGAACTCCTCAAAAATTCTCATTTCCAGAATGGGACCAGGAGTCCTATTTTAGATCTCTTCATCTCCATCCATGGTCTCCATCCAGGGCAATCAGAGATTTGATCTGTGCCCAGAAAATGTTGGAAGACCTTCTAATTTTCCTCATTGTGGTCAGCTCTGAGATGTTCATTAGCCACTGAAAACCAGTGGCTATCCTGCTTCTGTGCCAAGGTTGGCTGCTTGATGAAAACAAGCAGCCAGTTCCCTTAGAGATCTTACCACCTCCCTGAAATGCCAGGAATCTGATCCTCCTACTTTGGAGATGCCCCCCAAATTCTGTCACCTCTGTGGTTTGAGGAAACCTTCACTGTCATGCTTCCAAGCACACTTGCCTATTCCTCCCCTTCCAGAACTCTCTCACTGATTCCCGCCGCACCCCCCACCCCCGCCCCGGCCCATGAGCACTTAGGGACAAACCTGTCCTCTTTCTCCAGGTTCTGCACTTGGAGTTTTAAGGTGTGCAGCAAATTCTCCTCCACCCCGGTCTATGTGCTCATCCTCAACTCTGCATGCTTCACTCTTAAATGCCCTCACTTGCAGTCTTCTCAAGACACCAACTTTGAGCTATCCATGTCACTTAGCCTGGAAGCAGACAGAGCCAGAAGTGACTGGGGGGAGGTTTACATTTCTACCACCCAGGTACACATGGCTAATGACTGCCTGGTACAAGAGGGTGAAGGCCCAGCTCTCTTGCCTCAAACTAGGACAACTCTGCAGTATAATTTAGACGTCAGGGCTCCTCTTGGGATCAGACTAAGGTTGGGACCTAACCCAAAGTCACACACTTGTTTGGGTTTTTCCGCTCAGCTCTCCTGCTTTCTATACACTCCTTTCCTAGTTTCTCCTCAGTACATTTTATTACTAAACCATTTGCATTTCAATCCTCTGCCCAGAGTTTACTTCCACAACTGACCTAAGGGGCTTTACCCACTTAGATTAATCAGACTGACACACCCACTAAATTTATACTACAAACAAATTGATCTCTAAACAGCATTGGAAGAGGTCAAAAAACTAGGTCTCAGGTAGAAGCTTGGAGTACCATTTTACCTAAAAGCACCACCAAACTCAAACAGGAAACCTCTTAAGAAATCAGAATGATTTCTTCACAGTGTGTAAACTCAAAGACATTAGTCACAAACAAATAGTTATTCAAATTTGTTTTGACTCCCCTAATCTACTTTGACTGCCAATCTTTCCTTTGGACCTGCTGAGATTGAATAAACATTCCATTTAAAAGCATGCATTTTAATGATGAATATTTATTCAAAGTTAAGAGACCATACAGATAAGGCTCAAGATAAGCCTAAAATGGAACTCTCAGTGAAATTCAATACTGGTTTCTTTATATGGAATGGTGCAAGGCTAAATTGAACAGGATGATAGAGTAATCGTCAACAAAAAAATCAATGGAGGAACATTGTACACCACTTAAAGGACATTAACCCATAAAAAGACTTATACAGCAAAGCTCATAGTCCTAAAACAAAAGAGTAAAGGGCAGCTTCTTAGAAATCTGCAAGTAGAGAGCTCTGACTCCTAGGTGGGCCTCACCAATTTGGATGCACCTGCTACTTCCTGATGTCCCATTTCAAGAACACTGATGAGTCATAAAGACCTCAATACACCCCTCCTTGACCACCTGGGACATGTCTGCAATGACTGTCTTCTGACTGTGCACAAGGGCAGTATGACCCTCACCACCCCAAACAACTTTAATTGAAGAAGAGAGTCAATTAGAAAAAATGATGACCACAACTCACAGCTCCCCATTTAGCCCTGACCTTTTTCTCCCAAGTCGCTCACTACTAACAGCATATACCCAAATTTAATTTTTTTTTTACCCCTTCCCTGCACCATCTGAGTTAAAAGCAGTGGTAGGGCAAGTGTTGATGAAGACTTCAGATCTAAGAGTTGAAACCATAGGAAAATGTTTTAAAAATATATTTAAAATATATTTTAAAATATATATATATTTTTTTTAATATATTTAAAATATATTTTCACCTACTGGGAAAAACACTAATAGAAGGACATTCATTGGGAGGCAAAACAGGTCAGTTAAAAGATTAGGTGCTAGGGACAGACAGCCCTTTTAAGTCCAACACCAATGCATACCGGTTATGCATCCCTGAGTGAAATTCTTCAACTGTATCTGCCTATTTCCTCATTTGTCTTATGAGGAGAATGACAAAAAGAGTTCCTGCCTCTCTGTGTGAGCATTAAAGGAGTTCATTCTTGAAAATTACTTAGACAATTACCTAATAAATGGTAAACACTCAGCAAATGTATCCTGTCAGTGTTGATGCAACTGCTGCTGTTATTGATATCATTACCATGTTCATTGTCAATGCCATCAGCCAACACTTTCCTGACAAAGTTACAAACTTGAAGCAATATCTGTCAAGTGAAGATAAGCAACATCGGGATGTCTGGGTGGCTCAGTTGGTTAAGCAGCTGCCTTCGGCTCGGGTCATGATCCCAGCGTCCTGGGATTGAGTCCCACATCGGGCTCCTTGCTCAGTGGGGAGCCTGCTTCTCCCTCTGGTTCTGCCTGCCTGTGCTTGCTTTCTCGCTCTCCCTCTGACAAATAAATAAATAAAATCTTTAAAAAAAAAAAAAAAGGAAGATAAGCAACATCTACCCTACCTTCTATTCCCCAATATGTGACTAAATCTCACAAATTTTCTCTACATTTGTCTTGGTCTGTAAGTCTGTACTATAAAACTCTAAAGTCCAATATCTCCAACATGGCATACTATGCAATTCCTCTGACACCTCAAAAATTCAAGAGATTCAGGATAAGAAAACTATTAATATTGGCTATTGAGCATACAATAAAAATAACATTGGTCAAATAAATCATTTCAGTGCTTCTCTCCCTATACAGAGACTCACTGCTACTGCTTCTTAGCTTTAAAGAAAGCCAAACATTGAGTACTTTTTTTTTTAAAGATTTTATTTATTTGACAGAGAGAAATCACAAGTAGATGGAGAGGCAGGCAGAGAGAGAGAAGGAAGCAGGCTCCCTGCTGAGCAGAGAGCCCGATGTGGGACTCGATCCCAGGACCCTGAGATCATGACCTGAGCCAAAGGCAGCAGCTTAACCCACTGAGCCACCCAGGAGCCCCAAATGTTGAGTACTTTTAAATGGTTTTTTTCCCCTCCTGTTGTTACACCAAGCTAAGGTTATTTTATGTCATCCTTTGCCTTTTTCAGTCAATCAAACACTCCACCTGAAGAGTATCAGTGATCTAATGCTAATTTTTGGTACTGGTCAGTACTCAAACTGGTTTAACACCCAATAATACTAATACTGGTCTAATACTCAAACACTGAAGCAGCCTAAACAACAACACAACACATCTGATTGGGACAGGCTATATAATTTGCAAAGCTCAGTACAAAATAAAAATGTGGGGCTCCTCATTCAAAACTTAAGAATTTCAAGATAGTGATAGCAGAGCATTAAACCAAGTATTGTCTATACAGGTTGCATGTTCATGAAGCAAGCCCTGCTCCTGGTTACAGAGCCATCACCCCTACCATGACCATTCTGGTCCAATACTCCTAAACCTGTCCCCATCTTGCTACAGTGCTGTTTGCTCAGGACAAGAAAATAATTTCATCATCATCCTCCACTAAAGTCTAATATGCCGTTAAGTTCTTCTTCAGTGTCCTGGTCATCTAAACCGCAGTCTTTTCAAAGATCTACTCAATGCAGTTTAGATAGGGCATGGCAAGGGCAGAAGGGGATACTCTTTCTGCTTATGTCAGAATATTAAAGGTGTCGGGTGAGAGAAGGATGTATCGGAGTCATGGAATGTGCTTATAGGTAAAGCTTTCAGGCCCCTTCTCAAGGGACTCCCATCCTCCCAGTATTTTCCCTATTTACTGGCACTTTCCACTGCCCTGAAGATCTAGCCCTGGTGTGTATGCTTGAACAGTTATGTGAATTGTGACAGTGGTTGCCATTTTGTTTTTACAAGCTTATTTGCCTTTGCCCATCACTGAAACCTCAAGATGTAAGGAGATTAAGCTTAGGGTTAGAGTCTTGATTCCTAATCTTGGCTGTCACCGCTGTGTGACCCAGAGCAATCACTTCTACAAGCTTCAGTTTCCTTACCTGTAAAATGGGATAGTGTATATCTGCCCTACCACCTCACATGATTACAGCAAGTCTCAGGTAAGACACAGTATATAAAAACCTTGAAGCCAGACCTGTGTCACATTCATTACTCTTCATTTTTACCTCTCTAAACACAGTACATGGAAGTATTCAAAAAATGCCAGACGGGGGCGCCTGGGTGGCTCAGTGGTTTAAGCCTCTGCCTTCGGCTCGGGTCGTGATCTCGGGGTCCTGGGATCGAGCCCCACATCGGGCTCTCTGCTCAGCGGGGAGCCTGTTTCCCCCTCTCTCTCTGCCTGCCTCTCTGCCTACTTGTGATCTCTCTCTGCCTATCAAATAAATAAATAAAAATCTTAAAAAAAAAAAATGCCAGACGAATGAAGAAAAACCAAAAACCATAGTAACAAGTCAACTTTGTGAGGACAAACCCCACATCCATTTTCTATCCCAATATCAAAAGGTTACAAAGTACCTTCCAAAGAGTATAAGATTTTTTTCTTTATTAACACAAATAATGGTTCCTCTTTTCTTTCTTTGGGTTTCAGAATTGTAATACAAGTACATAGTCACTTTAAAATTCTTTCCCATTTCCACTCTCTCTAATTACATGGTATCATGAGCCAAAAGATAGACCATGAGATTCTGATGTTGCTACAACTTGCAAGTGACGCAAATTAATATTAGCAAACTGCATCTGAAACTGAGAGCACTTCACCCAAAAAAATCCCAGGAGAAGCCACCCACTCTAATGACAATAAAGGCTGAGTTCACAGCTTGAGGAACACATCATGACCAACCTGTAGATGTTTTAAAAGCACTCATTACTGACTGCTGTGGCAGATCGTAGGGAGACTAAACCAACTGTGCTTATCTGTTATGATTTTTTTAGAAAATGCTACCAACATGCTTCACAAGTGCTGCAAACTCCAGACTAAATTGGTTGTAAGATATTAGCCATCAGTGCATTCAAAGAAATAGTCTCTGCAATTAACACTAATTAACCAGCTCTAACAACTGGGAGCCAGTTGGAGAGGTTTGTGCTTGAATGTGAATGAGGGAGGTGGGAGGAACTGCTGGAAAGAAATGGTATGGTATATTTGTTTTGTTTTGACTTCTTTCCAGATATATTTCAGTTTACATAAATATTTGAAGGCTGGATCAGACGGGATTTATACCACAATGGCTAAAGGAATGTCTTTACAAAAACTTTGATATGGTCTAAATTAGGTATCAAGAAGGAGGAGCAGCCGTGAGAGTCTTTTTCAATATTTAACTTAATGTCCTCACCAGCACCTCAGACCACTTAATAAATCATAGGTACCTCCGACTTACAACAAGTGATCAGCGTTCCATGGCTTCAGTTTTAGCTAAAGATTTCAGAAGGACCAGACACTGCCTTGAGAGAGAGCTTGCCAATCTTCTGACTTAAGTACTGCATATGTGACCTTTGATTGACCTTGGGCTCTGGGATTTGAGGGTTAAAGTTGTCTGTCTTTTGGCATTTGAGCCTGATTTTTTTTTTTCTCTGAAAGTCTTTAGAGAAATAAAAGATTGCAAGCTGTTTCCTGTAGAAGAGTTAGTGGCTACCTCATTTACTACACTGAAAAACACTTCAAGGAGAGTACCTCTTTCTCCAGAGGTCTGTTTTTGTTTCTCTTTGAGCATCTAAGTTGCAAAAAGCTTGTTTAAAATTAGCAGGTTTTTCTGGATAAAGGCAGTTAAAGCAGAGGCAATGCAGGAAATGCTAAAGTCTACAGGTTTTGAAGGTGAGAGTCGCACTGAAAATGGAACCACACAGGATGAACCAAAAAGCCCTCGCCTCCCTGAAACACGAATTTTCTTAGCATTAATTCTTCCCTCCTGAAGGCAGATGGTTGAGGGGAAGGTAGGAACCTTAAGCTACATAATCATCTCTTCAATAAACACATTTTTATTGAGACTGATGTTTGATTAGGGGTACGCCACTAAAGGTGTTAGCCTACTTCTGAGTAAAGCAAGAAAGCTTTCACAGAGAGGTTTGGTTTACATTCAATGAAAGAAGAGTCTGACTTGAAGTACTCAGATTTAATCTTGCTATGAATTAAAATGGCTCTATTGTACTATAGCTGCTAGTGCTGTTAGGAAAGGTGAATCCAGGAGTTTTGCCCAGCCATAGAATCCCTTTCTACAAGGGAGCTATACATGTGGCCACAAATAAACAAACATGCCTGGTTTATTGGCAGCTGTGCAGTCCAATAAGAGTTTATTTTCCTTTAGGAACCCACAGCTGAATAATGTTCTGGTGCCCTGGCTGTTTCATAACTCTCCATGTAATTAAGTAGTTGGCATGACCTTCTGTAGCAAGATAATAATAGGAGTTAAGAAAAGGTAGGGTTTGTACACAAGGACACTCTGGACTGCTCAAGCTCACAAATAAAAGCTTTCAAATAAATGCAAAACTGTCTTTCAAATTCGAGGAGTTTTCCCACTACAGTGACAACCCCCACATACACACACACACATCCTGCAAGTGATCATGGCAAAATTCCCTGTCACTGAAGAAATGCAAGGTATAATTCAAAAGGGGATGGAGGGTTAGAGGGGATAGGTACTAGCTGTCATTTCTCACACACCACCCTCCACTATCCAGATTAAGGATGAATACCAAAACCAGTCATTTGCAAAAGGCAAATCAGTATAGACTGCCAAAAAAATAAGGTGATTTTAAAAAAGATGTATATCTAAAAAAATAAGTTAGAAGCACAAATTACATGACCACTGAACACTAAGTAGTTGAAAACCAAGATCAAGTAGAAGAGATGTGCACCTTTCAAGCTGAAATCTGAGTCCTGCTGTCCCCCTAAAAAGTTCAGCAAACAGGCAACAAATAGATACTCTCCAAATGCCTTCTCTTTCTACACACGCATGCTGCTTCTCCCATCAAGATGTACAGTCTTATAGAGGGCACGGATTGCATGGAGCACTGGGTGTGGTGAAAAAATAATGAATACTGTTTTTCTAAAAATAAATAAATTGAAAAAAAAGAAAAAAAAAGATGTACAGTCTAATTCAATCTTTGAATCTGAGCTGGACTTAATGAACAGCAGAATAAATATGGCAGAAATAAAGCTGTATGACTTTTGCTAGTTCATTAGAACCTTGCAACAACCCCTCGGTATCTTGGGACATTCATTGGTGGGATGTTTCTCTTGAATACTACATGGCCTCCATGCTAGGAGAAGCCCAAACATCATGACAGCCATATGTGGGCACTTTGGTGAACAGACCCAGCTAGAACGCCAACCAATAGTCAGTAGCACCTGCTGGCAATGACAGTGAGCCATTTTGGATGTACAATGGCAACCAACATCTGCCTGCAACTCTATGAAGGGCCTTAAGCAAGAATTGCCCACCTGGGCTGAGTTAACCTACAGACCAGTGAGAGAGAATAAACTGTGTGTGTGTGTGTGTGTGTGTGTGTGTGTGTACACCAAGTATGAAACTCCTTTATCTTTTGCTTATCAATTTATATGAGATTTTGTAAATTAGGGATATTAATGCTAATATTAACTCAAGATATTGCCTGACATTTCAATACCATACAGTTTCCCTCTTTTGCTATCTGCTTTTCATCTGCAGCACAGAGGTTTAGTTTTTTTATATTGATGTGGTCAAATACTGCAATTATATGCTTTTATGACTTCTGCTTCCACACGCTATTTCATAGGCCTGCCCCACATCAAAACCATATTATTTGGTCATTTATGTATTAATTTAACAAATACTGAGTACATAGCCTATACTGAGTACTCCTCTCTTTTGCTAGGTATACAGTATGAATAAAATAGAACAGGACCATGCCTTTACTAAGCTAATAGTCTCCTATGGGATGAGGAGAAGAATTTGAACACAGAACTGCTATAAAGAATGTTATCTGTGATGTGGGGGAAAGTAGCAGTTGCTATGCAAGCCTATAATAGTTAAGGGTTTCCAGGGAGTTCAAGGAAAGCTTCCCAGAAGAAATAAGGTTTAAGCTAACTCCTCAAATATAGGTAGGCAGGTAGGTAAGTAGGTAGATTGATCTTAGCTTTCCATCTAATACTTCTATCCATCAGGCATTAAGTAAAAATGTCCATAGGCAATATGACATAAATGTAAACTATTGTTTTTACATACTGGATTTCTATATGTACTTGAGCCTGTTTCTAGGTAATTTCTAGTCTGTTTCTGTAACCTGTTCTAAAAATCTGCCTCTTTTTTTGCCTCATAGATATTCTCCTCATAATTGGTCTTTTAATTTCATATTGGGCCGAGATATAAAATCATTCATCTTTTTCCTACTGATGCTTTCTACTCTAAATTATTCTTCTTGATATGTACTTGTATTATTATCATTCTATTATACAATCAATTTGCAATCGCATTTCATAGTTTTTAGTTTAACTTTTTAAAATATTTATTATTTAAAAATAATTTGTACTGAAGTGTACACAGTATATACACACTACTGAATGAGTTATAATAAAATGATATGCATATACCACCAAGCTCTGGGCTCTGAAGACCCACTGTGCTCCTCCCTAAACTATCCTCCTTCCACTCCCTCGAGTTAATTCTGTCCTGAATTACCATTAAGTATTCTCTTACTTTTCTTTATAGTTTTACTACCTGTATATTTTCCTAAACAATATAGTTTTTAGTTTTGCCTTGTTTCAACTTTTTCTAAATGAAATTATTCCATATATATTCTTGTATTTTTCTGTAAATTTCTTTTGTGGCTCTATATTGTGTGTGTGTGTGTGTATGAGTGTGTGTGTGTGTGTGTGTTTACATATGTTGATGTGCACAGTATAGTCACTTAGCTTTTACTTTTTGTAGTATTCTATTTTATTTTATTTTTTTTTTAAAGATTTTATTTATTTGACAGAGAGAAATCACAAGTAGGAAGAGAGGCAGGCAGAGAGAGAGAGGGGAGAAAGCAGGTTCCCTGCGGAGCAGAGAGCCCAATGTGGGGCTCGATCCCAGAACCCTGGGATCATGACCTGAGCCGAAGGCAGAGGCTTTAACCCACTGAGCCACCCAAGCGCCCCTGTAGTATTCTATTTTATTTTTAATCCATTCTATTATTGATGGATATTTGCATTACTTCCAGATTTTTCTTAATAGGAATAATGCTTCCCTGAACATCTCCTAGATTGTGTGTGAAAGCTTCTCTAAGATTTATACACAGGAGACAATGTGCTAGATCACTGGTATGCACGTATTCAGCTATACGAGTTAATGGAAGATTGTATTACAAAATGTACCAATTATATTCTTTCATTCTTTGAAAATTCCTTTTACTCCATATCCTTGCTAACACTTAATATTAAACAACTTTTATTTTTTGTTATTCTGGTAGATATGAAAAGAATGTCATTGTGGTTTTTATTTACATTGTCTGGACACATAATGAAGTTAATATTTTCACATTTTGGGGGGGTATTTTTGTTGCCTCTTCTTCCAAAATGACTGTCCATGACAATCGCCCATTTTTCTTTTAGCTTATTCAACTTTTTCTTAATGATTCAAAAGAGTTCTTTTCGTATTCTGGGTACTATCCTTTTGGTTAATGCCAAAGGTTACATGGACAAATGTCTTCCCTTTCTTTATGAATATAGTGTCTTTTAATGAGTTAAAATTCTTGATCTTAATGTAATCAAACATAATTACCTTTTCCTTTATCATTAGTTTCTTTTCGTGTCTCATATAGTAAATATTTCACTACCCTTACATCCCAGAGATAATCTCTACTTTTTCTAAAAGGTTTTAAATTTTGCCTTTCAATTTTTAAGTCATGAATCCATCTGGAACTGATTTTTGTTTAAGATGCAAAGAGTATTTTCCATTTTTTATCCTTCACAAAGACAACCAGTTGTCCCCTGACTTTTAACTGAATAGTCCTTCCTTGCCTCATTAATCTTGTGCCCAATGAAGGTGACATATTTTAGGAGTCCCAGATTTATGCAGAACTCTTCAACCCACCCTCTTCTTGATTAAACTCCAATTTTTGCTCTTATCCCTTTAGGACACTTGGACCATTAAAATCCAGGCAAAGTCCACCAGAGAGAAGCATCAGATGTTGCACAAGGCAGATAACACTCTGAGGTCACATCCCCCTGTGGAATTACTCTTTCTTCTGTTTCTGGCCTCTAATTATTTTCCTTACTTTACTACCAGTTCAGTCATAATTTTATAAATATGTATCTCAGTATAACAGATTTCTCCACACCTTCAATTTAAAATATTGCCCTTAACTTTAAATCTAAATCAATTCTATCCTTTTTTCTAGTTCTTTTTATTTCACTTATAAATTGGGTTTCTCTCTTTCTTTCTTTCTTTTTAAAGATTTTATTTATTTATTTATTTGAGAGAAAGAGTGTCTGCAGGAAGGATGGGAAGAGCAGAGGGAGAAGGTGAAGCAGAGTCCCCACTAAGGAGGGATCCGAGATGCAGGGCTCAATCCCAGGACCCCAAGATCATGAACTGAGCCAAAAGCAGATGCCTAACTGACTGAGCCACCCAGGTGCCCCTCTTCATTTCTTTTTACATTATTATTATCTTTTATTTTTATTCCTATGGGCTGAGTTACATTTGCAAGAAATTTTCTAGGAAGGGTTCATGAATAAGTTCTTTCCTGAGAGTATTTTACTATTGGCCTCACATAAAAAATATAACTTGGCTGAGTGGCACTATTTTCCCCTTGGCATTCTATGGATTATTCCTTCATCTTCCATTTGAAAATGCTTCCAAAGAGTCTGACATTAATCTGAACTGTTTACCTGTTTTTGTTTTTGTGTATGGAGGTTTATGGATATAGGGGGAGAAATGGAGTCAGAGTGACCTGTCTCAGTTTCTATTTGTGGATGACATAATTTTTTTTTCTTTTGTGATGTTATTAACTACACCAAAAAGCATCTTTTTTTTTTTAAGATTTTATTTATTTGAGAGAGAGAGCGAGCACAAGCAGGGGGAAGGGCAGAAGGAGAGGGAGAAGCAGGCTAAGCAGGGAGACAGACAGAGGGCCTGCAGTGGGGGTGGGGGCTGGATCCCAGGACTTCGAGATCATGGTCCAAACTGAAGGCAGATGCTTAACTGATTGAGTAACTGAGGTGCCCTCACCAAAACTCAACTTGTTGTGAGATGTTATTTATTAAATTTTCCTAAGTCAATAGAAACCCTTTCAATCTGGATTTTTCAGGTCTTTTTAAATTTTAAGTAAGTTTTCTTATAGTATATCTTCTTTCCCTTATCTTTTCTTGTCTATAAATTGCTATTTCGAGGTGCCTGGGTGGCTCAGTGGGTTAAGCCTCTGCCTTCAGCTCAGGTCATCATCTCGAGGTCCTGGGATCAAATTCCGCATCAGGCTCTCTGCTTGGCAGGGAGTCTGCTTCCTCCTCTCTCTCTGCCTGCCTCTCAATCTACTTGTGATCTCTCTCTGTCAAATAAATAAATAAATAATCTTTTTTAAAAACTGCTATTTCATATGTCTTAGATCTCCAATGGCTATTCTTTATATCCATAATTCCTTTCTAATCTCTTACAAGTCAGTCCTTTCCTTTAGCCATTTTTATGATTTTTCTCAATCCCATCCTTTATTTCACTGATTTTGGTGCTTCACAGTATCAATATTGTTCTTTTACTGCTTCTAATGTAAACTAAATTTCTGTAACAAAATGACAGTGCTGGTCAGGCCACAGTCATGATTATTCTACATTATTTCAGATTTAAAATGTCCTAAAAATCTTACAATTTTTTTAAACTTCATTGAGGAGTTTAACGCAAGAAAAAGTATAACTAGCTTTATGGGAAAGGAGGAAAAGTTTAAATGTAAAAGGATATATTGGCATGTATAATATCTTTACATGCTCTTAGTTTCTTTTCTCCAAATGCACATTCCATTTTAAGGAAGAATTTAGGAAAATAGCCAAACATGAATAAGTTCTGCCGTACCCAGATTGAGCTGACAAATTCCCTTCACATTCTACAATTCTATACCATATACTGTTCAGATTGTTAAAAAGTCTCATCAACTCTGACATATCAAGGATATTTGTATATAATTTTTTTCTTTTTTAATTAAATAACCACTGTTTTCTATCATATTCAAGACCCCCCCCCAACTGAATCCTGTCCAAAATATCAAAAGACAGATATGGCAGTCATAGTGTTTTCTACCCTTAGGGTCTAAATGAAACACAAAGAAATCCCAGAAAGAACCAGAACAGATCACTTCTCCCATTCCTTTGGAATAGAACAGTACTTCAGATATGAAATAATTTCACAGATTCTAATTTCAATTATTATATCTTATTTAAGAATGGGGAAGCCAAGGTGCAGTGGAGGGAGCTCTCTAAAAATAGCTAGCAAACTGAGATTTCAATAAACACCAGACCTTTTATCTGTCAATATATTTTTAATTTTTTTAAAGATTTTATTTATTTATTTGACAGAGGGAGAGATCACAACTAGGCAGAGAGGCAGGCAGAGAGAGAGAGAGGGAGAAGCAGGCTCCCCTCTGAGAAGAGAGCCCGATGTGGGGTTTGATCCCAGGACCCTGAGATCATGACCTGAGCTGAAGGCAGGGGCTTTAACCCACTGAGCCACCCAGGTGCCCCTGTCAATATATTTTTAAAAGTGCATATGAAAATGTGCATGCAAGGATACCCTTACCCCTTTAGAGTAGGTGGAACTGCTACTGCAACATTGTCATTTTAAAGGGAAAATTACGTGGGCAGTTTCTTTTATGTCTGGACAAATAAGAGCTGTGCAGGAATTTGCTAATTAGTATGTGGTGATAGCTCCACTCAGTAGCCCTGGCACAAGGCTCCAATGGGGATAACACAAGAATTTATTAAAGTCATTTCTCCAAGTATTAAAAAAATGAACAGAATTAGAATTCTTTAACTTAATAAGGAAGAATTATTTAACTTAAGAAGAGAGAATGCCAAGGGCTAAATGTGTTATTTTCAAGTACCTCAGAAGTACAACTCTCTGTGGCTTATAAACAGGAAAATTAGATAAGTGTGGCAAAAAGAGTTGAATTACAGCAAAACAAAACAAAATGAAGTGAAACAAACTGCCAATCACAATGATTAGAGAAAAAAATCACCAAAGAAATGACAAAAATAGTAATAACAATAATAACACCAATTATTTAGTATATTATATGTTGGTTTCTATTTTAAGCACTATATGAACATTATCTTATTCAATCCTCATAATAACGTTCCACAATAAGTATTGTCACCTCGACTGAACATTTAATTATTTAACGATTATTTTTACATCTGTGCCCTCTAGGGCACTGTTATTAGGCCATGGAATTAAAGGTTCATAACACAAGGCAAAGTCCCTGGATTTATGAACCTTTTATTCTAGCAGAGAGGAGACTGACAATAAACAAAGAAATAAATAAGAAAAGTCACTTAGGGTGAAAAGTACTATGCAGAGAATGAAAACTAAAGGAATAGAATAGTCACTGAGTAAATCAGGCAATCAGAGAAAGTATCTCTAAGAAGATGGGATCTTACTGCAGAAAAGGAACCAGCTAGGAAAAGGGAAGTGGCAAGAACACTAGTGACAGAGAGAGCAAGTAGAGACAAGGACCTAAGACAGGAACAAATTTGTGGAAGACAGAAAGAAGGCCACTGTGACTGGAGCACAGCAGATATGGGAAAATGGCAGAAGAAGACGACCAAAAGGAGGGCAGAGAACAGGTCATGGGGCTTTCTGAAGGTTAAGGTAAAGATTCTGATCTTATTCCAAATATTGTGGGATGTCCTGGGAGAGTTTTAAATAGGGGAGTGAAATAACCAGATATATCTTTTTTAAACATCACTCTGGCTTTTGTATAGAGAATGGATTGTAGGGAAGTTAAGCAGGGAGATCAAGAAGCCTTTCCTAGGAAGCAGAGAAAAGCTTCTTTCAGGAAAAAGGACACAGGAGGGAACCAGGTCACTTATCTGTTCTATAATTTGGTCACAGTTAGAGCCCATTATATTCTCCCACTCCATGGTGGTTAGACAATGTCAATGAGCAGTGTCAATCTGGTAGAAAACTTTCCAGCTAATAAACAGTGTCTTCCCCCTTTTTTCTTTAAACTTCCAAGTCTTTGCTGCAGTTAACTTACCTGTCAACATATCCCAATCCCCCCGCCCATAAAAAAGGCAAAGCAAAAAAATTCCATTTTTGCACTGTCTTCAGTCATGTGGAAATGCCCTAAAATGTGTCTTCCATGGAATGTATCTGACTAGTGCCAACTGCTATCAATAAAACAAGGCCGACTCTACCCAGAGAATCTTTTTCCTGTCCTTCTAATATATGGCCCAGAAGAATTAATGTGCAGGAATTCTTTTTTTTTTTAATTTATTTTTTATTTATTTTCAGCATAACAGTATTTATTGTTTTTGTACCACACCCAGTTCTCCATGCAATCCGTGCCCTCTCTAATACCCACCACCTGGTTCCCCTAACCTCCCACCCCCCCCACCACTTAAAACCCCTCAGATTGTTTTTATAGGAGTCTAGGGACTCCTTATTACACTGGGGAAACTCAGCCTGCCAAAATTATTGTTTAAAAAAGCAAAGGTTTTGATTAGGTTATTACTCAAATTTCATTGCATAAGGGGGAATAAATAATGTGGCATACATGATTCAGTTCCCTGATGAAGGGAAAAAGATCAAGTAATCATAAGCATTCATATATCCATCATGAAATCATCTACATGCATCTCCCATCCTCCTCCTACAATTGCTCAAGTCAAATGAATAATGTGTAATGCCTATGTCCAACATGTGAAACAGATACTGTTCAAGATGGCAATGTAGAAGGATCCTGGGCTTACTTCCTGCTATAGAAAAACTAAATCGACAGCTATATATAGAACAACATCCTCTGGGAAAAAAAACTAAAAACTGAGCAAACAAGAGAAGGCCACATTGAAGCAGGTACTAGAGACTGGGACACAGTATTGCCATAAACTCCACCCCTAATTCAGCAACTCACTATTAAGAGGGAACTCAAAACCTGGAGTTTCTCCCTGAGGAGCAAAGGATTTGAACTTCACATTAGGCAACTCAACTCTTAAGACAAGCACATGAGGGACAAGCTCCCAAAACATCTAGCTTTATAACCCAGTAGGGCTCATAACCCACCCACAAGGCTTCAATGATCTGAGGACCACCATCTAAAGGGCTTACTCTGGGGGTGCCTGGGTGGCTCAGTGGGTTAAAGCCTCTGCCCTCAGCTCGGGTCGTGATCCCAGGCTCCTGGGATCAAGCCCCGCATCCGGCTGTCTGCTCCGCGGAGAGCCTGCTTCCTCCTCTCTCTCTCTCTGCCTGCCTCTCTCCGTCTACTTGTGATTTCTCTCTGTCAAATAAATAAATAAAATCTTTAAAAAATAAATAAATAAAAAAATAAAGGGCTTACTCTGAAACTCACCTGTCCGAGGGCCTAGCAGAGAAACAGCCAAGAGAGGTCCCTAGACCTTACATGAAAGAGGATCATTTTCTAGTCTTAAAACGCTAGGCTGAGGGGCAGGCAACTTTAGCTCATAGCTGGTGGCTGCTTGTTGGTGGGTACCAGCTTCCTGCTTTTCCTCTGCCTTCCTCTAGCCAATGCATACCACCTGATTATTACTATTATTATTATTATTATTATTATTATTATTATTGCAAGGTTTTCTTTTCCCTTTTTCCCTTTTCCCCACTCTTTTTTTCCTGCAGGTACCATCTATATGCTGTCCTTCTCCCTCATTTGAGAGTAGAGTGGTGTTTTCACATGTGGCTGGTACCCCAGTTTTTATGGCTACCACCTGGGAGAGTCCCCTTAATTGCCTGGCTGGGGGCTGGGGTAGGGATTGGGGGTTAGAAGGCAATGCTTGCATTCTTGGGTCACACAGAATTGTAACAAGTGGAGAGAGAGTTCAGGGCAGTCTACCACTCCCAGAGAACTACACAGACAGCAGGCTGAAATACATCCCATCTTTCTGTAAAAGAAGCCTATTCACTTGTCCTGTAGCTTTGGCTCGAGGAGCAAGCTGTAGGTTTGGCACACACTGAGGTGAATGTGGAAATGCTCTCAAGGAACACAAGCCAAGAGATGCCATCTATGCACTCTCCTCTGCCTCACTACACCTCTCCAGTATCTCCCAGGAAGGAGCTTATTTATACATTTGTCTGGAGCCCTGATTTTTGAGAATGCTGCTCAGGGGACACCTCTAGATCAGCTGGCTCTGGTGGCAAGGGGCTTTAGCTTCATGAGGCTTGCACTTGTGGTTCCAGAGGACTGTCTATATTTGTATATTTTAAAAGCTGCTGCCTGAGGGTCTCACTTCGAGTCAGCATGCATTTGTGTGCTGAGTGAGATCCTCCCCTCAGGGACACTGACAGGTCTCAACACACCCTCAACTATTGGGAACTTTTAAAAATAAAATAGGCTATATGGACAATCATAAAAGTTTGAGAGATAACCAAGAACTTGGGCAGGATTGAACAATAAGTTTCATCTCCTACAGGAGGCCACACCTTAAAGATTCAGCTAGGTGGCTGTTTTATCTAATGCATAGAAATGAACATAGACAGTCAAGCAAAACAAAGAAACAGAGGAGTATGTTCCAAATGACAGAACAAGACAAAATCTCAAAGGAGTTAAAAAAAAAAAAACCTTAATGAAATAGAGAGAAGTAATTTTGCAGATGTTGGAAAAACACAAGTAAATAAAACCTTGAGTTTCAATGACTTAAAAAAAAAAGTGATACTGAAATACTTGATCTGTTTCTTACAACAAACAGGTTGCCCAAATTATACCTACTACAGGATGTCGTTATGATCTGCAGACACAAGGATTCAGTAGTAATAAAAATACCAACAATAACAACAATATTTGTTGAGGGAATCCTGCAGGTCAGACCCTATGTCAATTGCTTCTAGATCTTTTCCTAAGGATGAAGATATTTCTTGATCTACTAATGACATGGGTTGCCAAAAGTGAAAGAAATCTCTGCAATGTTCTTTGGAACTCACTAGAAACATTTTTGCATTAGGGTAACTTGTTAAATAAAAATGATGCTTGATTGTTCTGCTTCTCTGCCCAAAAAAGTGTTGAGAGGATTTAGTCTAGATAGAAATAAGAGCTTCCTAATGCTAAAAATATTAAAAAACAAAACATATATCATTAAGTCACACAGATTTAGCCTCCAATCGAAAAAGGGAAGGGAAAAAATATGTATAAATGCAGAAAGCATTTAATTCTTTCTATTACATGTAAATGGTATAAATGGTGTATTTTGAATATAATAGGAATTGATGAATCATATAGCTAAGGTCATTATGTAAGAAAGCTATTAATACATTGAAAGCAACAATAGTATGCCTTTTCTCAATACTTAAAAATTAAGGGCTTTCACATGAAAGTAGTCAGTTAAAACAATAATGCTACTTGTTCTAGTTCTTAGTAACCATTAAATGTCACATTTACATTATTACCTTTTCACTTTAAAGAAAATCTGGGAAATTAAGTAGATTAAGAAAATGAAAAGAGAAATGATCCATTATCTCACTATCCAGCATCAATGACCATAATTTTTTTGATAGATTCCATTCCAGCTTTTTTCTTAGACAAATTTTATATTTTTACACAGTTAAGAAACAACTATATGTATACTTTGTTAAACTTGGTTTTCTCACTTAGACTTATACCATAAGTACTTTCTCATGTCATTAAAAATTCTTCATAAATATTAATAATTATAAAATACTACATTTCTAACTATTTTTGAACATTTAGTCTGCTTCCAATGTTTTCCTATTATAAAAAAGCACTGAAAATGTAATATTAATGACATCACAACACTACTTTAAAAAAAAATAATAAAGTAGCTCTAATGCCATGAATAAGCAAGCAGAAGTGGTATTCTTCCCCTACACTTGCATCCCCCAAACTGGGTCATAAAGCAATTAAAAGAAGGATAGACCAAAAAATCTCCCTAGATATGGCATATTGATTAATAGTATAGGAGACCTCAGTAGTAACATGAAAGTTGTCCAGTAGTTCTTTTTGCCCATCTCACTATCAGCTACCATTTCCCATCACTCCAAGAAAATTCAAAGTCTACTGGTCAGAGAGGTCTGTTGAATATTGAGAAATGTCTCTGTACACTAGAACCCTCAACCAACTTCCCAGAAGTCCCAACATAGACCTAGAATATGTTTTTGCCCAGGACTACTGGGTTGCACAACCCCAAAGTTACCATTTGTATTATTTTCTGTATAAAGTTCTCCCCTTGAGTTTTTCAGTATTGCTCCAGACTATTTCTTCAAATTTATATAAGAGTAAAATGAAAAACAGAAGGACAGAAGTATTCTCTGGCTTTTTAAAAAAGTCTTTTTGTTGATCTCACCTCAGTGCTAATGTGGGGAGTATCCTTTGGTTTTAGTGGCCAAGGCTCCACTTGTGCAATTAGTTTGAACATATTTCCCACACAGAAAGGCTTTTTCAAACGCTCCCAGAGATATGGGGATACAGGGCCTACCTATGACAAGAACTGAACCAGGACAACAGAGAAACCCCATTCCCACCACCAGGCTAGCAAGTACCAAGTAACAAGAAATAGGAGTCTGCTGTTGGTTGAGGGTCAAGAGCACAAAGAGAAACTTTCTCCGTGGCATAGGAGCACAAGAAAGTTGAAGATGGAGCAAAAACACTGAAAAAACCCTCCAGTAATTCAACCATCACTACTATGCACAAGGTAATATTAGAGGAATTTGAAGTCAGTGATATACTGAAGGTAACTATAACAATAATAAAAACAAATACAGCAAAAATGAACTACTGGGATTTCATCAAGATCAAACGCTTTTGCTCAGCAAAGGAAACTGTTAACAAAACCAAAAGACAACCCACAGAATGGTAGAAGATATTTGCAAACAACATATCAGATAAAGGTCTAGTATCCAAAATGTATAAAGAACTTACCAAACTCAAGACCCAAAGAACAAATAATCCAATCAAGAAATGGGCAGAGGACATGAACAGACATTTCTGCAAAGAAGACATCCAGATGGCCAATAGAGACATGACAAAGTGCTCCACATCACTCAGCATCAGGGAAATACAAATCAAAACCACAATGAGATACACCTCACACCAGTCAGAATGGCTAAAATTAACAAGTCAGGAAATGACAGATGCTGGCGAAGATGCGGAGAAAGGGGAACCCTCCTACACTGTCGGTGGGAATGCAAGCTGGTGCAACCACTCTGGAAAACAGCATGGAGGTTCCTCAAAATGTTGAAAATAGAGCTACCCTACGACCCAGCAATTGCACTACTGCGTATTTACCCTAAAGATGCAAATATAGTGATCCGAAGGGTCATATGCATCCAAATGTTTATAGCAGCAATGTCCACAAGACCCAAACTATAGAAAGAACCTATATGTCCATCAACAGATAAATAGATAAAGAAGATGTGGTGTATATATACAATGGAATACCATGTAGCCATCAAAAGAAATGAAATCTTGCCATTTGCGACGATGTTGATGGAACTAGAGGGTATTATGCTGAGCGAAATAAGTCAATCAGAGAAAGACAATTATCATATGATCTCCCTGATATGAGGAAGTTGAAAGGCAATGTGGGGGGCTTAGAGGGTAGGATAGGAATAAATGAAATAAGATGGGATCGGGAGGGAGACAAACCATAAGAGACTCTTAATCTCACAAAACAAACTGAGGAGGAGGGTAGGGAAAGGGTAGTTGGGTTATGGACATTGGGGAGGGTGTGTGCTATGGTGAGTACTGCGAAGTGTGTAAACCTGGCGATTCACAGACTTGTACCCCTGGGGCTAATAATACATTATATGTTAATAAAAAATTAAAATAAATTAAAAACAAAAACAATTACAGGTCTACATTTGACAGGACTGACTCAACGCTACTACCCTCTTGCGCCACTAATGGCCTAGGAGAAGAAGGGACATGTCCTTTTCTAGGCATAAAGATGATTTACCACAGTCTCTCCTGTTCTACACATTAGATTAAGGTATTCAAACAAAAATTAGAAGATACATAAAGGGTCAAGAAAAAACAACTCATTTTCAAAAGACAAAGCAACCAACAAAAAAGACTGAGAGATAAACTAGATGTTATAACTATCATTGAGAAACTTTAAAACTGATTAAAATTAAAATAACTGATTGCAAGTTGACTTGCAGAGAAAATGGTGGAATAGGAGGACCTGGAATCACAGATACAACTAAATAACACCCACATTGGGGTACATAACCCAGAAAATGACTCAAAGGCAGAGCAGACTCTCCACAGCTAAAGGTAGAGAAGAGGCCATGTTGAATAGGATGGGAAGGACAGAGATTCAGTCTGAAAATAAAAAGACCTGCAGGACTATCTGTGGGAAAGAGGGACGCTGCAAGTGTAAAGAGGGGAGAGCATATCTTTACACCAAGCACTCCAGGCACAGGGAACACACAAGAAAACCAAAGAGGCATATTTCTCTAGTTCTTACAATCCACAGGGCTTAACACTGGAATTCTGAAGGTCAGAAGACTAGCAGTGAGGGCAATAGTATGAGCCCCTGTCCCTAAAGAGACAGCCAAACTAACAGCCCTGTGGAGATAAAGTAAGAAACAGCAATTTGAGGAACACATAGAGTATACAAGAGGGAGATTTGTTTTCCTAATCCCAGAGCATGTAATGGAAGAGCAGGTGATTGCAGGGGAACTTTTCCAAGAGCAAAGAAGCTGGGGGCTGCCTTTTCCTTCCACTGCCCCCCAGCCTAGATACATAGACACTTATCAGAATCAGCATCATGCCTCATGCCAACACTCCTTATGTAACTTGCCAGCAGCCTGTCCCAACCCCTGGTTCTCCTATGGACACACCTCCTCCAGCCAGGCCTTAGTCCCAGGTTCCTATAGCAGATGTGGCAAACCTTGCTAAAACTGTGAGCTCCCTCCCTGTCCCCACAAATTCTCCAGCAAATCTGTCCCCTCCAATACATCCATGGTTGGAGACTCCAAAGCAGTGCCACAAGCCTGGTAGGGTATGAGCAATCCCCAACCAGGGATAAGCACCATTCCAGTGTGACTCAGACCTAGGAGAGATGAAATTCATACACATCAGTCCAGCTGCAGCCCCTGTAGTGGGCTGGGGACAGACATCTGGTCTGATTTCAGGTCCCACGTACCAAAGAAATTACCACAGGGAAAAGACAGGGAAAGCACCAGTGCTACTCAATCTCTTAACAACCTCCTGGTCTGATTCAACTCACAGCTCAAAACTAGCCACTAACAATGCAGGGACCAAATGCTGCCCACACAGGCAGAGAGCCATGGCAGATGACTAGACTGGCAAACACAGCTCAGCCACAACAGTAGGGAATATGCAACACACACAGGCAACACCCATGAAATGCCAGGTTCTAGTGAACAGGAACACTGCACTGCAGGGGACTAAAGGACCTCTTCTTTCAAGAGCAAAAGACATACCTGACTTTCTTAATACAAAGAAACAGAAGCAGAGAGTTAGATAAAATGAGGAGACAGAGGAATATGTCTCAAACAAAAGCACAAGACAAAAATCTCAGCAGAGAGCTAAATGAAACAGAGGCAAGAAATATGTCTGTCAGAGAATTTAAAGTAATGGTCAGAAACACACTCACTGGACTTGAGAAAAGAGTGGAGGACCTCAGTGAGACCCTTAACAAAGAGACAAAAAACATAAGAAAGAATCAATCATATATGAAGAACTCAATAACTAAAATTTAAAAAGTACACTAGATGGTATAAGTAGTGGACTATAAGAAGCAAAAAACAGATCAGCAATCTGGAGGACAGAGTAGTATGAAGTAATCAAGCTGAACAGGAGAGAGAAAAAATAATAATAAAACTGAAGGAACTCAGTAACACCATCAAGCATAATAACATTCACATTATAGGGATCCCAGCAGGAGAAAAGAGAAGAAAGGGGGAAGGAAATTTATTTGAAGAAATAATAGATAAAAACTTCCCAAATCTGGAAAAGGAAACAGAAATCCAGATCGTAAAGAGAGTCCCCAACAAAATCAACGCAAGGAGGTCCACACCAAGAGACACAGTAATTATGATGGCAAACAGTAGTGATAATTTTAAAAGCACCAAAAGAAAATAAAATAGTTATATACAAGGGAAACCCCATAAAATTATCAGCTGATTTCCCTTGGCAGGCCAGAAGAGAGTGGCATAATACATTCAAAGTGCTGGAGAGAAAAAACCTTACGCAAGAATATTCTACCAGTAAGGCTATCATTTAGAATAGAAGAGATGAAGAGTTTCCCAGATAAAAGTTAAAGAAATTCATCATCCCTAAACCAGCTTTACATGAAATGTCAAAGGGGACTCTCTGAATGGAGAGGAAAGACTGTAAGAGTAAGAAAAGTAGTATTATTCATATTTTGGAGTTCTCTGAATCTACATCTTTGCCTTTTTTTTTTATTTCTTTTCAGCATAACAGAATTCATTGTTTTTGCACCACACCCAGTGCTCCATGCAATACGTGCCCTCCTTAATACCCACCACCTCGCTCCCCCAACCTCCCAAACCCCGCCCCTTCAAAACCTTCAGGGTGTTTTTCAGCGTCCACCATCTCTCATGGTTCATCTCCCCTTCCAATTTCCCTCAACTCCCTTCTCCTCTCCATCTCCCTATGTCCTCCATGTTATTTGTTATGCTCCACAAATAAGTGAAACCATATGATAATTGACTCTCTCTGCTTGACTTATTTCACTCAGCATAATCTCTTCCAATCCCATCCATGTTGCTACAAAAGTTGGGTATTCATCCTTTCTGATGGAGGCATAATACTCCATAGTGTATATGGACCACATCTTCCTTATCCATTTGTCTGTTGAAGGGCATCCTGGTTCTTTTCACAGTTTGGTGACCGTTACATCTTTGCCTTATATTTTCCCCTGTCCTGGCTTACTTCCTTCCCTTTCTTACAGATTTCACCTGGGATCTCTCCTTCAAGATTCCCTTTCTTAATCTCTGCTTTTGAGGACCTAGATGAAAACACTCAACATTTCACTACAAATGATGGCCTTAACCATAGGTTTTTCTACATGTTGCTTATAAGGAATTCCCTTCTATTCCTTGTTTCCTGTAGAATTTACGTCAAGAATGAATGCAATTTTTTTGTAAATTATTTTCCCACATTTATTTATATGATCATATGATTTTTCTCCTTTGTTTAATGTAGTAACTTTTGCAGAGTAACAGAATTTTTAGGATAAATGGAATTTGATCATAATTTTTAAAAGAATTTCTTAATCTATTAACTTAAAACTTTCCAAACTATAAAAAACAAGATTTTTTTTTCTTTTTTACAAAAATTCTGAAGATTAGAGGCAGAAAAACTCATTGATACTAAGCAGGGAGCATCAGGAGAAAAACCAAATACATTTAAATGTCCCAAAGCTCCTAAAGGCAAAAAGAATATTGGCACATTTCTTTTTTTTTTTTTTTCATAACTGAGTTTTTATTGGTTGTTCTGAGGATCAGTACAGACATTTCAATTTGCACACAATTCCTAACGTACGTACCAAAAATCTAAAAAAAATCACGTAGTTGTGATTCTTTTCTAAAAGTAATTCCAGTGACCTTCCAGCTTAAAATTTGGAGACAGTTTTTCCTTAACAGTGTATCAAGTACCAATAGATTCAAATGCTGATACACTGTTAACAGTGTTAAGTCCCATTAATTCACAATTTAATATCATATACACTACATACTCAAATTTTCAATCTTGCACAGCACATTAACAGAGTTACTAGAAAAACTGGACTACCACAACCAAGATGTTACAGAGCGCACAAGAATTCTGACAGGGAGAGCCACGATCTAGGAGTGGTTTTCTTTAGGCAATAATTCTACAAAAACAACATGGGAAAAGGAGTAATTTAAAATATTCAAGACATATTAAATACACGACTGACTCCAAATTGCCATTTAGTATGCTTGGTATTACAGGATATAAAAACTACCCCATCTATGGAATGTTGAGCTGACACCCAAGACAATCAAAGCCTCCCACATTCAATATCCCACTATTTTCTGGTTGTACCAAAAAATAAACAACCAAAAAATGATTTCACCTCTTAAAAAAAAGCATTTACACTTAAAAAATGGGATGAGGGGGCGCCTGGGTGGCTCAGTGGGTTCAAGTCTCTGCCTTCGGCTCCGGTCATGATCCCAGCGTGCTGGGATCGAACCCCACGTCGGGCTCTCTGCTCGGTGGGGAGCCTGCTTCCTCCTCTCTCTCTGCCTCTCTCTCTGCCTGTCTCTCTGCCTCCTTGTGATCTCTGTCTGTCAAATAAATAAATAAATAAAATCTTTAAAAAAAAAAATGGGATGAGGTGGGATTCCCTCCTTTCTTATTCAGTGAGTCTGCACCAGGTCTGCAGAAGGAACAGTCCTGCCTACAGGCAAGTGTGGAATGAGAGGGTCTGCAGGTACCCATCAATCTTCTGGCTTCTAAAACCAGATTTTGCCTGAAGAGCCAATAAAACTCTGTGCTTCAGTCTATAGGCACAGCTGTTTTGAGGATCAAGACACATGGCTCATCAATCGCATAGGATTATGAGAGTAGAGAATAGACAAAGGAATCCACAAACTGGCATAGAGCTTTTCACAGAATAGATTTTCAATAAACATTGGCGGATTCACAGATTTTTATTACCTATGTGTCATAGACTACCTTCCTCATCTTTACTTTGTTCCTTTAAAAGTTGGAGGAATTTGGAGCACCTGGGTGGCTCAGTGGGTTTAGCCTTTGCCTTCGGCTCAGGTCATGATCTCAGGGTCCTAGGATTAAGCACTGCATAGGGCTCTCTGCTCAGCAGGGAGCCTGCTTCTCCCTCTCTCTCTGCCTGCCTCTCTGCCTACTTGTGATCTCTGTCAAATAAATAAATAAAATCTTTAAAAAAAAAAAGTTGGAGGAACTTGAACTCAATTGCCAGTCATTTCATCACTAAATACATATATTTATTAATGAGAAAATAAATAGGGGCACCTGGGTGGCTCAGTGGGTTAAGCCGCTGCCTTCGGCTCGGCTCAGGTCATGATCTCAGGGTTCTGGGATCGAGTCCCACATCGGGCTCTCTGCTCAGCAGGGAGCCTGCTTCCTCCTCTCTCTCTCTCTCTCTGCCTGCCTCTATGCCTACTTGTGATCTCTCTCTGTCAAATAAATAAATAAAATCTTTAAAAAAAAATGAGAAAATAAATAGCCATCAACATTCTAACTAGAAAATACATAAGTCTTCATGTATGGAATGAAGACACCAAATATACAAGTTCTGGAATGATGAGGTTACCCTGGTCCAAATAACTCATTCATCCCCTCTCATGACCCTTATTCCTGAGAGAGCTTGAAGGACTGGTCACATATTCATTAGCTACAAGGTTAAAAGATTTCCAACTTTGTTAACCACTGTAAAAGTTTTTTCCTTTCTCTGCTAAACTCTACATTCCTCCAAGGCTGTGAATGTGATTTGTCTTTTTTTCTGTCTTTATTGGCAAAGTACTAAGGACATAACATATCTGGTCAATTATTATTGAATTAGATATGACTGGCCCATGTATTTCAACACTGGACCAGGACTTCACTAACACTAGTCTTTAATCAGGTGTGTTACTGAAGAAAGTATGTGAAGTGAAGACAGAAACACTCTGCCAAAATAGAAATCCTTAAAAAACCAACAAAAAAGAAAACAAACAAACAAACAAAAAAAAAAACCACCACCCTCTGAAATCATGACCTACCTTTAAATTTTTCTATTGTCCTTCCAATTATTTATGAAGTCAAGGGCTTACTGGACACCTTTAACCTAAAGATCTGGGCTGCTGAGCAGCCCAGATCTTTTGAAACCTTTTGAAAGCCTTTTGAAGCCTTTTGAAACAGTCAGTCAGTTGTGAAATAAACACTCCTGATCATCCGATAGTTGCTGACTTGTGACTTGGGTTTTTCAGGGAATTCTCCTATGGCTCAGTTTAACTATTTCACCAAAGAAGAGGCTGTGCCATTTGTCAGCTCAAAACACTTTCATTAAGAAAAACTGGCCTCTCCTTTATTCTCCCTGACCCAGTCTATTCCTCCCTACCCTTTGTAAGCATATTGTCCTGAATAATCTTACTGGTGATGCAGTTAGCATTGACTTTAAGATTGTTCCATGACCTTAAAACTGTTCCAGTTTGGGAGGCGAGGATCCTTGGAAAATTTCCACTATTCCTTACATTCTTGGTTTTTACTTTTTACCAGCACTCTGACCCCAAGTATTTTGGCTTAAATGGCATTACATCAAGTTGCACCAACTAATCAGAATTTTGGAGCTAGAAGGAATCTGAATGATTGACTAGTCAACTCCACTGTATTGAAACTGAGGTCCCGAATAAATGCTGTAGCCTATATCTATAGACAGATTCAAGAGGAAACATCAATTCTGTAACCTTTCTAATGAATACACTGTGTTACTCTACTGTAATAAACCAAATCTGAGAAAATGAGCTCATGAGTTCATGCCCAGCAGCATGAAAATGTTCCCAAGCAAGCAAGACTTCACTCTAGTTTCCCACCAAAATGAAGGAGCAGAGTTGCTGTGAACATTGATGCCTCCTAGGGAATTTCCTCTTATGTCCCAAGAAACGAGAGGGTCAATACCTCATTTTGACAGATCTTTTTCCCATTCCTGATCTACATAACTTCTTATTTCTACTTTTAGTAGGGTTCACTGGAATAGGTCTCAAACACCTTATCAAGCGGTATTTAGAAATCTTTCTGTGCTATTTTTCCTGTGTATTCCAGACTCATACCCTCTCCTCTAAGGAAGACTCCACAAAGATGGGAAAGTAGAGATGAGTAGGAATCTAGGAAGGGAGCCTGCTAAAACTGCCCTCCTTCCAGTAAGAAATTGTTTTTTTCTGACCTCTATGTGAATAGAACTTGAAAACTTGAACTTTGAGTTGTGATTTGATACCTGAAATTCCTTTCATTCCACAATTAAAGATAAGGCATTCAGGGTAAACACAGCAGAACTAAGTGCTCTCTGGACTCACTAATGCTCATAAAAGAATAAATGACTACATGGGTCAATTCCTAGAGCTAATTTTGGAAAAAGAGGAGGAAAAGGAGAGGTCAAGGGCACTAAAGGGAGAACGAACACAGGAAAAAAAGAAAGGCTAGAGGCTTCAAAAAGAAAGTCTGTCCACTTCACCATCTGCCCTGAATAATGCTATGTTTAATTGCTTCCAGATATGCTCCTCACTTTTATTTTCTTAATCAACTTTGACCACAAAGGCAACTATTATTGGTTTTCAAATAGACAAGGATATCATTGGGTGGCATCTATCTAGATGAAGATGAATGGGCAATAGGTTCTTGTAATTATCCATGCTACAAAGAGATTTTAAAACATGTAATATACTTTGTATATCTAATTGTATTACCTAACCAGGATGATATTTTATATTAGCATGGTTCTTTCAACTAAGAAACTAAAAGTTGAAAAGGAGGGCGCCTGGGTGGCTCAGTGGGTTAAGCCGCTGCCTTCGGCTCAGGTCATGATCTCAGGGTCCTGGGATCGAGTCCCGCATCAGGCTCCCTGCTCGGCAGGGAGCCTGCTTCCTCCTCTCTCTCTCTGCCTGCCTCTCTGCCTATTTGTGATCTCTCTCTGTCAAACAAATGAATAAAATCTTAAAAAAAAAAAGTTGAAAAGGAATCACAGATTTATAGAAAACAGAAAATTCCACTCCCCAGGCACCCACTAGAGTGTTGTCTGTATTAGGAGTCACAAAAAAATGAAAGATAAATACTCATGTTAAAAAATTTTCCATAATGGTGTGATTGCTTCCATAAGTGGAATAGTAGAAGCAGTGATGATGTTGAGAAAGTGGTAGAATGCAGTCTCTTTTTATTTTCTAGGAGGGAAAAGCAGAGAAAGAGGGGGAAGAAAAATAGTGGATAGTCCTCCCATTTATACACTACCTGGATTAATATGTAATCGATAAGCTAAGGACAGCATAGTAATTGCCTCTATTGTTTACCATCCAGATGGTGGCCAGCCATCTTACCACTCTCTCCACCAATGGGGATAGCTTTGTACCGAATGCAGTAAGCGACTGATAGGCCACCGTGTAACCTAACGAGAGAAGACATTCAGGAGGAAGTACACACGGAGACCTGGTGATGTGCCCAACGGTGGTGTGTGTATCTCTCTGCACTTGGTAAGGAGTCTCACTTTAAAACTGCTATGCTGAGTTGTGCCAGAACACAGGTAGGTTGGGCCCAGCCAAACCCTCCCACTTGAGGAAAACAAAAGGAAAACTCTCAGGATCCAGAGAAAGCTCTCATTTCTGTCATCTCCAAAGTGTTTTTAAAAGAACAAAAAGCATTCCCTTGACTGTCCTTGCACTGACTTTGGATCTGCTGGGAAGTACTCACCTTTTATGTTTGTTTCATGTTGCAGATTTGCAGGGATGTGAAAAAAACCATTCCTCCTCACTCTTTCCTGATCCATTTTCTAAGCTCCTGCCTCTTGCCCTTCACAATGTGAGACAAGCAAAGAGACCAAGATGTTTAGTCATAAACTACAGAAAGGCTTTCCCTGGAAAGGTACCATGAACCTAACTGCTATGGTGCTAAACTCAGCTCATCTTGCCTCTTACAAGGACCAGGATGGCTGGACATACAAAAATAAGGGTTGTGTAATTTATTCTCACGTGCCCTTATTCTCTTTGATTACCTTAGTAATCAAAGTGTTCTCTTTGATTACCTTAACTTTCATGGGTTTCCTCAATTTCCAATAAATCGAGTTCAGATTCCTGACACTTGAGGAGGCTCTTCTGGGGGCTGGTCGTAACACTTTGCCTACCTCCCCTTTCACTCCTACTTACAGTGCTTTATTGTGTCAGTCCTTCCTTTCTTCTGCCCACCTAGACATCTCGTTCTACTCACTCCCTCTCCCTTTAAATCCTGTCCCTCTGTGGCAAACCCTTTTGCATCTCCCTATAATAAACTCGCATACACCTTGTCATTTTCCTTCATAACACTTAAGGCTATAAAATACTTATATGTGTAGTCATCAGTAGGGTGACTTTCTTCCTCACTAGACAATTAGTTCCCTGAAGACAGGAACAGCATGTATTATGTTCTTTGACATATATGTAGCAGCAAACCAGTAGTAGGTGTTTATATTAATTGTCAAGTTAATAACTATATTAACGAAGGTAAACACCAGTTAAAATTTCTACTTCTTCATAAGCAGGACCTTTAACCTCTCTACCTGATTATATTTTTGTTAGTCATCATCTGAAGTAACAGGTGAATGTTGTACTTCCTGTTGGCACTATCATTTTCCATGTTTCATCAGCACTATCTGGATCTTAGTCTTATCTCGTCTGTTATTCTAAGCCTCCTTGACAGCAGGGACTCTCATTCATTCTTTACATCATTTACAACTTCAATCATAAAAGTTACTAGATGGGACTCAAAACCTGTTGTTTGATGGATAGATCTTTTATGTACTCATCTGTTTGTTTGTTAAATGTCTGTAATTTCACATTCTTCCAGCAAAAGAGGGAAAAAGAAAGAAAAGAAAAGAAAAAGAAATTAACCAGTCAACAAATCTTTTCAGCATTCAGAGTTTCAGCCGTGTAGCATATGCTCCTTCCAGGGCCATTCCATTGTGTTCTGAGAAGTCTTGAGTTTAAAGATGTGAAGGCAGGGCATGAAGGACTTACAAGGTTTTGGCCAGAGACAACAGAAGAGGTTAAGAGGCTGGATCAGTGCAAAAATGGAGACAGCAGGAATAAGTACCAGGACAAATGTTTTAGGTGGAAAAAAACTATTAAGCTCCAAGAAACTCAAGGGAGTGATGGGCTTTGAGCTAAAGTCTTTATCCTGTATATACTGTGCCACTTAGGAAAATCACTTTTCTCCCTAGATCTGTTTCCACTTGAGTGAAATGACACAAATGATACTTATCTTTCAGATTCCTTACAGGATTCATACAATATTAAGTGAGAAACTGGTCTGTCAGCTCAAAAGTGTTATGTAAATGGTATCACCTAAATGGTGGTTAGGACCAAGAACTGCAGTGAAACAGCTCAGAGGGTCTGGGAGATCACAGGCAGAAGCTTATGATTCATCAGGATAGTAAAAGGACCAACAGCCTAAAGCCCCTAAATCCCCAGCCCTAAAGTAACTAGGGATTAAAAAGTTAAGTGGGGAGAAGGTAGGCAGAATATGAGGAAGGATGTGGGGGAATGAGGCAGAAGGAGCAACTAAATAGAGTATGAATGAGGCATAAAGTACACCAGAAAGTTCTCAGGGGAAGGTGAGAGGAATACCCAAGGAAAGGGGACAGCTGGGCACTGGGGAGGCTGATGTAAGAGGACAGGTGCTTAGTTTTTCTCCTGTGAGACAGAAGATACATACGAGAAGAGACTGAAGAGAGGGAATCCAGGATAACACAGATGCAGCATTTAGGGGATGGGAAAAGGCTGAGTACCAAATGCCTCCCACAGAAAGTGGACCTGTACATCTTAAACTTACACAATGTGATATGTCAATTTATCTCAATAAAGTTTGGGGAAAAATTAAGTACCAATACTTCCTGTTTACAGATGCAGTCAGTATAACATCATTAATATAGTAAGCCAGTGTGATGTTTTATGGAATAAGATAAAAAAGATCAGTTCATAGAGATGGAAAAGAAAATGGTGGGGGTTGGAGAAGGGGGAAAACAGGTGTTAATATTTAATGGATACAGAGTTTTGCACTTTTACAAGATGAAAAAGATTCTGGAAACTGATGGTGGTGACAGCAGAAAAACAATGTAAATGAGCTTAACGCCATTGGACTATATACTTAAAAATGGTTAAAATGGGAAGTTTTAATGTTATGTATATTTTGCCACAGTTTTTAAAATAGGTAAATAAATAAACAAAAAGAAAATGAAACTTAAGGAGAGTCAACTGTACTTTCCACAGAGAGAATATAAGAACAGGAGCAGTAAAGGGGTCCCTGAAGAACTGACGAAAGGAAAAGGAAACCAAAAGCTGAAGAAAACGTCCAAGCCAGGCTGTCTTCTTCCTAGACATGCAACCCACTACATTTTCCAGATTCCTTTGTAGTTGGGTATGGCCAGGTAACCAGATTTTCGCCAAACTAACGTGAACAGAATGTTATAGGTCACTTCCACAGGCAGTTACATAAAAATCTTCCACTTGTATTCCTCCATGCTATTTTCCCATCTGAAGGTTGGTTGCTCATGCCCAGGGTGACTTAGGAAGCCACTTATGGAAGATAATGAAGCCACAAGATAAAAGGAGCTCAGTCTCCTACAACACTGCCCGGAGGATAGAGCTTTATCAATTAGGATACCTACTTTAACTATTAAGACATCTATTTTAGACTCAACATTAACAAGAAAAAAACAAGTGTACTGTATTCAAGCCAATATACAATTGGAGGTGAATTTATTGCAAGAGCTATCATTATCTTAATTAACACAGCATGGGCAAGGCTGGTAAGTGACTGAGGAGCACACTGGCTGCATCTTTTAATATTCAAGTGAGAGTTATAAGAAAAGGAAGTGGAAACAGCTGGGAGTAAAACAAATAATGGCAGATCATATATGGATGGTCTTTGAAGCCAGAGTCCAGGAAAAAAAAATCAAACTGTGGCTTTTAATGAATGATTTTAATAAAACATGTGCTATCTGCACATCATGACCCAGTCAGTCCATATCAATCCCTGTTTATTGGCTCTCCTCTACTCTGTGACGGTGACCATGGCATTTAACCTGTCACTGGCTTTCTATTTATAGCCACAAAAGAAAAATACCAACCAAATTTCCATAAAGGAAAAACTCCCAAGTTCTTTCTCTTGCTTTCTCTCTCTCTCTTTATCCCCCTCCCCCAATTTTTAATTGTTTAATGTGGGAAAATGTTTTATGGGAATTGCATTCCTTTCTGAGCCACTGCCTGGGTCATTTAAAAATAAACAATAGACAAAGGGAAACATTAACTTGGGGGTACTTTATAATAACAACCTCCAGGACTGATCCAGCACTGGCTAGGAAGATAAAAGGAGCTAGAAAATTTGTGGCCATCTAGGCTACATAAAAATAATACTCAGCTTTCCCCTCTCCTACTCCCCTAACAGGTATGATCCAAATAGAGATGAAGCCTAACTAATTCTGTGGTCCTGTCAGTTCCTATTATTGTTAAAATGTTCTCAAATTCTCAGATAAGTCATAGCCCAGTGAACTAATATAGTTACTAAAGGCTAAAGTTTGCAGAGACTCTGAAGCCATCTAGCAAAGACAAGGTGTAAACAGGATTTATTATAATGACCATTATTATTTTTATTATTTTAAGCAGATAGGTCTAACCAAGACATGCAAACTTAGCTTTTGAGTCTTGATCATAAACCTTTAGGCACTTTTCTAGCCCCTGTAATAGCATCAATGAGAGATTAAACTAAAAAGCAAGTCTACAAATGAGTAGCTATCTTATAATTAGTAAGCACTCTCCTTCATATAAAATTCCATGACAGTCTTTAATAGCCATACTTTATACTCACCTAGAGTCTTTCATCTGAAAAGCTCAAAGCACTTCTTGCTAATACCAGTGCCAATTCTCTCAAAATGATTTTAAGTTAGAGAGCTAGAGTTCCCATCTACAAGGCATTTGGGCCATTCCTGAGATCTGAGCCCTCAGTCTCTATCCCATGTAGTTGTGGGTGACATTATTTGCCCAGAGCACAGCTCCACTCCCAACCCAATTAACAGAAGAAGGATCCTATCAGGGCAGGAAATACTAGTTTCAGTCCCATTAGAGGCAGTAGAAGGAAAAGAAAAGCTCAGCCTTTGGAGTTAGACATGACTACACACCAAAGTTTAAACAAACCATTTTAGGGGCACCTGGGTGGCTCAGTGGGTTAAAGCCTCTGCCTTGGGCTCAGGCCATGATCCCAGGGTCAAGCCCTGTGTCAGGCTCTCTGCTCAGCGGGGAGACTGCTTCCTCCTCTCCCTCTGACTGCCTCTCTGCCTACTTGTGATCTTTGTCTGTCAAGTAAATAAATAAAACCTTTTAAAATAAATAAATAAAATAAACAAATTATTTTAACCTCTCTGAGCTTCAATTTGTTCATCTATAATCAAGAATATAAGATAATATTATACGTCCTGTCACACAGTAGCCATTCAGTAAATGCCTGCTTCAGAGTATAAGACCATGTCATTCTTCATACTCCTAATTTCATTGGATCTTTTTTTTTTTTTTCCATTGGCTCTTTAAAACTAAGCAATGTTTTATCTGGTTAATACTTGGTTGAAAGTCTGCATGAGAATATTGCAGACACCAAATAAATGTTAGTGGAGTTGTCTTGTTATGGAAGAAGTATATATCCAATGCCCACGCTAACCAAACCACCTTAGCTTGCCTATAAAAACAAGTCCAGTATAATCTCATATAAATGCTAATCCTTTGGTATGCAAGATTTATACTAGCACAACTGTAACCCTCTAGAAAACCTAGGTTGATTATCTAAGTCCCTTACATCCTCTATCTGTATATAAAGACATACTGTTACGGATTTTAACACTTTTAAAAATACCAAATGATAAGTTATTAGTTACAGAGATTTGTTTTTAAAAAAATCTAATGTTGTATAGACTTTAATATATTATTATCCTTTTGAATTTGTTTGGATTATTTTTAGGAGGCACATACTTAGTCTTTTCAGCTATCTGAAGACAAAATTGTATACCTTCCATTATAAATATCAAATTTTTGTTAGATTTTTCATAGCTGATCAAAAACGCAGGCAAACCATTTATCAATCAAGAATCCCTAAAATCAAAAGGAATCCCTGGGTGCCTGGGTGGTTCAGTGGGTTAAAGCCTCTGCCTTCAGCTCAGGTCACGATCCCAGGGTCCTGGGATCGAGCCCTGCATCAGGCTCTCTGCTAGGCGGAGAGACCCATTCCTCTATCTCTCTGCCTGCCTCTCTGCCTATTTGTGATCTTTGTCTGTCAAATAATTAAATAAAATCTTAAAAAAAAAAAAAAAGGAATCCCTATTCCCTGGATTTCAAAGTGTTAAAAAAAATTCTAGAAGGTATAGTGCTAAGTGAAATAAGTCAGTTAGAAAAAGACAAATAACATACGGTTTCACTCATTTGTGGAATTTAAGAAACAAAACAAGGGAAAAAAGAGATAAATGAAAAAGCAGACTCTTAAATATAGAGAACAAACTAGTGGCCAGAAGGGAGATGGGTGAAATAGGTGAAGGGAATTAAGAGTACAGTTAAGAGGGCACCTGGGTGGCTCAGTGGGTTAAGCCGCTGCCTTCGGCTCGGGTCATGATCTCAGGGTCCTGGGATCGAGTCCCGCATCAGGCTCTCTGCTCAGTGGGGAGCCTGCTTCCTCCTCTCTCTGTCTGCCTCTCTGCCTACTTGTGATCTCTCTCTGTCAAATAAACAAATAAAATCTTTAAAAAAAAAAAAAAGAGTACAGTTAAGAGCGCTGAGTGATGTACAGAATTGCTGAATCATTATATTGTACACCTGAAACTAATATAACACTGTATATTAATTATACTTGAATTTTAAAAATTAATTTTAGGGACGCCTGTGTGGCTCAGTTGGTTGGACTACTGCCTTCGGCTCAGGGCGTGATCCTGGAGTCCTGGGATCGAGTCCCGCATCAGGCTCCCAGCTCCATGGGGAGTCTGCTTCGCTCTCTGACCTTCTCCTCGCTCGTGCTCTCTCTCACTGTCTCTCTCTCTCAAATAAATAAATAAAATCTTTAAAAAAAATTAATTTTAAAAATTTAAGTTATTAATTTACTTCTTTGGCCATGACAGTGACACCACTTACTCAGAACTTGTCTAGAAACCTCAATCAATTCAAAACATGGTACTTACCAAAGAGTAAGGACAAAAGTTGGGAGGAGCTTCTGAGTAGGCAAAGTAGATATTAGGAACATTTATGTCTAATAGTCATGAATTTCATTCAAGACATATTTCAGAATATCACTCAGGGCTGTTACCCTTACTTTGTCCACAATTCTATCAAGTTTTCATTTGATTTCTCCTATTGTTAGTAGATAAAAAGCAAATCAGAAGTGTGTAGACATTAAAAGAAAGAAGACTTCTTATAGCTATTAGCCAATAATCCAACAAACCAAGAAGTTCTTTTTGAATGGTAACTGTTTTCTGGCACTTCCGTAGTTTCTAAGGGACAGAAAAGTAGAAGTTATTATCCTTGCCCTCCATAGCTTACACTTCGGTTAAGGGTAGAAAAGAGATCCACATAGGAAACAAATAGAAACAAATAAATTATATAGCACTGACAATAGTTTTTAAAACTTCAGAGAAGAGAGAAATCAGCATGGGAGAGAATACGAAAGATTTCACTGAAGCCAAATCTTTTTTTTTTTTAACTTTTCAAAAAAGGACACACAAAACATATTAGAAAAATTAGAACAAACCCTGTATCTGAAAGACAAAAAACAAATGTCTGAAAGGGGATGCCTTGTAATCACTATGGGAGACACTTAAAAATTAAAAAAAAAAAAAATCTTATTCATCTTGCTCAAAAAAGATAAACAGGGAGAATTAGGAAGTTTCAAGTCTCAAACACAGTGATTTTGATACACAGTGTGTATATCTAGAAAACCAAATAAGAAGAAATCAACTTCTAGTACAGAAGCAAAGACTTCAATAAGGCATTGATGTGTATTTTTAAAAACAATTATGTTTTTTTAAGTCTTCCTGTTATATACTGCTCTTTAAATGGTTTCAGTGAAATACCATGGAGGCAGAGTAATGGGTGCAATGACCCATTCAGTAGTGCTGGGTTGCATGACCTGTGTAATGTCATTCCCCTGCCCCACTCTACCAGCTTTGCCAAACTACAGGCTCACTAACACCTTCCCAGCAGCAACGGCTCTCCTTCAAGGAGTTTCACAGAGATCATAATCTGTAATCAGGATTCTGAACAAGAACTTCATGAACTGCTCTATTCATGACCCAGGTTGGGAAAGAGGGCCAAGTCTGTCTGCCAGCATCAGTGGACAACAATGATGATAAAGGCCATGGGCCAAAGACTCCGAAGAAGGACAAATGTGCACACACCAAACTTGCTGCCTGACTCTTTGGAAATAGATGCTGGCTTGGATTTGAAGGGCACCAAGATAATCCCCAATTAAATCTCTTTCCCACCCACAAGAAAAGCAATGCAGTATGGTGAAGAGCAGATTACAGTTATTTCTTCCCCAAGTAAAATACAGGCAATAAAAGCAATAAAGTTCCTACCAGCCAGAGACAACTAGTGACATACAAATTCCAGGTAAGTGGCCATTTGCAAATCTGTCCTAGATCAAAGATAGCAGAGAATAGTCTTCAAAAAAATGAAAGAATATTTTCTCATATTCTTTGTTGACATCCACAATGTAATAAAACAGACATGACATACTTTGCCATTGGATTTGCATGATCAACATTTACCCATCACTTTTTAAAGTCTAGACTCTGGACAATCAGCAAAGCATTAGATCAAGCCCCAATCTGCAACATTTGTGAATATCTGTGGCTTAAACCATAGCCAATTTCAAGCTTTCAATACAACATCATTGAAAAAAGAGTTGGATGGGGGCCCCCTCGGTGGTTTAGTTGGTTAAACATCTGCCTTCGTCTCAGGTCATGATCCCAGGGTTCTGGGCTTGAGCCCCACATCAGGCTCTTTGCTCAGTAGGGAGCCTGCTTGTCTCTCTGCCTGCCGCTCCCCCTGCTTGTGTGCATGCCGTCTTTCTCTCTGTCAAATAGATAAAACATTTAATATATAGAGAGAGAAAGAAAACCTTGGGAAGGGATGAGAAACAACCTACCACTATACAATGTTTCTATCACACAGATACAAAAGATTTAAGCAATCTCAAAAGAACAGAAATTTCAAAATGCAGTAAAATAATTTGGAAGTGATGAGTTTTTAGAATGTATTATCTTTATGTTTAGTAAAATTTTTAATAATGAGTTTATATAATTTAACTTTCAATAATGGCTGTAATTAACAGGCTCACAAAATTCCTACAAATTGAACAATCAGCTCTCAAGAACAGTATGAGCTAGATTCAACACAACATGGGTTCCATTCTATCCTGAGACCCACCTATAGTCCCATCCTGATTTCAGGAGCTGACAAATGCCCTTGTTTGTCCAATCTATATAGATCAAGTTGTTTTCCAGTCACCTGCAACCAAAAGAATTTTGGCTTATTAAAGAGATCCCTGACAGCTAAGCAGATGAGGATGACTTCATCTAAGAGGCAGGATTGAAGCTGACACCTCTGAAGGCCAAACTTCCAGGTTGCTTTGGCTTTTTTCTTTTCTTTTCTTTTCTTTTTTCTTCTTCTTCTTCTTCTTCTTCTTTTTTTTTTTTTTTAAACTGGGCTTCCCACCTTGTTAAAGGGAATTTCCAACTATGAAAAACCTGGCCACGCCACGCAATGGTCCCTTTAAATGTCTTCCCCAGATGAAGAATGTTTAATCAGCTGAGCAGAGCCTACAGGCCCCACAGGAGTTGGGAGGATGTTAACAGCTCACAACGCTCCTGCATTCCCAGGGGCCACAGCATCACTTTGTGAAACTGCACAGGGTGGAGTCCTGGCTTTTCCCTGGGGAGGAAGTGGCTGCTGAAATGCCAGATATGCCATTCCCACAACAGCTGGTGGAAGGCCCACCTCTCCCAGGGTGAGGAGCAGCCTCTGCAGAGACGAAGCCCCGGAAGTCTACAAAATTTTCACAGACTTGCCAGGAGAATCCAAGCTGCACAGGGCCTGAGGCAACACAGGATGATAAATAGAACATTATTCAGGGCTGATGCTCCCACCCACCTCCTTTGTTTTGGTCCACCAGTGTTTGAAAAACCTGTTTAAAGAGTTATCCCAAGTGTTTTCAAGTCTCTAGTCTGTCTTCAAAAGTATCCTTGAAGAGGAAACAAAGGTTGTTTGCTAGCACTGAATGGGGTGGAAATGGCTATGAAAAGTTTTTCCAGCATACCTAGATGAAAGCCACAAATTAGGGTTGGGGAGGGCTTAGACAGAAATCAGCTATCAGTCTGCTTTGCTCTGTTTGTCCTGCATTTTTAATAAGAGGGGCAGTTGAACTCCACTTGTCTGTGTGAAAGCTGGGGGTGGGAAGATGAGGGCAGAAGAGAAATGGGGGAGCGGGGTAGAGAGGCTACAGATGATTGGAAAGGGGAAGTGGGCTAGACAAGGAAAAACAGCAGGGAAATCAAATGTGTGGTTCATCTGAAATCTTGTTTAATGTACATTTTCTCAAAGGGGTTGAGCTGAACCCTTCAGCCCTGCATCCAGAGTTGATTAAAAACCTGAAATTTCCTGTAATTGGACCTCATTAATAAATTCCTCAGGGTTCCAGGAGGCTCTGAAGAGGTAAAACAAGGGTCTGGAGAGATGAGAGCAACAGGAGGTTGTAAGATCCCAGACCATGGAGTTAATTCCATTTAATCAGCCTGGAAAAAGTCTGCATTCACAACAGTCCCCAGGACACGCTGAGCCCTCCTGCCCTCTTCAGCAGGGATTTTCTCTCACTCACTGGGCCCTTACTTTTTAACCCCTATGTTCAAAATGGATAATGAACTGCCCCACAAGTTTTGTAAGTCAACTGTTAGGAAGTGACACCTCTCTTCTCTCAAGGAACCTCACTACTGCTATGGCCAGTGTGATTCTAATGATTGAAGCAGAGAGGCTGCCACCTCCCAAGCTCCTCTGTTCATTTCCATCCACTATTGCTTTGCCATACCCATCTCCTTCCTTCTTGCCTTTATTTCCACCTCTATCCCCAGATGTTAGCTTGATCCCAAATTCACACGTAATCCCAAACCTTTACTAAGGCATTAGCATTGGCTTATTGCCACACATTGACTTCTTGAGTGATTAGTAAAGTGGCAAGTGTGCTTGGTGTGAAATGTACCTTCTCTTTTTTCCTCTAGTAGAGTGAGCCTAAGCTACAAAATGCCCAAGGATCAGAAATCTAGGAAAAAAACAAGAAGCAAAGGGTGGTGTCCAAATTAAGAAATCATCTTCTAAAAAGGAAAGGACAGGGTCAAATGCAGGATTTTGCCAGGGCTCCAAATGACCCCTTCTCATAGTCTCTCTATATCTTGAATGTTTCTCCTTCTCTCTCTGGGCATTTCAGTGAGAAGTGTCATTTGGTAAGACCAGAATGGAAGAGGCATAACAATATCAATGTCCATCTCCAAGGATCATTAACCTCCCTCCCCAAGAACCCCAAAGTCACTGGTCCTCAGAGCAAGACCCATACCAGGGCAAGGGCAAAGTGTCTTCTTTGGAATGCGATTATTTTTATTGTCCAGACTAGAGTTAAGGTGCAGGGAAAAGAGGACAGAGATGGAGAAGAGAGGAAAGACCAACTTATCAGAGATCGTGGAACCAGAAGTGGTAGTTAAGCCAGACCTGCAGTTACCTTCCTTTGCACCCACCCATAGCCATCTTCACACCCCAAATTTGAGCTTGGAAAGGTAAGAACAAGCTACTCCTTTCACTTCTAACTTAGCTTCTATTTTCCTACTCCCTTACCAGGCTGTATTTGGAGAAGTTCTTCCTCTCAACTCTTCTCCATCCTTTACTCTAATACCTCCTCACCCCCACCCCAATGCAGAAAAAATAAGTCTCTTTGTACTACTTTTCCTTATGATTATAGAGAAATCTCAGGTGACCCACTGTTTCCATCATAATGAATGGTAACTAATCTGTACCTCTCCCTCTTTCTGAAGGCTATCTTTGTGTTCTTACTGCCAGCATAGGGCATTATACTCAGGCCATCATAAAGGAAAAGACTAATGAATATGCCTACAAAAAATAAAAATTAGATTTTAAAAAATGGCAAATATGAGGCAAATCATAAACGAAGTCCAACCACAAAAACTGAAGAAAATTTCTTGAAATATATCTATCTGACTAAGGTCTGGTTTCTTTTTCTTTTTCCTTTTGTTTTTTGTTTTGTTTTGTTTTGGCTTGGTTTTTAAGATTTTGTTTATTTTTTTGACAAAGAGAGAGAGAGATCACAAGTAGGCAAAAAGGCAGGTGGGGGGCGGGGGGGAAGCAGGCTCCCTGCTGAGCAGAGAGTCCGATGTAGGGCTCCATCCCAGGAACCAGAGATCATGACCTGAGCTGAAGACAGAGGCCCCAACTCACTGAGCCACCCAGGCACCCCAAGGTCTAGTTTCTTAATAAACACAACAATCCTTTTAAACTAATGAGACAAAAGAGCAAAGGAAATTAACTATCTGCTCATTAAGAAAAAAAAAGAGATATACAATATGTATGCAACATCACTCAACATTGAAAAGATAAAAATCAGGGGTGCCTGGGTGGCTCAGTGGGTTGAGCCTCTGCCTTCGGCTCAGGTCATGATCTTAGGGTCCTGGGATCGAGCCCTACATCGGGCTCTCTGCTTGGCAGGGAGCCTGCTTCCTCCTCTCTCTCTGCCTGCCTCTATGCCTGCTTGTGATCTCTCTCTCTCTCTCTGTCAAATAAATAAATAAAATCTTTTTAAAAAATAAGAAAATAAAAAGATAAAAATAAACAAGTCACTGTTTTCCCTATCAAATTGGGAAGGTTTGGTAATCTCCAGTGTTGATGAGGATAGGGAAAAACAGAGAGTCACATACTATTGGTGGGAGTCTCCATAATTACACCTTTGCAAAAGTAAATTTGGCAGCACCTAGCAAAGTTAAAAAAAGTACATATACTTTGACCCAGAAATCCTACTATGATAAATGTATTCTTTTTTTTTTTAAGAAAAGATTACTTTTATTATAACTATTAAACCAAAAATCCAGAAGTGAGGTGGTCATCCAGGTTTTTTCCCTAAAAATATTTTTATATCTATCATAAACTTTAGATTTTTTTCTTGGATTACATTTCTACCCATGTATTTGGAACTAATAGCACTTACAATATGTATTGTTTATTCTTCCATATAACAATTACAAATGACTAAAAATAAGTAGCAAATAGTTATTAGTTAAGTACATGGATTCAGTGGTAATAATAAATTCACTTGGAGAGAATAATCAAAAGAATAAATGCTTGCTAATCGTCAGAAAATCTGTGGCCATTAGGGCTGTCACGGAGAAATCCAAAATCACTCAGAGGCCAAATCTTGAAAAAGATACGTCCTCTTATTAGTCCATATGGAATAGGTCCATAATATCTGGAATCTGTAGAATTCTGTAGATTATCACCTTCTAACCAAACATGACCTGTTGGCACATAACTATGACTTTTAAAGAAATCTGATGGACTATTGGTGAGGATTTTATCTCCTTCCAAGCCAATTACTCTCTTACAAATGTTTGATTTTGGATCACTCGGGCTTTTTGCAATGACAATGTCACCTCTTTGGATATCATAAAAAATGTCGACTAAGATTTTCTGCAAAGACAATATCTGAATTTTGAATTGTAGGTTCCATTGATGGTCCAGAACACATGAGAACACCACCAACGTATTCAAAAGCACAATGAGCTATACAGCCATATTGAATAGTATAGCCAATAAGTCGAAAGGTTTTTCCCAGAACACCACGAAGCATAGTTCTATGCAGACTCTGCCACCACTGGCCATAGGTCTGTTCTACAATACATTCAATTTTTAGGGCAGCTGCAAGGCTTCCAGAAAAAACATCTAAAGCATGTCTCAAAGTATATATGGGTAATCCACAATTTCAGGATTCCTCTAGCCCCAAAGAACCAAGGAACACTCTCACCCAGGACTCAGGTGGGCCTTTCTCACCTGGGCCGAGCAGAAGTCCGATAAATGTATTCTGTAGAAAAAAAAGCACCCAAAAAACATGTATAAAGATCAATGAAACCTCACTTGCAATTTTAAGAAATTATCCACATATAGGCCATTATTATATTGATTTTTTTTTAATTCTAGGGAAGAAAATGTAAAAAGCAGGTGTCTTAGTCCATTCAAACTGCTATACTAAAATACAGCAGACTAGGTGCTTATAAACAAAAGAAATTTATTGCTCACAGTTCTGGACGCTGGAAAATCTAAGAGGAAGGCAACAGCATGGTCACGTTCTGGTTAGAGCCCATTTCCTGGTTCACAGGACAGCAACTTCTTGTCATGTCCTCACATGGAGAAAGGGGCAGGGGTCTCTCTGCAGCCTCTTTTACAAGGCACTAATCCCATTCGTAAGGCCTCTGCCCTTATGAGCTAATCAGTTCCAAAAAGTCCCTTCTAATACTATAAATCTTTGGAGGTTATGACCTCAACATATGGATTTTGGAGTGACACAAATATTCAGACCACAGCACTAGGATTTGAGGTAAGATGAGAGGCTTTTATTTTTTCACCAAAACTTTTCCATTTATCTTAATTTTTTACCAAGTGTATTTTTCTAAAACAACATACATTTTCAAATCAATTAAAAACAAAACAAGAAAACCCTTCCAGCTATACCTGCTGGCTGCTAACTCCTTTCTCGTGCCCACAAATTCCCCAAGACAAACATAGGATTCACTGAACCAGTCCCAATTGAGCAAAACCTTTGACAGAAATACTCTGTATCAGAACAGTTGACAAAAGACCAAAAAATTAATTTCTTGATGGTCTCTTTCCTAGTGACTGGTTCAGAAACAGTTGAGAGAGGCTAGGTTACAGGCAATCAAGTGGGGTTTTGGAGGAAGCAGCCATTAGCTTCATCCTGCATCCTCGTGGTGGGGGCTGGCCAGGGTAGAACTGGGAACAGATCAGCAGGGAGGTGGGTAGTACCAAGGGCACCAACCACTCTGACACCAAGTGGCCCGCTCTCTATTGTACATACTGTCAGGAAGAGTCAAGGAGGCTTAGAATCCTGCCCCAAGAAATAACATTCCAACCATATGACATTCTGTAGAGTAAAAAAGATCAGTGGTTGCTAGGAGCTGGGATAGAGGGGATAAATAGGTAAAACACAAAGAATTTCTGTAAATTAAAAAAAAAAACACAAAGAACTTTTAGGGCAGTGAAACTATTCTGTATGACACTAGAATGGTGCTACATGTCATTAAACATTTGCATTTGCACAAACCCTCAGAATCAACATCAAGAGTGAACTTAGTTTACTTAATGTAAACTACATGTGATTATGAATTACAGATGTAGGTTTGTGGATTGTAAAAGGTACCACTCTTGTGGGGGATGTTGATAACAGGGGTGGCTGTACAGGTAGGGGCACAAAAGATATACAGGAAATCTCTGTACCTTCCTCTCTAAAAAAAAAAAAAAGAGAGAGAGAGAGAGAGAGAGAAAACAGATACCGTTCAATGTATGCTTGTTAGATGCTAAGTAAAAGCAAGTCCTGCCCCAGGCATTGTTACCACATCCACTGGGAGGAAAGACAGTGTTGTGCTCTCATCTGTCCGGGCTTTCTACAGCTCAGGACAATTTTCACTCTTAACTGGACTCTTTAGGGTTTGGCCAGGATCCACCTGCAATTTCACTGGTAAACATTTGGGGATAATGTGGTGATTCTCATTTTCACTCCACATATATTTATAACTTGGAATTTTACAATAATATCATCATGCATTGCTTCTACAAAAATAAAATAAAATAAAATAAACAGAATGTTGCAATATTGTATTAATTAAGCCTCTGATTTCAATTATAAGTCAGATATCTGTCTGCTTAAGCCTTTCTACTCTCTTGGATTTGTTACACTCAGCCTGAACTCCCCTTCTGAAGCTTGATAGAGGTCCCCAGAGAGATAACTCTTTGGGGAGTTATCTCCCAGTATCTGCTCCCCAGAATTTTCAGCCTGGTGGGGAGTGGAATTACACATTATCTCCCTGCCTGCCTTCCTCAGTCCCCCTTAGGAACACTAATGAATCCATTTCTTCCCATTTTTTATACAAATTAATTCTAGCTAACTTAACCAAAAGAACTATGTTAAGGATATAGGGAGTCTCAGGGAAGTAAGAACTGGAAAGCCCTGGGCAGGGCTGTATCTGTATCTCCCCTCTCCGCTTATCCATGTGCTGTATGTGCTCTCTCTCCAATGCCTTTTCTCTGCTTCTCCATCCACATAGGGGTACATGGCTGCACCCCAGTTACCAAGTGACCAGCTACATAGTAAGATAAACTGGCTGCCTGCTTCAGGACTCCCATCCCAAATTCCCAGGAAAGAGTTGGTCAGATTGGTCCTATTGGTCCTATTATCTGCAGCCAAGAGAAAGAGGGACTTACAGCAGCAGGTCACATGAAAGGTGAATGGCTCACGGCTAGGCACCTCTCTGGTTCTTAATTTCCTTGTCTATGAAATTAAGATAATTATCCATCAGGAACATGGCTGTGAGTGTGGGACACTCTCATCTACTTAAAGCATCACTTCACAGTGGGCTCTCAGAAAATGCTCTCTTCTTCCTCTATCCAATTCTTGATGGAGTGAGACTAATCATTCTACAACAACATCTGTCTGTGTTACTCCCTTGCTTAATGCCTTTCTGTGGCTCCCCAAAAAAACCTCAGAATAAAGTCCTATCTCCTCAGGATAACATAAAAGGCCCCGAAAACTTCTCTTTTCTCTCTTTCTTTTCTCACTTTACTCTATCCACTTCCCATCACACCTATGACCCTGCCATACCAAGCCACTTGCAGTTCTTAGCAGTCATCAAACTCTGTCTTTCATTGTTCCTCTTTTCCCCACCCCTGCCTCCAACGTTGTCTGTCTATTCTTCCTTGGGAAAATTGTCTGGCCATCACTTCTACCTGCAAGGCTGACTTAAGATTCTCTCCCATATACTCATGCACAGAAACCTTCCTTTGCCTTGCTGGGAACCAGCCTTCCCAGCTTTAACAGTTCTCGAGACCGTGCATTGCAAGGTAGTCCATTCTATAGCTAATTTCTTAAAATGTTCTGTCATCTTCATCCCAACTGGCAAGAGAACTGAAAAAGCCTTTCCAGACCTCCCACCCAGTGATCATAGCTTTTACCCTAGAACAACTTAAGTTGTTAACCTAGTTTAGATTACTAGAAGCTTGCGTCAGTTACCCTCTCCCCCACTTCCCCAAATTTCTCTCTCCATTCCCTTCACTTGACCTCAGGAGGTATGGCTCAGAGAATATTCCTTATCCCATAACATCCTCTAGTTTATTCCTATTTTTCTCAAAGCCTGGTGTTCAACGGTAAGTTCAGCCACCAGCACCTCCCTCGTTATGGATCCCACAAATATGCAGCCTGAGACTGAGTCACTCAGGTGAACTACCTACCTAGGTCCTGTGGTGCTGTGGTCAACCACACCCACTCCAAGTCCTTATCATATGACCTACTATCATGCCAGGTCCCATCTGTCACCATCCCTAGACTTAACACAAGTGATTGAAGTTACCCAACAAGCCAAGGGCAGAGACCAGGAGACATCTCAAGATTTATGATTTCTAATCTAGCATGGTTCAGCGATTCATCTATCCACAATTCTCTGAACTGATGGCCATATGTCCAAAATAATAATAAGTATGGCTACTTACAGTCTATGCTGTGTTAGGCCCTGGGCTAACCAGTATACATGCATTTTCTCATTTAATCCCCACAACAAGTATTTTATAGATGAGGAAACTGACGTTTAAAGAGACTAATAAATGTAATCAGTATCTCTACAGAATGGGAGGTCAGGTTAAACAACAAAGCAATAAGGTCTCTGAGCATATCAAATACGGAAGCTTTGGATGCTCATATTTCTTTCCCGTAATTAAGAGTCTCCTAATTTTAAACTCCTAGTTCCCAAACTCTTTCATTTAAACATAGGAGAAAGAGGACTCGCATCAACTAAGTGAAGCCTGAAGGTCCAGAGCAATGGCCCAGCTTTCAGATGTTCATCTTCTTGGGTGTTTAGTTCCCTTCTTACAAAATGTTTAGAAGCTATAGAGCTTTTGTCCCACCCACCACCCACCCCTTTTATTAAGCTGAAGGCGGTGTGAGGACAGATTTGGCAGTCTTGCAAAGTTTCTGTAGACACTTCTGTCTTACAATACATTAACACTGTGGCAAACTCTTGTTCATTTATTTAACACAATTCTGAAAGTTTCTTATATTTAATTTTTAAAAGGCAATTACGAGTTATTTTTATAGCTAAACCATGAAATGAGAAACTGGCAGTGGCTGGGCTGGTTCCCATGTAAAGAAGGCCTCAAAGGCTTGGTGGCCTTCTGGTGACACTGATCAGCTTGACTGGCAGATAGAGAAGTCTTCAATCACATCCTTTCCCTTGTAATCAATGTATAACGAAGAGAGATTTGTCCACCAAACCTTTCACCCAGTCCTAGAGCTCAGGAGGACCAGAGGCTGTCAGCCAACATCCTGGGCCATTTCTGCTGGTCTAACTCAGAACTCGCCTTGCTTGTTCTGAAGCAGGATCAAACATCTGACTGCTCACTGTGTGGCTTCCCAGAAGATTCGGAAACATGCTTGATGTGGGTATGAGATGTGGACAGGGGAATTCTTGTGGACTACAGGGCAGAAGAGGGTTCCAAACACAACATTAGGGTTTGGCAAAACCCAAGAACATCATGCCAAGACCTTTTCCCTTCACTTTTCAGCCCGTACACATTTCAAAGAGAACTTAGCCCTTATTTCAGGAGTAACTGCACCGTTGTCATGAGTGTGCAGAATATTAGCACTAGGTCTTAATATGTAAAATGTTCACTCTATTTTTTTTCTTATCCAGTTTCTGTCAGAATCCAGTTCTTTTCCACCAAGACTTCTCTATTAAGTCTTCTATGAACACTTTACCCCACAATAACCACTAGCCTATGACAACATAGGCTCATTGTTAGTAAGGTGGCTCTGGACCATGTGCAACCCAGTAACATCTTTTGAATTGCTTATTTGCATATACATACATATACATACATATGTCCATATACAGATTATAACTTCCAATGCACTTACTCAAAAATGGTTTACTAAGAATGGTTTATTAAGTTTGGTATTGCCAAACCCATGCTTGTAACTTGAGATGCCATGGAAAACAAGATAAGCAGGTCTTGGCCCTTCCTGACCTCACAGTGTGGAATTGTTATCAGTGAGAATTCAGTGCAGACAAGAGAACTCACTCAAGGTATTTCCAACTGAAATGGAGTTAGTGAAGGGAATGGAGTGCTTACAAAACCACTGGATGTGCTAAAGAGGAAGTCAAGGGGCCACCACTGGACAACTTATTTCAAGGGCATGAGATTCAAACTCTGATCTTGAAGTAAGACAGATGCTGCAGCTACTGAAACTTCTATCTTCCCCCAAGTCAGTTGGCCACAGAGCTGGAGACGAAGTATGGAATGCCTAGTCTACCAACCACAATCAACTCTAATATCCACATGGGCTTGCTTGCAAGCAAAAGAACTTTAGGCACTTTCCATATCTTGGAAAAGGAAGAAGGGGAGGATAACAGTGGCCACAGATTGCTGTGACCTGTACCAGTCAGCCATGTGCTAAACACAGAAGGCTGAACTGCCTTCTCACTTCTGCAGGTGATAGATTTTTAAGTCAGACAATACTTCATAATTGACATTTCTCTCTTCAGATGAACTGGTTTGCCTTTCCTACATTTCTTTTTAGCTGCAAAACCTCTATTCATCATTGAAGATACAGCTCAAGCATTGCCTCTTCCATGAGGTCTTTGTGCTTGGGTCCCATGGAAGCAGACACAGACTCTCAACATGATGCCTGCCATACTTCTTCCTACTCATACCAGCTTTTCTACTTAATGGTCAGCTCTTTAAAGAAATTCTATGGCATATAGTAGAAATTAGCAGGCATATAGCAGAATTAATGACTGCTGAATGAATTGGCAAGGCTAGGTGGTGACTGAATTGGCAAAAGCAGGTGGTGATTCCAGCAGTGCCCGTTATTCTACTGAATCAGAGAACTGAGTGAGTGGGTCAGTCCTCTGTTTTCATGAAGGCTGAAATTTTGGACAAGGTTTGTGCATCTTAGCTCTGGTATAGTTTGGGGCAATCGCAAGACTCTGGGATAGCCTGAAAAGGGAGTAGGAGATAGAAAAAATGTTTACTATCTGTTAGTATTCTCTTCATTGCAATTGAGAGTTGAGCTAACAAAAACTAGCTGGGCTAACAGAAACTCGGCTCAAATGAGTTTTTTAAAAAGTTGGGGCTGGGGGGTAGATGTACTCACCAGCATAACTGAAAGGTCAGGGTCCTGGCTTTAGGCACAGCTGGATCCAGTCTATATCTTATATGTCATCAGGCGGTCTGTCACCATGGCTCAGTTTTCCTCTGTGGCTAATATTCTAACACTGATTCTTCCCGTGTGGTAGCAAAGGTGATCATCATAGCTCCCAACTTCTACTCTTTACAGTCAGCAACCTCAGTGAAAACAGAAGGTCTCTTACCCAATATTTCCCAAAGTCTTTCAAGATTGACTCTGATGTAGCCCAGTCTGGGTCCCAATTATCCTGAACCCAAAGCCAGAAAGACAGAAGATGTGCCCACCCTGAAACCCAGGCACCTTCATGGTCTGGATAACCTCACCAATGCCCATAGGCTAAGCATGGAAGGTGGTGGCATATTAAGAAAATCAGAAAAAGAAAGAAAAGAGAAAAAAGAAGAAAAGAAAAGAAAAGAAAGGATGAAGGGATAAAGAAAGAAAGGAAAAATCAAGTGGTGTTATGAGAAAGAAAGAGTATAGATAGTGGGTAGGAAAAATAACACATTTCCTGTAGTGGGCATCCAATACTGTGCTATCTCGAAAGCCCTACTCTTCATTTTAAAAGAGACTTTGAACTACTCAGAGAATCAAGAGCAATAGTAAAACTGCAGCCATTCGCAGGGTACTTCTCTGTTGGGCTGCCCAAGGAGACTGGTACAAAACAGAAAAATCTGACATCATTTCTAAGTTTCAGTTGAGACTGGGGAGAGAAAGGAAAAACCCATCAGTTTTGGGTCTTGAGTAGTAAAATGAGAGTGAGAAGGAAGAGGAAAAATGCTTGGGATGTAAATGTAATGAACAACAGAAAATAACTGAAAAGGAAGTGGCTTCCTCTCATGTGTCAGTCGGGCCTTGTGAAGAACAAGAGAAGTACCTTTTCTAGAGCCTCAGCTGCTCTGCTGCCTTTCCAGCCGCCTCTTTGCGAAGAATGAAGCTTTAACAACTAGCATGGTGTCAGGGCTGGCTTCCATCCAAGCCCGAACAGTGCCCCCATTGAGGGACCCCAGGGACAGCCCTGGATGCCTCTCCCTTCTCCTGCTCCCCTCAATGGGCTATTTGTGGGACTAACAAGAACAGGGAGACACATTGCCCATCTTCTACAAGACCCCAGCAGCTGCAGGAATCATCAGGAACTTCACAGGGTCCCTGTACTTCTCTGCAAAGACACTAAAAGGAGGAATGCCAGATTCAGAAAGGGGTCCCTAGGAGCCTCCTGGATGAGAGAGAAAATATTCTCTTCTAGGCCTTTCTCTCATTTCCTAAGATGATGGTTCTTCACCCCTAAAATATTTGATACCTTGCCTTCTTTATGGTATAAATATGCTTTCTGTTCCACCCTCCTTGCTGGCTAGGAGAAAGAAAAGAGAGGAGAAATAAGCTGAAAGTTTACAATTGCAGCCATATTCAAACTTGTATCTTTATCACCCACTTCCAGCACTGAGATAAAGTGACCTCAAGTAGAGTAAAACGTGGTGGCTAAAAATTCTCATCAAATACCAAGATCACAGCTTCTGTTTTAAGTGATCTTTTAATCCCACAAGACCACAAAAGGACAGCAGACGGATTGTAATTTTTCTGTGCCTATTAGGTAATGATCGCTACCACCCTGGGAAAATGGACATGAGTATGACACCATGCGTATGTATGTCCAGAACGCACAGGTGAAAATACATTGTCTCTGGCTTCCTACTTCCATAAAATATAAAAGCGTGCCCATATGTTCTCATGAAGAGATACAAGTTGACTCCTACCCAAAACTCTCCCTCTAACAGCTTGTTATTACTATGAAAATCTCTCATTCTTGTAACATGTTTTTGGTTTGTAAATTGAAGCAAGCAGTGATCTGCATGAATAGAAGCATGCTTATTTGGTGGAAATTGACCAAAGCATAAATTTCTCTGGGCTCCAAACATCAAGCCCTGTAAGTGATAAATACTTGCAGGTGAGCCTACCTTTCCCAGAGTAATAGCTGGGATAAAGGGGAGAAGGGACAGCTCCAGAGACAAATTTTAACTAGTTAGCAATGAACAGAATCTGAAGAGTAATCCAATACAGCTTCATATTTCAATCCCACCATAACCTCCCTGACAGGTTGATATCTGGCCACATTTTTCAGCATCAGGGGTCTCCCCTCTTCCCATGCCAGTCCATTCCACTTAGAAAAAATCTTATTCATCGGAGAATTTCCAATTTCATAAACAATTTCCTTACAATGTCCATACATTGACCTGGGTCTTGCCCCAGTGGTACATACTCTAATCCAGGAAATCCACAACCCTTCAGATAAATATCTCTACACAGCAGTCACTCATGCCTCCTCCTGAGCTTTTCCTCTGTAGGCTAAATCATGGCTCCTGCAATTCCTACAACAGTTTCCTATGTCACCTCTTCACTGATTTTTACCACCTGGTTGACTGTGTCTAAATAAACTCTAATTTGTTTTGGACCCTGTAATGATAAGGAACTTGGCTGAGGTTTGGCCAAGACTAAAATACAGGACCATTAGCAATCCTTAATGGGAGGATTCTACCTCCATGAATGTACTCTTGGGTTGATGCTTTTCATGGGACACAGGACTCCCATTAAACTTCCTAGTGATAAAACTCATGAGACTTTTCACATGAACCTCTATTAAGCTAATCATCTCCAGTCAATTAATTTTTTTAAATCTAAGATCAAGTATTAATTTCTTATTAAACTTTATCCCCTTCGTTTCAAGCCAACAAATTAACATAGGGAGATCTTTTAAGAATATTGACTCAGTTATTAGTTATTAGATCCTAAATTTATATAAATACCCAAATATATCTTCTATAATTTCATTCAAATTATTAATAAAAGTGAAGGCAAAACTGAGAAGCTCAAATAAAGAGCCCTGAAACCTAATGTTAGAGACCCTTCAATGCCATGTTCAAAACTGTATCAGTACACAAAAAACATGTGCCAGCACCCTGAGAGCTCTGTCCTTTCCAACCCAGAGAAACCTCAGATAAAATAGTATCTTACTGTTGAACATAAGGTAATGTTTTTGTGTTTTTCTTAAGGTGACTTTGGATAGAGATGGTCAGTATTGTTTTTCATACTATACAAACACAAAATTCTATGAAGACAGCAGAAGCAGTGGCCTTTTAATCTACCTCATGCATTAGGTAATGGGTCTCTTATCTCTTTAAAAAAAAAAAAGATTACTTTTATTAAAACAGTCTTCATGCCAAAATCCTTGCCCTCCTTTCTAAGACTTCTAAATCAAAGCCAACCCAATAAATATGACAGTAAAAGCCACACCAAAACCTTACCCATAATTGTGCTGGGGTTCTCCAAAGCCTCCCCAAAGAGGCACTATGTGCTCATTATCCAGGGAAAAATAGAGCCATTCTATAAATTATTTGCAGATAATAGCATGAATCCCATATCCAAATTCTTACAAAGTAGATTTGAATTTTCGGCTAAGGCAGCTCTAGATTGAAAGCTTCCATTTGAATGCAGAAACCCCTTCAAAAAAACCCCTTCACAAAGTCATGTGAAAAATGCAAGCACATCTCAAATCAGATGTTTTTCCTAAGCCATTCCCTAGCTTCATGTCTCAAAGAGGTTGAGTGTGAGCTGAAAAATGAATTGGATCATAACATGAGAACAAATAAGTCACTTATTTTGGGATTTTAATGGAAAAAAAAATTCACAGCTAAGTTCAGGTTTTGAGCTAGTCCAATCATGGGAGGAACAACCGAAAGGGAAATTCAAGCAATTCTATTGCTTTTTGGGCTCATAGTAAGCTCTTCCCTACAAAGTCCTATTACAAATCATAACTCGGACCATAGCTTAACTTGCCACATTTCAGTCTAACAAAAGGAAGTTTACCTCTCTCCAGAAGAAGTTTACCTCTTTCTTTCCAAAAACCCTGTTCAAATTATCTTGTATTCTACTCAATCATTTTGCAGTTCTATTGTGATGAAATATTGCTTCCCTCATCCAGTTCTAATGCTCAGCACCTTCCCACGTGTCACCAAATCCTCCCTTTAGAATATTTCCTCGTTCATTCCCTCCTTCGTTTATTACTTCCCATTGGAAGGAATAATGCTTTCAAGCTCGAGGATCACCTTTTCCATTAATATCCAAATAGAAGGCTTAGAACCACAAGAAGTCTAGTACCCATCTCAGTACTTCAGGATGCTTCTCCTGGCGACTCTCAGTAATCTATTTCCCCAGATCCCTGTTTCTGGCTCCTCCAAATCTATCTGCTCCTTTTGTCCATGCCTCACAGCCTTTTGTCCTTCACACATACCCTGGTCTTGCCCCTTCCTTACACAAGATATTACCGACATAAGACCATTGTTGTATAATACTTCGGGAAATTTTGGAGAGGGATTACACCACAGCATAAAATTTAATTCAGACATCACTGTTGCTAATATCTATCCATAAAGAGATCATTCCTGGTCAAGTTACTGGGCCTGCCCCCAGAATAGAGTCCCAAGCATCGTTTTTTATCCTCCTCACCCATGAAGGGAAAACTCCATCTTCTTTGACATTAAAAAATATAAACAAATTAAAAAATAAACCAACCAAAAACCTACAATAATTCAGCAGTTCTGAAGCACAGATACATCTTTTGCCAGCTTTTTTAGTAGCCATTTTTTAAATTCAGCAAGCAAAAAAAAAATTTTTTAATGACAAAGATGCAAAATTACTGGAACATTTTTTCAAAGATCTTATTTATTTATTTGACCCAGAAAGAGAGGTCACAAGCAGGCAGAGAGGCAGGCAGAGAGAGAGGGGGAAGAAGGCTCCCCACCAAGCAGAGAGCCCAATGCGGGGCTCAATCTCAGGACCCTAAGATCATGACCTGAGCCGAAGGCAGAGGCTTAACCCACTGAGCCACCTGGGCACCCTGGAGCATTTTTCTAAAAATCACACTATATCCATATGATGTAATAGCACATTGTTCTTTAAAGTTATTCTGCTACATCCAGAAGGAATAAGTATTTGTTGCTTCTTTCACTTGTGGGAAAGCTGTTTATTACATAATGTTAAAGAAAATCAGGATCCCAAACTAAATAGAGTATGATATCAACTGTAAAATGGCAGGTGGAAAGCAAGCCAGATTATCAACAGGGATTATAGGAACCTGGGTGATTGCTATGTTATTGTGTAAGCTTCCCTATGCTTCGTAAAGCCCACTGGATAATCACTGTCTTTTATGACCGTGCAGACCATTGAGTTTACTTACATGGACTCCTATCTGGCTGTTCTCATGTTGGGGCTTACCCTCCTCCCAGAGAAATATCCCATAACAATCAGCCCAAATATCACCCATGGAACCATTTAACCTACCCATCTTCCCTTCTCACTGGGCATTTGTTGCTTTCCCCACTGTCAACCTCTAACACGTTGAACAACCTTTCTTAGTACTTCTCATTTCTCTATCAGTAGGGTCTCAGCAAGAGACAATGAGCACTCTTATATTGAAGAGAGTTTGTTACAGAGATTCTTTACCAATAAGCAAAGTATAAGGAAATGACAAAAGACAGTGCCTACCCCAGAGAAAATAAGAGCAGCTCTGTTACCACCCTCAGCCTGAAAAAGTAATAGGAGAAAGTGGTTCCCAGAACCTGGATAAGGGATGAGAGAAAGCTGCAGTGATCACTAGAGGAATGCAACTAGCCTATTAAACCCTCAGGGAAAGAGCCAATGCTCTCTCCTCCCTCCATCCAATTATTTACTGACGGTCAATATTGGCCATTCCAGCTGGAAGCCAAAGGACAAGAAAGTCCTTTGATGTGGTACATAGAGAGCAGTTTCCCAAGAGGAAAGCAGAGCGAAGAATGAGGAATGGACCTAAAATCCAGGACAGTAACATAATCATTAATCAATAGATGTGGCCCCAGCATCTATTGCCTGAAGTCAATTTGCCATGCCCTGCAAAATCGAGACCCAACACCCTTTCTATCTACTTTCCAAAGGAACTCAGAGGGTGAGGCTTCTCTTGAGCTAGGCCTTGCTACACCCTGCCTGGTTCCTCTCACTAGACCACTTCCTCCCATGCTGGATACCACCCTGCTTCCTTCCTTTTCTCAAATCAGCATGAATTCAAGGATTATTGTATGTATCTCACTTTTAACTGAAGGGCAGAGAGCAAAGGAGGTAACTACAGCACAGCATTAGGAACAACTTCAAAACCTTTATTAGTCATCTCTTTCATAAATATTCATTAACCATTCTCTACCATGAAGAATCTCTTAATCTCACGAAACAAACTGTGGGTTGCTGGGGGGAGGGGGGTTGGGAGAAGGGGGGTAGGGTTATGGACATTGGGGAGGGTATGTGCTTTTGGGTAAATTGGAAGGGGAGATGAACCATGAGAGACTATGGACTCTGAAAAACAATCTGAGGGGTTTGAAGTGGCGGGGGGGTGGGAGGTTGGGGTACCAGGTGGTGGGTATTATAGAGGGCACAGCTTGCATGGAGCACTGGGTGTGGTGAAAAAATAATGAACACTGTTTTTCTGAAAATAAATAAATTGGAAAAAAAAAAAAAAAAGAATTTCTTGACTATGCTCACTATCATCTTCCAGGAGCTCCATCTCCCCCAAGGGCTTTCTCCAATGACAACCCGCTAAACCCTAAGCTCTGTTATAAAATTCTTTGTCTAAACCTTTAGATATTTTAGGGCATTAGTATTTAAAAAATCAAAATTGCCAAATTTTATAGTTTTATTGTACTCAGTACCAGAATTAGGGTGAGGAAAATGAGGCAAGATTATATACATGCAGGTTCAGATCTTCTCTTTCTTTTTTTTTTATTTTCATACTTTGTTCACCATGGATTTTTTTCACCAATTTTGATTTTAAATATTATAGTAGTATTTACCTTAACAACTAAGGTTTCTGGCATTCCCTCATTTTCTGTACCCAAGGCAAGTGCTTCACATCACCCTAGTCCTAGCTTATTCTTGGGGGTGGGAGGGGGCAGGGAGGGCAATTTGGAATCAGAGGGGAAGAGGCAGGGCCTCGTCTCTCTACATTAAATATGCTTTTAAAGGTACTTTCAAACCAAAAGATAATTTCTTTTCCTAAGCACAATTTTTCCCTTCAAATTCTTGCCAACTCTGAGAACAATTGTTTCTTGCTATCCCTCCTCCATTGGACCACGAGATCCTTCAGGATAGAAAATGATGCTCAATCTATTTCTATATCCCTAGTGCCTAGATTTAGAGGATGAATTAAAACATTTACTGAATACAAGGGTCTAGTGTAAAAACTCAAAAGCAAGGTCAGTTTTTTAAAATGTTGAATCTATTTAGAGCTTTTCTTTTTTGTGTCAAAATCCAGAGTCCTAGAAAACTAGCTGGCAAGAGCCCAATCAGATAATGTAATCTATAATCTTTTCATTTTATACATTAGGAGGCTAAGGAATATGTCCATGGTTATAATTGCAAGCAAGTTCAGAATTTATCCAGAATAATTAACATTACTGTCAGGGTGCCATCCCAGCTGAATAATTTATTTAACGATTTGTTTGTTTATTTGAGAGAGAGAGAAAGAGAGAGACCATGAGCAGGGGGGAGGGGCAGAGGGAGAGTGAACTTCGGCAGACTCCCCACTGAGTGCAGACCTAAGCAGAAACCAAGAATCAGAGGCTTAACTGACTGTGCCACCCAGGCACACCTGAATAATTTTGGTAGCATCCCAGTGGACAGAACAGAGTAAAATTCCCCATACTGTTATAATGCTATTATTTCTACCAGCAGATATCTCAGGCCATTGGAAGGGTGCTTCCCTTCCAATGTGTGTGTGTGTGTTCCATATGAACACATACAAGAGATGCAAAATAGGGAAAACACTGACACCCAACCTATGACCTAAGTCAGAACACAGCTTTTATCAGAGCCAGATACAGAAACTCTAATAGTAAGGAGAAACTGGACTTTTAAATCAAAGTCCGAAAAATGTATTTGCTAAAGGTAAAGGCATGAGTGAAAAATTTACAGAGAGAAGGACAACAATGATAAGGAAAGCTTGCTTCTTTACAATGAACTCATTGTGTCAAACTTGTGAGGCACCCAGTGAGCTGACAAAAGTCCCTTCACCCCTGTGCCCAGGACAGTTTGGCCAAAGGACATCTAGGGTGACATGCCTCAAACAGTCAGCACTAATCTCTTATCCCGGAATAGACCAACAAACCCGTCTAACCTGACTGGCTGCCTTTTAGAAACGCCTTTCGAATTCTTTGTGTAGTCCTACTTGGTTTACACTGGATGGTCTCTCCAGCGACTCCTCTGATGACCTGATCTTTGTCCAAGACAACTTCCCCCAAGAAGGCTACCAACCCCCAGATATGACCGGCAGGTGACATTAATAACATCCAATTAGAAATAATGCATTCAAAACAGACGAGGCACACATTCAACACAAGTCAGAGCTGCCACAGAGTTACTTCTTCCTCACAATATTCCCCCGGCAGAGAAGAGGTCAAACTGACCTTGAAGAAGAAATATCCTTTTTGACTAGTTACCAAGACAACACCAACCCTCTCTCTGCAGGGTACCTGCCCATGGGGTTTGCACCTGCCAGCTGGTAGCAAAAGTGGCCCAGCAGCCTTAGTTCCCTGTCACTGGGCTCATTTCACCAACAAAGGTGCCAGCAGTGCCAGTTGGCTTCATGAAATGGATACCTGCCCACTAAGCATTGGCCCAGAGATTGGGGACTTTCACAAAGGCCAGCCAACAGCTGGCAGGCAGGCACCGCCAGGTCATTGTCATCCTGGGCTGAATAGGAGACAAAGGCTCTGTCTGTACCATGGCATCCCTCCCTCCGTATTTTATTTGCAGCTCCTAGTCTGTCCCTATGGGAAGGCCATGTAGCTGAAAGTGCCTTTCTTGGCTTTTTTTTGTTCCTTCAGCATTACCCTGTCTATATATGCTAGTGTAGAAAAGCCTTCCCTGCCCCATGTCTTATTTTTATTGCAAATCAGAAAGCTCTTCATAAGTCACCTAGGGCCAGTGAGTTCTCATTTGGAGCTGTAACCAGAAGCTGCATCAAACTTTTTCCCCTGGCTTCTCACCAAGGCCTCAGAGGATTCCTTGTCACATGAGGTTGGTGTAGTTTCACATCCTCTAAAGCAAAGCTCTGTCGAAACTCTCTAGTCTCACATGGCTTCAGCTCAAAACAACTCCTCCACTCAGCTGCCTTTCTAACTGTTTTGAGCAGTTAGTCAGAAGACTTGGGTTCCAGTTTCAGCTTAGTCTACATGACCCTGAGCAATCACTGGTCCTCAACCACTTCTTTGAGAATATTAGGGGCCAACATAGCTGTCACTAGGGTCCATTTCAACTTGCATTTTTTTAAAACCAAAGAGACAAAGAAAAAAATCCTTTATTTTTCCTACTGCTTTCCAAAGAAGATGCTAATCCAAGAACTTCTAAATACTAACAGAGACTACTTTGGTTTAAAAAATAGATGAGGGGCACCTGGGTGGCTCAGTCAGTTAAGGGTCTTACTCTCAATCTCCGCTCAGGTCTTGATCTAAGGGCCATGAGTTTAAGCCCAATGTTAGTCTTAAAAACAAAACAAGAGGTGCCTGGGTGGTTCAGATATTTAAGCATCTGGTTCTCAATTTCAGCTCAGGTCATGATCTCAGAGTCATGAAATCGAGCCCTCCAAAAAATGGATATATACAACAAACATGAATGAATCTCAAAAATATGATTTGAGTAAAAGAAATCTCATACAAAGTTCTAAAACAGACAAAACTAATCTACAATAAAAGAAATAGGAAAGTGGTTGTCTCTGGGGGTAAGGTGGCAGCAGGTGTTATCTGAAAAGGAGCATGAAGGAACTTTGTGATACAGATATTATAGTTTATATATATCTGGATAGGGGTTTGGATCACACATGCAAAAGCCTCTGTCAAAACTCACAGAATGCTACTCTTAAGATGGATTGACAGATGCCTGGAGAAATAGGTAATAAAATAATTATAGCAAAATATTTATTGTAGAACCTAAGTGGGTATATGTGTTCACTGTGTATTTCTTACAACTTTTCTGTATGTGTGAACATCTTCATAATAAAATAGTGGAGAAAAAAAAACACTCTAATAAATTGCAAAATTCCCTCTTTCTAGACATGTGATCTTTTTTCCCATTAAGTGAGTCAGTGGAAATGGGAAAATTCATTGATTTGAGCAAACAAGTTGATGGTGCTTTGTGGTGACTAGTTACTTTATCATTGCCTGAGGCCTTCAAGGGAAGAGGACATAAGTTCTGCACATTCAGAACCCCACCCCACTTTTGGCCTCATCTTCCTCCACACAATTGTCAGAAACCGGTTTCCTGGGAGGCTGGCTACCTGCCTACTTGAGCAGTTGGTCTCTAATCATACTATGTACACCTCTGCTCTCTGATTACCAGTATTCTTAATAACATAAAATGAGCAGGTTCAGAATTAAGATATTTAATCCAATCCCAAAGGAAATGGGGAAATAGATTTCTAGAGCCACTCTGGGAGTAAGGGACAGATTACAAGTGACTCTTTCATTAGATTCACTACTCTGTTACCCATCATAAATATAAATATAAATACGTCCCTAAAATGTTGGCTTTCTTAAGCACTTTCCTTTAAGACTCTCAAAACATACTCTTCTTTGCTCCTCTCCAACTTGATTTCTTCTCCCTGAAAATCTTCAAGCCACACACACCCACAAAAGAACACGTGTTACTATGGTCTACACAGTTAACTTTTTCTGAGGAAAGAAACAATTACTAAAAAAGCAGAGTAAATCTACTTCCTAGGGGTAGAATTCATGAGTCTTGTCCATTTTTCTCATTGGTAATTTAATCAAATCTAATAAAAACACACATTAACTGAGTACTAGATATCTTCAAGCCCTTAAGTGATCCAAGAAATTAAATTAGTTTCTTTACCCCAAACTAGTCTAGTGAAGGAGAAAAAATAAAGGCTCACACAAAGTTAAATGATAAAATATCCAGATAATTGTTTCATATGTCAGTGGAAGAGGCATCCAAGCTCCATGAACAGTGAACTGACAAATGAATGGGGGAAAAGCAAAGAATTTAAGAAAGAACATACAATCTCTAACAGCAGTGGGGGCAGAGGTCTCACAAAGTGGGATTTCAGATATGTCTGGAAGAATAAGTAAAATTTGAGGAATGCAAGAAGGGAAGAGACCACTTTGGACAGGTAACACCAAGTGATTAAAGCAGCACTCTTGTTCACAATTCTTCAACACTAAAGCATCATTCCATGTGTAAAAGGCCTTTTGATTCTGAGTTCTTTGAAGGAACTTGTGCCCAAATACTCTACTCACTATTATAGGGGAAATTCTGAAAGTTGAATTCCTTGAAAATCAACCTCAGTCCGCCTTAACATCTCATAAGCAAGGATAGATTACTTCATCAAACTGGACCACTGAGACATTAGCAGGATCTCACTACTCAAAAAGGTTATCTCAATTACAAGAGTACTCCCAAAGGACACACATGGGAGAATGTTAGTTTTTCTAAAGAAGCCCTAATCCAGCATTAAAAAGAAGCCTATGTTGGGGTGCCTGGGTGGCTCAGTGGGTTAAAGCCTCTGTCTTCGGCTCAGGTCATGGTCTCAGGGTCCTGGGATCGAGCCCCGCTGAGCCTCTCTGCTCAGCAGGGAGCCTGCTTCCCCCTTTCGCTCTGCCTGCCTCTCTGCCTACTAGTGATCTCTCTCTCTGTGTCAAATAAATAAATAAAATCTTAAAAAATATTAATATATTTCCCCCCATTTCCCCAGTGTACCATACAACTATCCTACTGGGGAATGAGCAAAGGAAATAGAAAGAGAATACGGGGGTTTAAATTCAAATTTTGAAAAATAAACAAACAAATTCCAACTTTGTACTGTGTGACTTTGGGACAGTCTCACAACATTTCCAAGCCTCCATTTCTTTATACATAGGTTGGGAAAAGAATAGCTGCTTCAAAGTGTTGATATGAGACTGAAACAGAACGGTAGGTATAAAGAGCTCAGGGAGAGGATGCTGACCTTCCATAGATGCTCAATATACATATCTGTCAAATTGAATTTAGAAGAACCTTTTTTGTGAAGAGACAATCATGTTAAATTGGTCAAAAATCAGATTTGAACCCAAAATTAGTCAGCTATGCCATCATTTTTGTCCACTGCAATAATTTCAGAGTTTCCACCTATAGAAGTTTGTTAGAAAGCACTGCAGATTTGATAAGAATCTATCAAAAGCCCTGTCCCTAACCCCAACACACACACATTTGTTAAGACTTAACATTGGGTCCCTTTTGTGAAGCTTCTATCAGGATTATCTCAACCATGGTGCTGAAAGGAGGTAGTACTTTCTATTTCCTCCATTTCTCTGTACTTGTAGAAACTGAGGCAAAAAGTTAAGCCACAGGTGTGACCAGGTCTTTTGAGATGTTCAGCTGACTGAATTGCTTCCGGGCCAGAAGCAATCACCTAGATACCCAAAAACAAACCAAAGGAATGGGAAGTAAGAAAAGAGGAAATACAGTTTAAAAATACTGTAGTTCCAATGTGAATTGACCAAAATTCAGGTTTAAAGACAGATTTCAGTTGTGTTTTTTCTGTTTGGTTGGTTTTTTGTTTTGTTTGTTTGTTTCACAAAAAAAGGGTAATTTCCTTTCCTCTCACTGCTGGTTTAGAGCATAAAGCAAACCACAAGGATATGTCTCTACTCCATACTCTGTCTGACTCAAGGCAGTTAGTATGGCAATGGCAAAATACATACACTACATCTACAAATGTATGTGACACAGACTCATGGGTGTGTGTGTATGTGTGCGTGTGTGACCACAACCTCAAAAAAATTAAAAAAAAAATGCACCCCTCCAACATTTTTTTAAAAAATTAAGATGTTTAATTTCACCAAGGTAAGGGAAAAAATCCAAAAGTACAATTGGAAGAAAAGAATGTTAGACTTGGGGAAACTCTTACAAGTCTATTTTAGCCAAACCTCTCTATTTTACAGAATATAAATTGGACCTCAGAGAGATTTCTAATTTAAATGGAAATTACACTTGAGAGTCTGAATCTGAGACCTTCCAAGGTACCACTCAAAGACAGGACTGGAGAGTGCTGAATCCTAACCACTAGACCACCAGGGAGGTTTAAGACAGGATTGGAATTAACATTTTTTTGTTTTGGGGTTTTTTTTTTTTTTGAAGATTTTATTTATTTGACAGAGAGACAAAGCAAGAGAGGGAACACAAGCAGGGGGAGTGGGAGAGGGAGAAGCAGGCTTCCTGCTGAGCAAGGAGCCCGATGCGGAACTCGATCCCAGAACCCTGGGATCATGACCTGAGCCCAAGGCAGCCACTTAATGACTGAGCCACCCAGGCGCCCCTGGAATTAACTTTATAAATAATGTATTCTGGGGCACCTGGGTCAGTTGACCATCCGACTCTTGGTTTTAGCTCAGGTCATGATTTCAGAGTCCTGAAACTGAGCCCCTCATCAAGCTCTGTGCTCAGCTAGGAGTTTGCTTGAAATTCTCTCTCTTCCACTCCCTCTGCCCCTCCTGCTCATGCACTCGCTCTTTCTCTCTCTCTCTCTCTCTCTCTCTCAAATAAACAAATCTTTTAAATAAATAAAGTATCCTAAGTTACTCACTTCACTAGTGAGGAAATTGAGGCCCAAAGAAATAAAATATCTACTTTAAGGTTATCTGGTTACTTAGTAGGACTAAATCTCTTATTTATGCTTCTTAGAGACAGAGAGGTTTGATACCTTCCCTCCCCTATCCCAAACCCCATGCAGCAGCCTTCACCATTCTTTCATTCTATGAGATGGGCAACTGATGTTTTTCACACATCAATAAGGTTTAAAGACCTATATCTCCTCTCCAACCAGGTTAGCATTCCTTTGTAGGAATTCAGGAATCACCGGTTAAGTCCGGCCCAGCGCAGACAAGTTCAGGTAGCGTCCAGGCAATTTTAAATACATGTCTGTTTTATAACCACCCAAGGTTGGTCAGCCTCAAGGAGATCAATTAGGAGATCAACATTTTCCCATGTGGTAGTCTGTATCTATTCACCAAAATAAACAATTAGGGTATTGAAATAAACAAAGATATTTTTATCCTCAGTTACAGTGGCTGTGTTAACCTTCTGCTTTCAGTGGTAAATAGACTGAGATAAGATTACTGACACTTAATCAAAGTAGAAAGTTGTATAAAGGGGTGCCTGGGTGGCTCAGTGGGTTAAAGCCTCTGCCTTCAGCTCAGGTCATGATCTCAGGGTCCTGGGATCGAGCCCCACATTGGGGTCTCTACTCGGCAGGCAGCCTGCTTCCTCCTCTCTCTCTGCCTGCCTCTCTGCCTTTTGTGATCTCTGTCTGTCAAATAAATAAATAAAATCTTTAAAAAAAGAAAGAAAGAAAGAAAGTTGTATAAATTCTATGTGGTCCTGTAGCAAACTGTTTTCTTAGTAATTCAGAAAAACTCATGCTTTAGAACCATTTGTTTCATTCATTTAATAGTTTGATAAAAAACTGATTATCATGTACCTAGGACTTTTGAGGTACTGTAGATACAGTAGGGAACAAAGTTCCTACCCTCTAATAAACAAACAAGTCAAGCCATCCTATGTTAGATATTGATGTGTGCCATAGAAGAAATAGAAAGCAAGGGAGGTAGGACAGTGGGTGCCAGGTTGAGGTATGGGAGGGGTGGCTGCTATGTATTATATTTAAGATGGCCTTGCTGATAAAGAGATAAAAGAAATGTGAAAGCAAGCTTTGTGTACATTTGAAGGAAGTGCTTTCTAAAGAGAGTCAGCAGGGCTATGGCCTGAATCAGGAGTAGCATATTTTTGGAACACCAAGAAGGCCGGTATGCCTAGAGCAGAGTAAGTTAGGGAAACAGTGAAAGGAAATGATGTCTGAAAGGTGGTTGAAATCAATTGTATGGAGTCTTATAAGGCATTGGAGGGGCTTTGACTTATACTCAAATGAGATGGAAAGGCAATCAAAGGAATGGAACAGAGAAGCAACATGTTCTGATTCCCACATAACAAATCACATTGCCTGTGTGTTGAAAAACAACTGTAGCCTATTACTGGCTATTTCAATAATACAGGTGAAAGATGATGGTGGCTTGGACTATGACAGCAGTGGTACAGGTATAAGAAGTAGTAAGATTCTTCGAGGTAAAACCCACAGGATTTCTTGGTGAACTGGATCTGAGGTGTGAAAACAAGAGAAGAACTGATGACTTCAAGGTTTTCCACTTGAACAGCTATTGGGTGGAATTGCCATCTGCAAGAATGAAGAAGAATATGGGAGGAATAGTTTTGGGTTGCAGGGGAAGAGGTTATTAATCAGGAGTCCAACCCTACTTGAGTTGGGCTGAAGATGCCTGTTTTAGATATCCAGTTAATCGAGGCATTCTGTTACAGACACATCCTGCTAGAGATGTGTCTCAAGAATGCAGCTGAATATGCAACAGCATTTAGAGCAGAGATCTGGTCTGGAGATATAAATGTTAGTGTTGTTAGCATAAGGATGATACTGAAAGCCATGGGACCAAATAAGGTCACCTAGTAGAAGTAGATAAACAAAAGAAAAGAAGAATCCTATGTTTGCAGGTCATGGAGAGGAGAGGAAACCAACAAAGAAAGTGGAGACAGGACTCACAGAGGTATATGAAAATGAGAGACCAGTATTCCCAAGTCAGGCGAGTGTGCAGCTATATCCAGAGTTACACATAAGATTTGGAATTCTGGATTAAATCTGAATTATAATGGGAAAAGCAAAAAAAACCCCAGCTTCCTGTCTCTCCTGTTATCATACCTACAGCCTCCTGGTAATAATACTAGCAAGAATAGTAATCATGGAGAACAACCACCCACTGAGTGTCTTTCAAGTTGGCAGGATGGTGCTTTGGCAAATCTCACATGCCAACTCTGATGCATTGAAAGTGGCTAGCTAGAGCATTGTGTTGAGGAGTCTGAGGCTACCTTTTAGCTTAATGAAAAGGATTAGGTTGTATATGATGTCTGTCTTCAACACAGAATGAGGAATTGGCTGAGTATTCATGATTCCTGTGATAGGACTTTGCATATATTATCAATAGGGTTCATAGCACCTCAGTGATAATGTAATTAGCCCCATTTTACAAATGGAGAAACCTAGTTCAGGGAAGTTTACTACCCACCCCGAAGTGGCACAATTAGATGTGGCAAAGGGGAGACTCAGCACAGGCCAGTTGGACTTTGCCCCACATTTGTACAGTTTCTCTCCCCATCTCATTAGAAAATTATCCAGAATTTCAGATCTGCAGGGTGTACCTTTTCCAACTTAAACCTATGACATGGAAAGCATATAATCAAAAGTATAAACTTCAAAAGTAATGGTTTCTTAATGCTCAAAAAAATATGGTACAACTGATTCACACACTGATTTAGGAAGGTATGTCTGCAAACTTAAATACAAGAGAAAAAGAAAACATGAGACAAGAGTAGTCAAATGATTCAAACAGGAGTTTTTTCAACCTAGGGCAGCTGAAGATGACACTGTATGAATAACCATTAAAAACATGACTATTATTTTGTCTTCTTCATTCCCATGGCAACTTAGTATTAATCTCTGCCAAAAAATAACTCTGTAGGCACCAAGAATTCTCAGCCTCTCTTTTAGCACCAAGCCCTTCCCACAGTCATTTGTATTAACATTTGCAAAAGATTTATTTCCCTTTGATTCAAATAATTCCACATTCCCAAGAATATCTAGACTGGAGCATAGCCAGCTGCCTGCAGGGCCTGCAGCCGTCTCCCTGGTCCTGAGTAGCTCGCTGGGTGCCCATGAATGGCTCATTGTTAAAGACAAACCCACTGCAGAGAACAGAGAAAACACAGAAGAGAAATCAGTGTCATGTCCTGAGGACAGGTCTGGAGTTTGAGCAATGAAACTGAGTGGGCATGGCAAGCACCTAAGGCTGCTCTGAGTCAGTGATTGATGACTCCTGGAGCTCCTCTGAGATGCTACCTAGGTCACCATCAGTCAACTCACTTCAGGAGATTCTGAACCCAAGTCATTCCATATGACCAAGCAGAGCAAGAGAGCAGGCCCCAAAGTGAAAATCATCTTCATTATCCCCAAACATCTGTTAAGCACTAACTATATGCAGGAGCAAACACAGGATTTCAGAGAGACGTCTAATGTCACCTTCAAATCGTGTATATGGCTCAAGCAACTGGCTAAAAATCCAAGAAAAGTGTGATTTCTACACTGTTATATGATGAAGACAGGGAACCCACATCTTGCTCTGATTGTTGCTACTGACTTTCTACGTGTGTTCTGTTTTATCTATCCCAGCTAATAGGGTACTTTGGAAAAAGGTCAAGCTGTATATCAAAGATTAAAAAGTTCTATAACTTTAGTGTTTCTTGGGATCAGTAAACTTTTCACTAAATTCAAATTGCAGAGTGAATTCAATGATTTCCTGATGTAAATTAGACATTTATTATTTCAGAGATGTACTAATAAACCCTATAATTAATACTCAATGAACATAATTTAGTAGCCATAAGCCCATAGTACAGAATATGTCCATTTTCAAAAAGTTGTACCATCTGGGGACGCCTGGGTGGCGCAGTTGGTTGGACGACTGCCTCCGGCTCAGGGCGTGATCCTGGAGTCCCGGGATCGAGTCCCACATCAGGCCCCCAGCTCCATGGGGAGCCTGCTTCGCTCTCTGACCTTCTCCTCGCTCATTCTCTCTCTCACTGTCTCTCTCTCTCAAATAAATAAAATAAAATCTAAATAAAAAAAAAAAGTTGTACCATCTGGTATTATTCAGATTTTTTATTGTCTTGTTTGAGGTTTTTCAATAGTCAGAAAACTACCATAAGTTCTCATGCTGCTTTACTTCTCCCAGCTCTTAAAAACCCACCAAAATATATCAGAGGAAAGCAACAAAGTGATCCAGAAACAACAAACTAATTCAGTTATGGTCATAATTAACCTATCTGCAAAAACAATAGCTGTATCTGCTCAAATGAAAATATATCTGACTTTATGGCATGGAGAAAAATAAACCCAGCTTGCGAAGACATGTTTCTATCCCTCAACTGCTCTACTTACCATTCTGCAAACAGGCAAAAAGGCTACACAGAGTCTGAGCTTCTACCCTATGGACACAGCTTGGTCTTCACTGGGGCCATTAATATAACACCGATGAAGGGCTATTTGTTGGGTAAAGTCATTTTCCCCTTGACATTTATTATCAGTAGAAAAGTTTTCTGTTTTAATACCCACATTCTGGCATATAATTACTGTAATAAAGTCTGCTTCTTCACTCTGGGTGACTGCTGCCAGTATTATGAAATCATGGCAATGGTTGTAAAAATAAGGGAGGTCACAACCTTTCCACACACACACACACCCACTCTGCAGCTGATATTAAATAGCTTTGGTGGGAAAATGCAGACCTTTAAACTTTTTCTACCAAACTCAATGCATTCTGTATTTAACTTCTTCTTTAAAACAATTTGTGTTGTAAGAATTCAACAACTGCATATGGTCATGGAAAAAAAAAAGATTATACTTAATTAGCTCCTAAGCCCGACTTGGACGGACGAAGCACAATAACAACCATTTCTTTGTACTAACTATTTTTAATGATATGCATTACATGCATTGGCCCGTCTACTGCACAGACTGTTCCAGCATCAATCCTGCTTTATGTGTTGTGCTTTTTGGCAAAAGACAACATGGGGGAAAGTCCCCATTTCAATATTTTGTCATTTTGATTGGAATAATAACTCCTAACAGCACAAATTCCCTCTTAACCTTAAACCACCACCATGGTTTCATAACCACAAAACAAATGACATTCAAGTGTATCAGACGCTATACAAATAGTCCCCTTATACCTCCAGCAATACTCAATATTTTGATTCATCCTCTCACTTTAAACTGCTTGAATATTTTAATCCAATTGCTTTCAGCTATTTTTTACATAATTATTGGATATAATTTTTCTACTTCTAGCCAAGACCCAAGCCAAGCTAATTCAGGATCATAATAAGGACAGATAGGCCCAGGAGGGAGTATTTGTGCATTTTTAAAAAATTTTTCTACTTCTTCATGGAATAGGAATTTCCTTAGGGAGGGTCTAAGGAAATACCTATTTTAAAAGTAGAATCTTGGGTTTCCAAATTAAAGTCATCCTAAGTAGAGATGCTATTTGCGGGTCAGAAGATCAGGATCTTTTCTTGCCCTTGAAATGGTAAATCACTGGAAACCATTATCTTCCAAAGCAACATACAGAAAATAGAAGCAAAAAGAATATTGGAGAACAAGGTGTGTTAGACCCCACAAAAAAGCACCAAGAGAACACCATACAGAGCTGATCAACCCTAGGACTGTCACCCCTGTTTCAAACATAGCAGCTCTGCTGTCATCTACTTTATTTCCTGGTCTTATGCATCAGGTTTTATTTAAGGAGGAAAAGAGCTACTATAACCACATTGGACAACAGATTGAGGTATGCACGCCCTGTGACCAGCAATTCTGCCCCTAGATATCTATCCTGAAGTAATTTGTATATATACGTCCAAGACTGACTGTATATCAGTCACAGCACTGTTGTCCATAATGGTTCCAAAGTAGAAGCAACCCAATGTCCATCCTTATCACAATGGATCTATATATTGTAGTGAATTCACACAATGGGAAACTATATCACAGTAGAAGTTAATAAACCAGAGGTTTGTGTCATAACATAGATGAATCCTACAAACACAATGCTGTATGTAAAAAGCAAGACAAAAAAGAAAACAGAATTATTCTACTTATATAAAATTTAGAAATAGGCAATATTCAACTATATTGTTTTTTTCTATCAAGATTTTATTTAAATTCAAGTTAGTTAACATACAGTGTAGTATTAGTTCCAGGGATAGAATTCAGTGATTCATCGCTTGCATATAACACCCAGTGCTCATTACATCACGTGCCCTCCTTAATGTCCATCATCCATTTACCCCATCCCCCCCACTCACTTCCCCTCCAGCAACCCACAGTTTGTTTCCTAGAGTTAACAGTCTCTTATGGTTTGCCTCCCTCTCTATTTATAGATATTTTTTTTCCTTCCCTTCCCCTATGTTCATTTATACTGTTTCTTAAATTCCACATATGAGTGCAATCATATGGTATTTTTCTTTCTCTGACAGATTTCACTTAGCATAATACACTCTAGTTCCATCCATGTCATTGTAAATGACAAGATTTCATTCTTTTTGATGGCTGTAATATTCCATTATATATATATATATATACATAAATATGTGTGTATATATATATACAGATTTCACTTAGCATAATACACTCTAGTTCCATCCATGTCATTGTAAATGACAAGATTTCATTCTTTTTGATGGCTGTAATATTCCATTATATATACACGCACGCACACATACACACACACACACGCTATATCTCTTATCTATTCATCAACTGATGAACATTTGGGCTCTTTCCATATTTTGGGAATTGTGAATTGTGCTTTTATAAACATTGGGATGCATGCAACCCTTCCAATCACTATTTTGTGACCATTGGATAAATACCTAGTATTGCGATTGCTAGGTCATAGGGTAGCTCCTAAACTCTATTGTTTAGAGATGCACACATAGACAATAAAGCTAGAAAGAAAAGCAAGTATATGATTTTCACTAAAGTATTAAAAATTTCCTTGTGGGGTAAGAGAAGGTTGTAATCAGGCCTCAGAATGTAAATGAGAGGAAATATCTGGGAATTCATTAATTCTGTTTCTCATCCTTTAAGCTTGATATTCTACCTTTCATTTCAAAACTGCAAAGAAAAAACAATGGCACTACTGCTAAAAAAAGAAAAGTTTGAAACTCATTGCTTCAACCCAACTTCTTCATGAGAAGGGTAAGAAACTGGACACCAGGGAGATTATATCAATTGCCCATTTTTCCTGGCACCCTAATGTGCATCTCCTAGGTCTGGGGCTGCCACAGAGCTTCTTCTCTAGTGCATTAAGTGGTCTGAGTCTGGAGGCTCAGAGAGCCTCTCATTGTCCCACAGGGCTCTTCAGTGCAGCTTGCAAACTGACCCATTCCTCTCCCTTCTACCCTACCACCCACACCCATAATGGCCAGCCCCTAATATGTCTCCCTGTGGGTCCACAGCCAAAGTCCTCCTCTGAGGCCCACTGGACGAATGCACATACTATATATGCATCCACAGATAGATACACATGCCTACTTGTATCCTGTACCCTCTCCTCATTACATGTCAACCTGGCTTGCCAATCCTATGTAGATAATATGTAATATTTAATCTATACCCAAAACCTACTATACTTTGCATTTTACAGATGTTAAAAACCAAAATCAAGTCAATTAAGAGCAAATATTAAATTTGCTCTACAAATACTTTTCAACAACCCATCCAATAAAAAGTGGAAGTGGCAGTGTGAATTATAGACTTGCCACTAGTGGAGAGGCGGGTTATCTCTTCCTGAACTACTCCTTGAGCTGCATGCACAGGATATATTGCTTTTATAATGGAGCTTTCTTTTAGTATCTTTTTTATCCCCTTCCTTTAAAAACAAAATCAGCTCCTGAGAAAACATCTAGCCAGAATTTTGTTTAGAAAGTAAAACTAGGACTTAAGAAATTCCACGAGACATTTGGGAAAGACATCACATGGAGATATGAATAATATGATTTCGAAAGCTTATACAGGAGTCTATTTACTAGATTTCTCCAATTCAGAGGCATTCTTGGATTTTTTTTTCCTACTTAAAGACTTTATTTTTTGGAGCAGTTTTAGGCTCTCAGCAAAACTGAGACAAAGTCACAGGGATTTCCCACCTCCCCCTGTGCCCACACAGGCACAGCTTCACCTATTATCAACGTCCCACACTGCAATGGTACATTTGTTACAACTGATGTAACTCTGTTGGTACACCATTATCATCAAAAATCAATAGTTTACATTAGGGTTTATTGTTATTGTTGTATATCCTATGGATCCACACAAATGTGTAATGACATGTATCTATTGTTAGGGTATCATTCAGAGTGTTTTCATTGCTCTAAAAATCCTCTGTGTTCCACATATTCATCCTTCCTCCCCTTCTTAATTCCTGGCAACTACTGATATTTTTACTGTCTCCACAGGTTTGCTTTTCCAGAATGTCATACAGTTGGAATCATATAGTATGTAGCCTTTTCAGATTGGCTGCTTTCATTTACTTATATTAATTTCCATTTCCTCCATGTCTTTTCATGGTTTCAAAGCTCATTCCCTTTTAGTGCTGAATCATATTCTATTGCCTAGATGTGCCATGGTTCATTTATCCATTCACCTATTAAAGGACATCTAAGTTGCTTCCAAGATTGGAAAATTATGAATAAAGCTGCTATAAATATCCATGTGCAGATTTTTTGTGGACATAAATTTCAACTCTTTTTGGTAAATACCAGGGAGCACAAGTGCTAAACTGTATGTTAATAGTATATTTAGTTTTGGGGGGCACCTGGATGGGTCAGTCAGTTAAGTGCTGCCTTCAACTCATGTCATGATCCTAGGGTCCTGGGATCCAGCCCCACATCAGGCTTCCTGCTCGGCGGGGAGCCTGCTTCTCCCTCTCCCTCTACCAGCCGCTCTGCCTACTGTGCTCTCTCTGTCAAATAAATAAATAATCTTTTTTAAAAATAAGAGTGTATTGGGGCTCCTGGGTGGCTCAGTGGGTTAAGCCGCTGCCTTCGGCTCAGGTCATGATCTCAGGGTCCTGGGATCGAGTCCCGCATCGGGCTCTCTGCTCAGCAGGGAGCCTGCTTCCCTCTCTCTCTCTCTGCCTGCCTCTCTGCCTACTTGTGATCTCTATCTGTCAAATAAATAAATAAAATATTTAAAAATAAATAAAAAATAAAAGAAGAGTGTATTTAGTTTTTAAAGAAACAACCAAATTGTCTTCCAAAGTGGTTATACCATTTTGCTTTGGACTAGAAATTTCAGACTTGACAAGGTAGGTCTTTCTTCTATGACCTTTGGTAGAAAAGTCAGTAGAAAGGTAGAAAAGCCTATCTATGTCCCATTTGTGAGGAACTCTAAGATAATTCTCCTAAAAATGGAACTACAGAAGAAGCCAAAAATCTAAGATAGTGTATACCACCAAGCAGAGCAAGAATAGAGAAGGGAAGAAGAAGTAAAAATGTAGGAAACAAAAGAAAAATATTACAAAAAATCCAAATAAAGGTATAGAGTTCTTAGGCCACAAACAACTTCTCTCCAAATAAGCTTGCTGTCATTCTTAAAGAAGCCCATATCCACGTAGGTATATTCCAGCCATGAATAAACAAGAAATAAGTATCATTTCAAGAAAAAGTGTCCATGGAAAAAAAGGCTTTTGTCAGAAAAACAGCAGTATTTCCAATTTCCCAACTTATCAGTAGGAGGCCAATGTAACAAAAAACACCTGAAGAAGTAAAAATACTCTATGTGTCATATTGGTGTTATGCCAGTAGCAGATTTTAAAAAGCAAGAAGGGTGATTATTCCTTTCTTTGAAACAACCCCACATGCAATGATTCAGTGCGCCTTCTGGTGTGCATCTTCAGTGGTATGAACTCATTTAGTTAAAATTCCAGATCGTATCACTTCTTTAAAAAAGTCATTCCCAGGAAATTTGCTTTCTAGTCCTCCTATCTGTGCTTAGCTGTACTCTACTCACCCTTCATGGTGCTCCTCAAGCACAGCAGCCCACAGCAAGAGTCTCTGGTCTTTGAATTCCTAGGACAATAACCATGCATCATTCATTCAGACTTAATTTCATAGAGCACTGCAAAGGAGTTTAACCCCTCCCTCAGTGTGTATGACTCTTTCCCACCCAGATTCAAAGGTCATGGAAGATACACCTCTTGAGCTTTCTTATCCATCCTCTATAACAGTGCTGTACTCATAGTAGGTGCTCAAACCTTCCCCAGGGGTTCATTCAGTCCATGCTGCCTCCTCTTCAGAGGTCAAGGTTGTCACCAGAAATAAATTCCCCTACAACACCATCATTGTGGCAGCCAAAGCTTCCCCTACCTCAGTTATTTCAATGTCTTTTCTTTATTTGGCTTTAAGCAGATGATGGACAGAAATTAAAAACAAATCCAGGTCAGTGAGTGTGTATTTTATGGAAAACAATGGTTCTCTCCAAACTAGAAAGGGTCAGATCACCACTGAAATTTAACATACCATGATCATAACCAAGTTCATAAATGGGTGCTAAACATGGACAGGATCACTGTGAATAACAAACAAATGCAGGGAATAGATTAAAGCTTTCATAGTAATCTGGAATCAGACTCTCAAATATTTTAAGAGTATTGTATTATTTGTTCTGCTATAATGTAATATGTAGATTCCTAAAAATTATCTGGTTTGTCAAAAACTGTGATATTACAACAGTTGTTTTAGTGAAAGGGGAAGGTATTAAGGTTAGGATTAGAGCATTTCAGACATTACAGCCAACAAAAGAGGCATTTCATAGTTATAAGTATATATTATTATCATAATCTAAAAAGTATAGATCCACAGATCAAAGTGGACAAAACAAACCCAAATGTTTCATTCCACACACTCAGGAATTTTGTAGTCTTTTCTAAGACCTTTGACTTTTATTGCATGATTATGTTTGCTGAGCCTCTAATCTGGAAATAGAGAATAAAGAAATAAAAGTCAATCCTCAGAACAATTCACCAAGAATACACACAGCAGCATCTTCCCAGGCTTTGCAAGGCTGTGACTTTTCTCTTCCTCCTTAGGGTTCTAGTCCCTGAGTAGTCACTATAATTAAAAGTAGTTGCATAATGCAAAGATGCTCCTTAATTAGTAGAATACCTCATGTCTCATCACCATTATGAAAACTTCTAATGTAGGAAAAAATGGTTGAACTTCAGGCTCAAAATTAAATTTGGGCTTTTCATATCAATCACTGACTTTGTGGGGCTGTATCTGTGATATTTCTGAAAGGTGTCTATGACCACAGAAATATTAACTCTGCCCATTCTCAATCAGCCCCTGAGATTCACTTTTTTCCACCAGCATAGGATAATGTTTATTGCTCAACAAACAAAACCAAAAACCCAGTAGAGAGGGTGGGTACATCTTCTTAAGATATAATGGCTCCTCTCCATAGGGCTAATGATTTTGGAGATTACACTGAAGGGGCCTGCAGCCATACCTTCAAGACACCTCTTCATGTCATATGGTTCACTGAGATATGGTTTCTTAAAGGGATGTTGTTGACAGTGAAAACTGGCGGATTCCTGAGGAAGGTGAGAAAGAAAATTCAGTAAAAAACATATCATCCGGTTCATTGTCTATAGAATCTACCAAATCCACCCTAGATGAGTGGGTGAAAAGTCTTACTTCTATGTCAGCAATTGAGATCATTAATCCCTTCCAGAACTGACATATTAGTATGAGCTTATTAAGGATTTTAACTACAAAGCTTATACAACATTTCTGATGAACTCATTCTAAATATTTCTGAGCTTTTAGGAAAGTCCAACTTGGATTCTAAGTGCTCTATTTACTGATACAGTCCATCCTTAGAACATTTCAAGAAAGACCTCAAAAGCCCCCTCTCAAAAATGAGGAAACTAAGGCTTAGGGAGTTTTAAATATCTTGCCAAGAACATGTGTCTGGTAAACTTAGTGGAATCAGGATTCAAACACTTAACCATTACACCACACTGCCTCTCCTGTGTAAGTCACAAGGACAAAGAGTAGAAAGAAACACTAGTGATTTGTTGGTCCCCAAATTGTTGGTCCCCAAATTGTTGGTCCCCAAATCCCCTTAGCCCATATCTGATTTCAGCCACAGTTTTGGCAGAAAGCTCCATAAATCTCAGGTTGACTTTTTGCTTTCCTGCCTCAAGATCTCTTCTGAAAGAGCAGGAGCCCATTCAGCCCATATTCAAACTGGCTTGAAAATCTTCAAGCAGTGGGGCATGGGAACCAGGAAAAATGCCTCAGCTTTCTAGTCTTCCAAGTAACAATGCCGAAGACATCCCATTTGCTTCTCTGAATACGAGTGTAACTGAGCTGTTGCCCAGAGCAGTACACCTTAAACTGGCTTTTTCTCCTTCCTGACACTCTCTCCACATTACCTCACTCATACTTCTGAGGTTCATTTCCCAAATAAACTACTTGCACCTAAGATTTTCTCTCAGGCCCGATTTTGAGGGAACCAAACTAAAACATCTGACCTTTTTGGCATGATTAACTAGACAGTTTCTTATGGCTGTCCTTCCTAATCTATTACTCAGTGACTTTAAATCGCATGGAAATTTTCAAAAATCTTACACTCAGCCCCAAATGAAGCTCATCAAGGCAAACACTCCAAGAAAAGTTACAGCTATTGTAGAAATGTGGAAACATAATCATGGAACAGTTCCCCCACGTTACAATTTACCAGGATGTGAAGAACTAGATCTACATTTCCACCTAGAGTCTGGAAAGGCTTGTTTTACTCACTAATCTGTATAGAAGGCATAACACAATTCTGTATTAAATTATCCAGAAGAGACCATTCTGGTCCTCATATTTTCATTTGCATGTGTCCAACCAGACAGACTTTAAAGTACAATTAACAGCTTCTCTTCATCCAAGTAATATTTTCTAAGGCCAAGCCCTTCCTAATTGTGTGACCCTAGGGGCATACCTATGACCCTAAGGACAGTCCCCAGAAATCCCTGGAAGTCTAAAGAAGGAGTAAGGACAAGATGATAAGAGACACAGGTTCAACTAGTACAGCCCTAACTTTCACAGATGAGAAAAGATAGTTGCTGAGAAAATTTTTGACTTGTGTACCACATCCCACAAGCCAGTAAGAACTAGAAGGATAGGGGCGCCTGGGTGGCTCAGTGGGTTAAGCCTCTGCCTTCAGGTCAGGTCATGATCCCAGGGTCCTGGGATTGAGCCCCACGTCAGGATCTCTTCTCAGCAGGGAGCCTGCTTCCTCCTCTCTCTCTGGCTGCTGCTCTGCCTGCTTGTGATCTCTCTCTCTCTGCCAAATAAATAAATCTTTAGAAAGAAAAAAAAAAGAAGAAGAAGAACTAGAAAGATAGCCCAGGCCTCCCCACACTGTGCTGCCTCCTCCATGGAAAGCCAACTGCTGATAAAACCCAGCCTAAAACATCCTTTGTAGTCCCTGTCTCCAGTTGTTCTAGAATCAACATGGTATACTACCTTTTGCATATATCATATAGACTCCCACCCTGTCTGTTTTTTTAATATAAATTAAATAAATAAAAAGCCACCTAGCTCCAGTATCCTCTTTAAGTCTCTGGGCCATAGATAGCATCTGTCAGTACAAAGTATGTTTCCTCTAGGAGTCTTAGACAAGTTAAGGAACATATGTGGCCCTCCTCCTTTGATCAAAGATATTCCACGATATCCAGGGTTCACAATGCAAAGCAATATTAGCGATTTTTTCTTTTTCATGCCACTCTGCTTTGCTCCTGCTCACTGTTGATACACTTAGCCCAAGAACCACCCAGCACAAGAGTGAATAGCAACACTGGCTGTACATTAGAATCACCTGAATCATTTTTTTTTAATATTTTATTTATTTATTTGACAGAGAGAGATCACAAGTAGACAGAGAGAGGCAGGCAGAGAGAGAAAGGGGGAAGCAGGCTCTCTGCTGAGCAGAGAGCCCGATGCAGGGCTCAATCCCAGGACCCTGAGACCATGACCTGAGCTGAAGGCAGAGCCTTAACCCACTGAGCCACCCAGGCGCCCCACCTGGGATCACTTTTTATAAAACTGTGGATGCATAGATGTTACCCAAGAACATCTGAAACTGAAGTTCTAAGGATGGAGTAGAGAATCCAGCAGTTCTCAGGAGCCCTGCAGGTGAATGTGATACACAGTGAAGTCGAGAACATCTGCTATAACCAAAAACCAAAACAGGAAGTCAGAGTACATTGTCAGGCACTGAGCTCCAAGCAGGTCAGGCTCAAGATGAAGGTTGACGAATATCCAACTTTTGTAGCAACATGGACGGGACTGGAAGAGATTATGCTGAGTGAAATCAGTCAAGCAGAGAGAGTCAATTATCATATGGTTTCACTCATTTGTGGAGCATAACCAATAGCATGGAGGACAAGGGGCGTTAGAGAGTAGTAGGGAATTTGGGTAAATTGGAAGGGGAGGTGAACCATGAGAGACTATGGACTCTGAAAAACAGTCTGAGGGGTTTGAAGTGGCGGGGGGGTGGGAGGTTGGGGTACCAGGTGGTGGGTATTATAGAGGGCACAGCTTGCATGGAGCACTGGGTGTGGTGAAAAAATAATGAATACTGTTTTTCTGAAAATAAATAAATTGGGAAAAAAAAAAAAAATCCTTCAGCCATACCAAAGATTTCAATTAGTAACCCCAGTTCACCACTGAAAGGGAAAAAGTCCTTCTCCAGCCCATCTAGAAGTCAAACCGGCAAAACCATTTCTACCTGGGACTATTGAGGGCCTGATCTCACACTCTAGCCAATATCATACTGTGTGGGCTCATCTTACCTGGCTGAACTCTGTCCCCAGCCTGTCTGCAGAGACTGTGCCAGCACAACTCAACTTCACTGCAGAGTCAGCAAAGTTGGAGAGAACCCTGTACTGTCATGGCTCTATAGGAGACCCCAGGAGCCACTGGCAGGGTTCTCTATAAGCAGCAGGAGCAGTAAATATGAAATTTTCCGGACCCAGAAAGCAGGCAGACCACAAAGTGAGGGTGTCATCAACAAAAGATGGAAGCAGACATGCTGAGGATATTCAACAGCAGCACCGAAAACAGAAGAACATGCAGGAGGCTTGTCCAATACAGGCAGCGGGGCAGACAAAGAAAACAAGGCAGAGATTGAATGTAGAAGCAGGGCAGGGAAGCCGTGTGACCTAATGCAACTGGGCTTTGGTAGTAAGCTGTCTGGATTGAACATTGGCTATGATTCATGATTTGGGGCAAGGGGGAAAAACATCAAAAAACAAACAAACAAAACCACATCAGTCTCAGTACAAATAGCTGGTACTCGATCAAATATTAGTCATATTATTATGAGATAAAGAGGTAGCTCCTAGGACCTAAGAAAGAGGTTTAGTCAAAAGGAAATGGGGCAAAAGGTCAGTTACAAATCAGACAAGGCCCTACAGTGGAGCTGAGAAACAAGTTCACCATGATAGCAATGAACTAAAACTCTTGATTCTATTATCTTTTTAAAAACAGGCTTAGCTCCAGAGTCTTCAGCAAAGTGGCCACCTGTGGCCTCAGTTGCAAAGTTAGAGGTCTCAAGGCCAAGGGCACCAAGCCAACTACTACACTGATTGGCTTGGCACAGGTTCAAAGTCAAGTTCATCCCTGGGACTCCAAGGGACCACTTCCCTTTCACTCAGAATGTTCCTCCTGGGGTGGCCGTTACCTTTAAGAGTTACTTCTTGCTGTTCTTGTTGTTTTGTAAAACTCCTAGTATTTTTTTTTTTACCTCCAATTCCAGGTCCCCATTCCTGCCCTGGCTGGTGGCTTCCTGCCTGTCCTCTATCTTCCAGTCATTTAAGTTTCTCTCATACTTCCCGTTTTGTTCTGTCTCCCCTCCAGCCTTCATTCTAGGCCCTTCAACAGGCCCAGAATCCCCAGAGTCCAAAAGAAGTCTTTCTTCCCTACCCTTTCTCCCCCACCCCCAATTGGTCTCACATCCTGCCCACCACCAGCCAGCAAGGGTCTTATTAGCCTCAACTCTATCCCATAAAGCCTTCATTTAAGAATTCTCATACATATTTTCATGGCGCCTGGGTGGCTCAGTGGGTTAAGCCGCTGCCTTCGGCTCAGGTGGTGATCTCAGAGTCCTGGGATCGAGTCCCGCATCGGGCTCTCTGCTCAGCAGGGAGCCTGCTTCCCCCCTCTCTCTCTGCCTGCCTCTCTGCCTACTTGTGATTCCTCTCTGTCAAATAAATAAATAAAATCTTAAAAAAAAAAAAAGAATTCTCATACATATTTTCATATTAATAACACCCACCATCTTCCCTGGAAAGTTCCCATTAGCTTTTCCTTAAACACTGAAAATACAGTAGGACTTCACATTAACATCTTAACACAGAAACCTCTGTCCTGCTAGCACTTCAGCTTACTCTCATTAGGGGGAAGGGAAACATCTGACCATACTCTAAAAAGAAACTAAACTGAGAAGTGGATAAAGAGGAACATTTTTCCAAACGTGTTTATTTCTGACCTTCCCTCCCCACCCCCACCCCTCTAAAGCTGATACACCCATCAGATTGGACCAGCACTCCTGAAATTCTGCTATTGCTTCTTGCTGCAGCAAAGAGATACTTGAAGTCTGTTCCCAAAAGAGAATATTTTTACTTGTTGTCTTCCAGGGTCAAAGCTTAAAACTTTAACCCTGTCTAGCCATTTTACAAACCGGGTTATAGATTAGTTATAGGTCTCTCACAAGGGGGATCAAGGGCATGGAGCTATCCATGGGCATCAGTGTGGCTAAAGATCAACATACCCAAATGGCAGGGCCTGGTGAAAGAAGGCCAAGCTGTAGTTACCCATCTGGCAGAAAGTAGTCCAATCTGTACCTACAGGGTACTACCTTCTGCTTATTCTCTGCATTTGTACAGAGGAACTAAGGAGGATACAAAAAACCTGAATGATGATATTGTGGTCAGCTGCACTGTCACGCTAGCTAATACCAGAAGAACATTCCCATTTTATAAACATACTAACTCTTAGACTATTTTCAGAGCTGGAAGGGACATCAGGAAATATCTCTTTGACTGCTTCATTCTAGAGATGAAAAAATTGAGATCTTGAGAAATAAATGGACCCACCAATGGTCATCAGAGCAGAAGAGGAACTGACTTCCCTCTTCATCTACTGTATCCATTGCACCACACTATTCCATGGACATCTTCATCTTGGCTATTTACAAAATGCATTTTTCAGTGTAAATATATGACAGGAACTGAAAGGGAGCATATGAGGAGATTTTTCCCTTGAAAAGTGTCATGCCTCAATATTCTTACAACATACATACCTGAATTGTTCTCAGAGAATGACAAAGTACTAAGGATAAAAGCAGTTACTTATTTAGTGGCAGGGAAGAAAAAAAAAAAAAAAGGAAGTCCAGTGGGATGGAAAAAAATCAAGATGGGAGGTTTAAATAGTATATAGACTGAATGCAGTGGGATGGAAAAAAATCAAGATGGGAGGTTTAAATAGTATATAGACTGAATGCAGGACTGAGGCAGGAAGAATGGGACTGAAAAAAAAGATATCCATGGAAGGATATGAAAGATCAGGAGAGAACAAAGATTCTCTTACTACTTTATTCTATTCCAAGCAAACTGGTTGGACATATGACAGTAACTTCTTTAGGAGATACATTTTGCTTTCTTTTATGACTACAATACAGATGGAAATTAATTTAAGTGATCTCTTACAGAGTTTCTTCCTTTTTTTGGCAAATCATTTCCAAACCTCCCTTTCCAAAAAACTCTATAATATCAAAATAACTGAACTGGTATTGTTTTTTAAAGTCCTAACATGACAAGAAGAATATCAAATTGCCAGAAAGGAGTTTCCTCAGCAAGACAAGTCTTAATGAAACCTTTTTTTAACCCCAGATTGAATTCACTTTTTATTCATTTCCACATCAAATTATAAACAACACATTCTCAGGTGTTATTTTTAGATGTTTTTAATTTGTCTAGTCTAATACGCAACCCAAAAAATTTCCATTTAGGGTGTGACAATGCTTAAAAACAAAACCAAACAAAACCTTTTTCCTGTTCTGTTTAAGGTGGGTGGATCAAAGAATGTCTAGGCAGATAAGAGAGCGTCAGATATTAAGCAGTCTCAGTTACTGCGAAGAATAAAAAGGAGGGTTCCTGCAACTATAGCTGTGAATATGCCCAAAGAGACAAGAGAATTTTCCAAACAACTATTGGTTAAAATTCAAGGTAGTATGCTATATTTCATACCTTCTCAGTTTTGTTTTTTTTTTTTTTAAGATTTTATTTATTTATTTGACAGAGAGAAATCACAAGTAGATGGAGAGGCAGGCAGAGAGAGAAAGACGGAAGCAGGCTCCCTGCTGAGCAGAGAGCCCGATGCGGGACTCGATCCCAGGACCCCGAGATCATGACCTGAGCCAAAGGCAGGCAGCGGCTTAACCCACTGAGCCACCCAGGCGCCCCATACCTTCTCAGTCTTAAAGGTTACAAATTTTAAACTTTATTGGGTAGGAAGGTTTTGAAATTCAAGTTCCATTTACTCTTGGCTAAGCCCAGCAGTCTGATTCCTGGGATGGGAGAGGGGGAATGTCAAACTGTTGAAATAGCTGCTGCTGATTTCCCCATCACTAAAGCTCCCCAGAGAAAGAGTTAAAAATGTTTGCTGTTGTGTTTAAAGTATCTTCTAAAACACAACTTAAAAAGATGTTTTGTGTTTTAGATGCTAAAGAACAAGAAATTCTGATTCTGTAGATTGAGTCTCACCTTTCTTCTTAAGTAACTTATTGAAGACAAGTGCCTTCCCTGCAGTGATAGTAAAGAAAAGAGTTCATTGTCATCTGGAATCAAGACAAAACAAATCTTAAAGGGCCAACTACATCTTCAGTACCATAAAAGGGCTTAAAGGGACTCTGAAAAACAATCTGAGGGTTTTGAAGGGGCAGAGGGTGGGAAGGTGGGTGAGCCTGGTGGTGGGTATTACAGAGGGCACGTATTGCATGGAGCACTGGGTGTGGTGCATAAACAATGAACTCTGGTACACTGAAAAGAAATTTAAAAAATAAAAAAATTTTTTTAAAAAAGGGTCATTAATGCTTTTCTTTTTTTGCTTTTATTATGGTTCTATCTCACACATATGAACTTAATTTGACTTTTCACAATACGAATAAGAAAATCATTCTGCTATCTTCAGTCTAACCTCTATACGAGCGACACCAACACCCCCAGCACCCATTCACGTGACCACCAGTTCTCAGGCTGCCCTTATTTGATATAGAGCAGGTAAGAAATTGTCAAAGGAGAAATGTAAACTCTAGAGAAAGAATTGAACAATCTTTCCTCTTGCCCCCTACAATGCTATACACAATACAGGTGTGGAAGTTGACATCTCAATGAATAACAGTCTTACCTCAGTTTACAAATCCTCTAGAAGGAAACTCCTCTATGACAAGTGTCTTGTGGATAAACAAACAAAGTTCATAAATCACTGTCGTTATGTAATAAAGCTGTTCCATACCCACTATTCATCTGCCCTTGCCCCAAATAAGATCCCCCTCTAGACAAATCCAAGCCATCTCTTCTGGGTTTTTTCATTCGATCCTCAGTTTTAGAGCCCATTTCCTCCAAAAATCCTTTCAGAGCCCGAAGCTCTCTTTCCTTTTTTTTTTTTTTTTTTTAATATTTTATTTATTTATTTGATAGAGATTACAGGTTGTCAGAGAAGCAGGCAGGGAAAGAGGAGGAAGCAGGCTTCCCACTGAGCAGAGAGCCCGATGTGGGGCTCTATCCCAGGACCCTGGGATCATGACCTGAGCTGAAGGCAGAGGCTTAAGCCACTGAGCCACCCAGGCATCCCCCGAAGCTCTCTTTCTTTACATCACCCTCAATCATATTAAATAAAGTGTATAAAACATCTAGTGCACTGTTTGACTCTGCACTTAAAAACACGAATTCGTTTCCTTCTCTTTTCACACAGCTCTGATATACCACACTTCCAGCTTTCATGCCTCACTCCAACCTCCTGTAACCTTACTACTATTTCCCCTCTCCTTTGATCCACCTCACCATTCTGTGCTGATCCACATCTTCCTTTTTCCAGCCCTCAACAAAAAAGACCCATAAACTTTTGCTTTTTCCCACATTTCAACTCTAAAGACATTTATTAAGGACCCCATGATTAGTGATCACTAGCACTACCGTCATAATTTTTGCCATTTCTACATATGACCTGTGCTATAAGCCACTCAGTATCTTTATTTTAATTAGCTTACTTCTTGAAAATTAAAAAAAGAAAGATCTATTTTAGACTTTCAGCCTCTAGAAATATAAGATAATCAATTTCTGTTAATTAAGTCACTCAGTTTGTGGTACTTTTCAGCCCCAGCAAACTAATACAGTGAACTAGTCTTTCACTGCCCTAGTTCAGTGTCCTAGGTCAATTTACTCCCATGCCACTCCAGGCAGACCACTAAGAGCCTTTGTACCTCTCTGTTGTTCTCAATAGGGCTTGCAGGCTGGCACCTGCCTTGCAGACAGGTTACATTTTGCCCGTTGGGTTTTTTTTTTAATTTTATATTAACTTCACATTTAAAATTATGAGAGTTCCCATTAAAATCTGGATCCCCAACTTCTTTTGAAAAATCAGAAAATCTGGCAGCAAACTCAAACTCAGTAAGATTCTAATCCTCCTTTCTGCATATTATCTTATCTCCTTTGAGTTACAGTTATTTTTTAAACTGATTTTCCCTTTTACAAACTTAAATGAGTGTCACTTATCTGTCCAACCCCTACCACAGAGGTTCTCAAACATCATTAGGTATAAGAATCACCTGCAAGCCTTGTTAAAACCCAGATCAGTGGGCCCCACCCTCGGTTTCTGATTTAGTAGATCTGGGGTGAGGCCAATAATTTGCATTTCTCATATTTTCCAGCCAATGCTGCAGTGGCTAAAACTAGGATCACACTTTGAGAATCAATGCCTTTCAACACAATGTAGGACCTTCCACATAAAATGGGTTCAAGAAATTGTCAAATTATTGTAGTCATTGCATAGAGATTAGGAGCATACAAATAACTTTTGTGAATTCCAACTTCACCACTCACTAGGACTTCGCACAAGTTACTAAATCTCCCTATACATCTAAATCCTTGCCTGTGTAACGAGAAAAATAATAGAACCCATTGTGAAAATAAATAAAGGAAATCTCATTAAAAATGGAGTCAGTGGGGGGCGCCTGGGTGGCTCAGTGGGTTAAGGCCTCTGCCTTCGGCTCAGGTCATAATCCCAGGGTTTGGGGATCGAGCCCCACATCGGGCTCTCTGCTCGGGGGGAGCCTGCTTCCTCCTCTCTCTCTGCCTGCCTCTCTGCCTATTTGTGATCTCTGCCTGTCAAATAAATAAATAAAATCTTAAAAAAAAAAAAAAATGGAGTCAGAGGGATGTCTGGATGGCTCAGTCGGTTAAGGGGCTGCCTTTAGCTCAGGTCATGATTCCAGGGTCCTGAGATCGAGTCCCACATCAGGCTCCTGAGATCGAGTCCCACATCAGGCTCCTAACTCTGCTAGTTAAGAAAACAACATTAGGGGATACCTGGGTGGCTGCTTCTCCCTCTGCCTGCTTCTCCTTTTGCCTGCCGCTCCCCCTAATTGCGCGCGCTCTCTCTCTCTGACTAGTAAATAAATAAAATCTTTAAAAAAAAAAAAAATGGAGTCAGAAAGTCCTGAATGGAGAGTTCTCATATACTACCACCAGCAGTAAAAAGCATACCTCACACTCCCCAAAAGGAAGTTTAGTTTACATATCCCAGCAGGAGGAAGGAAGAATTTCTCTGTGCCCAGGAACAGCCCAGCCACTGGGAACTGCCACAATCAACCAATGAGAACCCATAACAGCCCCTTCCAGCTTCCTCTTTTCCCCAATAAAAGCAAGCCCCTCTCCTCTGTTCTCTAGACTTGCCTATGGTTCACCACGGTTTGCTTGTCTCAAATTGCAATTCTACACGACTCCTAAAGAAACTCATTTTGCCTATAAAATAGCTGGCTTTTGTTTTTTTGTTTTTTTTTTAATTTTTAATTTTTAATTTTTTTTTATTTTTTATTTTTTTTTAATTTTTTATTTTTTTCCAATTTATTTATTTTCAGAAAAACAGTATTCATTATTTTTTCACCACACCCAGTGCTCCATGCAAGCCGTGCCCTCTATAATACCCACCACCTGGTACCCCAACCTCCCACCCCTCCGCCACTTCAAACCCCTCAGATTGTTTTTCAGAGTCCATAGTCTCTAATGGTTCACCACCCCTTCCAATTTACCCAAAAGCACATACCCTCCCCAATGTCCATAACCCTACCCGCCCTGGCTTTTGTTTTTTAAGGTCAATACTGTATTTCAAAAGCTACTATCAATGTTAAATGAGATAACACATGTAAATTACTGCACTTGATATTATTCCAGAAACTCTGGCTGTTATTATCATGTATTAATTCTCTCTTTCCTGGAAGGGGCTGAGGGCAGGAGGGGCCTCAGTCAGATAAGTGTCTGCCTTTGGCTCCTGTCAGGAACCCAGCGTCCAGGAATGGAGCCTCCTGTAGGGCTCTCTGCTCAGTGGGGTGTCTGCTTCTCCCTCTCTCTCTGCCCCTCCCTCCCTCCTCATCCTGCTCCTGCTCTATTTAATAAACAAAAATCTTTGGGGCACCTGGGTGGCTCATTAGGTTAAAGCCTCTGCCTGCGGCTCAGGTCATGATCCCAGGGTCCTGGGATCGAGCCCCGCATGGAGCCCCGCATGGAGCCCCGCATGGAGCCCCGCATCGGGCTCTCTGCTCGGCAGGGAGCCTGCTTCCTCCTCTCTCCCTCTGCCTGCCTGTCTGCCTACTTGAGATCTCTGTCAAATGAATAAAATCTTTAAAAAAAAATAAAATAAAAATAAATAAAAATAAAAATCTTTAAGACAAAAAAAAAATTATCTCTTTTCCTAGTCTGTAAATTTGAAACCAGAGTCTTCCACTCATTTTACTTTATGTAACCACCTTCAGGACCCTTTAAACTGTGCCTCACACATAACAGGTACTAAATAAAGATTTTCTGAAAGAATAAATGAAGAACCAAACTAATGCACATTCAAATCTCATGGACTTGAGGATAGCCAAGCTCAGAGGACACTTTTACAAAGGCCCTGTAATTACAACACAAAACCTAATTTGCACATTTAAGTATAAACTCAGAGATGCTTGGTATATCTAATAACTCCCCAAGGGGCAGTAACAGCTATCTATCTAAGTGTGGATAAGTCTATCCACACTTATTCCATGCCAGGCACTGTTCTCTGTCTTCAGTGTATACTCATTAAATCAGTCTTCAATTAATGAAAAACCTCAGGTTGATCTATCAGTTAGAAGTTGCACTTGGCGGGTGCCTGGGTGGCTCAGTGGGTTAAAGCCTCTGCCTCCGGCTCCGGTCATGATCCCAGGGTCCTGGGATCAAGCCCCGCATCAGGCTCTCTGCTCGGCAGGGAGCCTGTTTCCTCCTCTCTCTCTCTCTCTGCCTGCCTCTCTGCCTACCTGTGATCTCTATCTGTCAAATAAAATAAATAAAATCTTTAAAAAAAAAAAAGAAGTTGCACTTGGCTACTCATGACAGAGAATCTAAAAACAGTCCAAAGATACAAAAGTATTTTCTCTCATAAAAAAAAAGGAATTCTGGAGGAGGCAGATCAGGGCTGGTGTGATGACTCAGCAAGTCTCCAAAGAAGAAGAATCCTTCTACCTGCTCTGTCTCCACAAAATGCTCTGTCTTCAAGATCACCTCCACATCCAGGATGGCTAATTGGGGCACTAGCCTCATACATCATTCCAGCTAGCAGGGAGACAGGAAGTACTAAGGGAAAAAGTATCCTCCCTCTTTTTTAAGAAGCTTTTTGGGGGACCCCAGGCCTGCTCAATTAGTGGAGCATGCAACTCCTGATCCTGAGTTGTAGATCAGTTGTGGGTTTGAGCCCCATGTTAGGTGTAAAGATTCCTTAAAAATAAAATCTTTAAAAGAAAGAAAGAAAAAGCCCTTCTGGAAGTTCCACAGAGTACTCTGCCCAAGTCTAGTCAGCCAAAGCCAGGACACACAGCCACACCTATCTCAAGGGAAACCCAATCTTTGCTGAGCCAGTTGCTGCCCTGGGAAAGCAAGCTTTTGTTGGCAAGGAGAGAAGAGTTTGTGTCAGTTTAAAGCATTAGCTATGTCTGCAACACAGGACTACACACACACACACACACACACACACACAGTGTCTCTCTCTCTCTCTCTCTCTCTCTCTGTCTTCCCCCGCCCTACGCCATTCTTGGCTTCCACTGAACAACTCAGAACATGTTTGGAACACATTTCAATATGTGTTAAGTAAGCTACTGTGAGAGTAGACCTCACTCACATATTTTTGCTATCACATTTTTGATGAGGCAAAACATGAAACTTAACCATATCTCTGCCTTGGAGAAAGCAGCTGGCCAGACAGCAGGGCCACATGGTACTTATACACAGAGTGTAAATTTGGATCACATAGACTGTGGTGATGCTGGCAGTCAGGATAAAAATAAGTACCTCCCAACACCCTCCACACTGTGATTATAGTATTCAAACCTTGAGCGCAAGAGTTGTGAAGGCAAACAGTGGGAAAATGAACTCTTTGTAACATCTCCCTTAAGGAAAGCTGATAGGGTCTGAAAAAACTGGAGACATTATTTAATAGAAAACTCTCCCTCTATGATAGCATACGCCCCACCACCATGTGTCTATCTCTGTCTCTCTCTTTAGGTCTTTGACTCCCTCCCCACTCCCTCTACACAAGATGTATCAAGGCTGCAGTGTTACTCAACTATTGTGAGCTACCTGTAAAGCGCCTATGCGCAATCTCCAAAGAGAGGCTCCCTCCGTTAAAACAAGCCATTGGCTAACCTGGATTTGCAGTTCCTATGTGTTTGGAGCCTTGCAAGACAGACAAAAACTCCTTTATAAAGAAGCTAGGAAAGAAGTGAACTCTGAAACGATAGGGTCTCTGTGTTCTTTGTGTAGGTAGGCAATTTCCCAGCAAGGTTTCGGGTTTTGCAGTTAGCTTTTGTGAATACAATAAAAGAGAGATAGTAACCTTTACAGTGAGTAGCAGCAGCACCCTAATACTAGGCTATGTGAAAACAGATCACATTACCTGGAGCCTCACACTGTAGCCCAGGGTTATTGTGCAAAACTGGGTTCTGTTGTAGGCAACCAGGTAGCCTTTCTTCAATCGAGGCAGATCATTGTACCCATGCAAAGCTGATTTTTTTCATGAAGGGAAAACTGCCCTTCCCCCAATTCAATTGATATTGAAAGTCACTGCTAAGTGGATTTGTGTGGGGAGCAGGGTGGAGACCAGTAGAGAAGGAGAAAATCTTGTCAGGGACAAAGCAAATGTCCACAGGCTAAGTAAACTACTGGGTGAACCACCTCAGGGGCAAAACTCTTCTGTGGTTCCTCCAGGTGCTGTGTATGACTTGCTACAGTAGATGGTACTCAGGAATCTGGCTACCTTGACCAAGCCACCAGACCAACAAAATTTGGAAAATGCTGATGCTTTCCTATCATGAGAATGGACGATATTAAATTAAGACCTGTCTTTAGCTCTGAAGACTTTCTTCTAACTTGGTTCATGAGACATCAGCATTGCATACAATTATATCATATCTAATAAATATCAACAGTTAAAAGCACAACCTAAAAAAAACTGGTTCTTCAACCTAGACTTCTGCTAGCAAAAGAATTTCAAAGCTTATGTTCTTATCTATCACTGTTAACTGGTGTTCTCCATATTATCATGGAGAAGTCAAAACTGTACAAAAGAGGCAATGGGCAATGGATATTCAGGGCCAATAAAGGCTGTTCATTTGACAGAAGACCTAGAAAATGTGAGTGAGGAAAGTAGTTATTCAATCAAAAAATCTTCATTGAGTGCCAGCGATATGCCACTGTAAGAAACTATTCTAGTGTTAGACACTGTGCTAAGAACAGACAACCACCTTGCCCTGATAGAGCTCATGTTCAACTAATGTTTGTACAATCCATACAAGCAAAGCTCCTCAAGAGATATTGCAGGGACACAGAGATCAGTACTTCACAGCCACTAAGAAATTCTTACTTCTCTTACATCTAGTGAGGGAGATACCAACACCACATTAAGAACTTTACCAGGATACCATTAGGACTCAAAGAAGTATGCACACATGTGAAGTGGTCCTAGACTAATAAACGTGCAAGAGCAAAACCAAACTGGCCCAAATTGAGAAGAGCTAAGGAGTAACAGAAGGAAGTATGGTAAAGTGAGGCCATCCCGGGAAGAAAGTTTAGATTAAGCTTATTTTGAATCAGGAGTTCAAGGCTCTTAGTCCCAGGTTCCTGTCATAATCTACAATAAATTCCTGTTGGATCCAGTTAGCCAGCTACTGGGGGCCAGAACCTATCAAGTCTGGAGCCCAAGTAGGGTCTAAAGGCTATCAGGACTCTGTACTTCAGGCTTTCTTAAGGACTGAAAATTATGTACCTCAGAGGTCACAAAGCAACCCACAGTATTATTTCATTTGATCTGCAAATTACTTGAAAAATAATTTTTTGCCAACATTTTAAAATCAAAACACTTCACATGTTAAAATGGAAATTTGCAGCTTCTTTAAGAAGAAAGTAGAAGGGGCACCTAGGTGGCTCAATTGGTTGAGTGTCTGATGCTTGGTTTCAGTTTAGCTCATGATCTCAGGGTCATGATCTCAGGGACGTGAGATCCAGCTCCAAGTCAGGCTCCCCACTCAGCATGGAGTCTGCTGAAGATTCTGTCTCCCTTGCTTGTGTACGCTCATGCTCTCTTTTTCAAAAAATATAAATAAATAAATAAAGCAAGCAAGCAGATATAGTAACACTGGGTTTACATTACTGAAATACAGTAAGAGGCCAGAGCTGGAAAGCTTTCTGCCCCCACCCCACCCTTCTGGGTAGATGGGCCTTGCAGCCCCCACACACTCTCCACCACTTCCTGCAGCCTCCCCTAATCTAAACACACCCATCAGTTGCCACTTATTTTAACTATTTTATTGATTTATATGAGTTGGGGGGGGAGAGAGCACAAGGGGGAGAAGCAGAGGGAGAGGAGAGGGAGAAGCAGACTCCCCAGGAGAGTGGAGCTGGATGCAGGGCCCAATCCCAGGACCCTAGGATCATGACCTGAGCCAAAGTAAAAGGCTTAACCTACAGAACCACCCAGGTGCCCCCCAGTTGCCACTTCTTATGACGACAATATTGGTATTTTATAGTCAAGAAATAACTTCTTCCGAAATAATTATCAAATATGGGAACATAAAAGACCTAAGAAACTATATACCTTTCAAGAAAAAAAAATCATTCTTTTGTTCATTCTTCAAGTATTAATTGACAGCCTACTAGAAGTCACATATTGGGTTTGTTTGTGTTTTTTTTCTTTTTTTTTTTTTGATTTGTCATATCTTTACTATCCTTTGAGGAGGACTTTTTTTGGGGGGGAGGACGTCTTATAATTATATAAATATATATACTTTTTAAAATTAACATATAATGTATTATTTGTTTCAGGGGTACAAGTCTGTGAATCATCAGTCTTACACAATTCACAGCATTCACCATAGTACATACCCTCCCCAATGTCTATAATCCAGCCACCCTATCCCTCCCCACCCCATGTCCCCAACAACCCTCAGTTTATCTTCTGAAATTAAGAATCTCTTATGGTTTGTCTCCTTCTCTGGTTATCTTCTTACATTTTTCCCTCCCTTCCCCTATGATCCTCTGTCTTGTTTCTCAAATTCCTCGTATCACAAATTGTTTTAAACACAACAGATACAGCAGGAGTGGGGAAAGGTGGAAAATGTTTCTACCCTTGTAAAGCTATTTCCTTCTTTGTGAGAATAGATCGTACACAAATGTACAATATGCCTTCAGGGACCTATATGTTAATATGAGAATTTTTAAAAAGGAGGGGTTGGGTTAAGGCAGGAGTGTAGAGATGGGGTAGAGTTAGATATATTGGTCAGGGAAGGTTACTGGGATGAAGCAGCATTTGAACAGAAACCTGAATGGTCTGAAGGAATGAGCACTGAGAAAGTATATCTCGTAGAAAGAAAAATCATTCCAAGTATTTGATACGCAAGGGGCATTTGTGTCAGAAGAACCTAAGACACCAACATGAAATAAACCAAGGTAAAAACTATGGAACAGCACACAGAAAAACTGAGGTCCAGTTTTTAAGAAGCCTGCTTTTCAAATGATTTTTTAAATATTGATATTTTAGATTTTTATAATCATTTCACTGGAGAGGAGACCAAAATCCAGTTTAATATTAACAATCTAATTATATTTCAATCTTAATGACCTCAACTGATAGGTAAGAAAATCTCCATTCTACAGATGGAAAATTAAGGCTCAGAAGGGTTAATGTCCTTGTTTACGGTAATATGGTTACCAATTAGCAAAGACAAGACAAGGCTATACTGACTCCAGTTTTAGGGTCTTTCCAAGGTTAGTCCTTTAATAACTCCTCTGAAGCACCAGCAACAAGACAGAGTGAAAGCAAATGTGGGAGAAGGATGTGAGGGAGTACAGAGATTTAGAAGTCCAGGAATTATTTCCAAGCAATCAGCTCTAGATAAAAAAAATTCTTCATGATTTTATATTATCTTTGAAATACATACACATTTTACATTTATTCCACAATATATCTATTTATTTTTCAATTTTGATCAAAGAAACACACTAAAGGAAGATGTGTTTTGTTTATGGCCCAACTTTTCTTGCCATCCCCCCAAATGCCGTGAATCCCCCCAGTTTTAAGAAAAATGTCAAAAGTCTGCAGAATTTCACTAGCAGACTACCAGAACCAGAGTCGGTAGGGAATTAAAGATGCAGCAGTGTGACAGACAACACTATTCTTCATCAAATGCATAACTAGTGAGATATATAAAAGTGATTAAAATGCTTTCTATATTACAAACATATGTAAGCACGTATTGCAAAATAGTATCCAAATGTCAAACATTCATTTTATTTATTTTAATGTGTTTGCAAATGATGTGCTCATTTGTAGATAAAACAGCACAATCCAAGGAAACTGGGGATGGTAAGTTCTAAAAATAAAGTTATAGTCGTTAAGCACAAATCAGTACATTGCTAGGATAAGTTTTCCTTTACTGCATAATAATTCATTATTTTATTAAGGATAAAATATAACATTATAGTTCTGGGAATGTATCAGATGGATGTTTCCAAGTGTTGGTGTCTCTGTATTCTTCTAATCATAAACTGGGACAGATGTGTTTCTGCCATCTCTACAGGATGAAAATATCCCTTGCCTTGTCTTTCAGTCTTCCTATAACTACAAGCATTGGCTACTAAGGAGCTTTTGACTCATCTATAATGGTGAGACTCTCTTCCATGACTTTTCCCTATGGGACTATATTTATATTACACCTGATATTTTACCCACTCTCTAAGGATAAGGATGAACTTGGCGAGCATCTTTGCTCAAATCATTCATCACTTTTGAAAATGGCTGGTGTGAGTCCACATTATTTCCCTCCCATTCCAATGCATATTGTTCCAATATATCTTTTCATGTACCATGTAGGAAAAAAATCCACAACAAGAAAGAAGAAACACCCAAGGAATCTAATAATCTGTCCGAAGACCTGTGAAGGAGATACTGGTGTTGGTTCACTTGAACCAAAGTCTTCTAAAAATAAATCTGGGTGTGAGTTGGCAGTGAGACTTTAAAAAGGAATACAGGAGCACCTGAGTGGCTCGGTGGGCTCAGGTCATGGTCCCAAGGTCCTGGGATCAAGGCCTGCATCAGGCTCTCTGCTCAGCGGGGAGCCTGCTTTGCTCCCCCGCCCCCGCCCCGCCGCCTGCCTCTCTGCCTACTTGCTCTGTCAAATAAATAAATAAAATCTTAAAACAAAATAGAATAAAAAGGAATACAGACTTTCTAGGGCCCATTTCAAGGGACAGGGAAAAAAAAGATTTGTTTCATCTACAAGTCATTTAAGAAAGCACCTGACAGGGTAGCTCTCCCTTAAACACTTCGTTGTGGTCTATCAGAAGGATAGTTGCCACTTCCATTCCTTCTCTTCTGGCCTCCTTAATCCTGTCCCTTAAAAGTACTGATTATGCAAATCACTCTGCAAGTCACCATGTGCTCAAATGCCTGCTTCAGGCTATCATTATTCCTCTCCTCCATTTCTGGAATGGCCTCGGAATTCATCTGCCTACCTTGGGCAACTCCCCCCTCCCTCCAAACTATCCTTTCCACTGCCATCAGAGCAAATTAGTGAAGCACAGATCTGATTCCTCTACTGACTAGAAGTCCTGGTGGCTCTCAGTTTCTCCCCCATTTCTGGTGGTTCCCTGCCTCTTGCACTCTGGACCTTGCTCTTCTTCACCACAACTGTGCACCTACTGGTCTCTCCAAATGGAAAACTTTCCTTCCTCTCTGCCTTTCTGAGTTCTATTCTTCATGATTAAGCTCACCTCTAACATTCCCCTAGCTCGATTCAGTGTACCCCAAACACACCTCAAATACAGCAAATATGTTTCAATTATTTGTTCTTTTCTTTAAAAAAAAAAAAAAAGATGTTATTTATTTATTTGACAGAGAGAACAAGAGAGAGTGAGCACAAGCAGGGGGAGTGGGAGAGAGCGAAGCAAGAGAGCTCCCCCACAGGGAGCCTGAGGTTGGACTCAATCCCAGGACCCGGGAATCATGACCTGAGCCAAAGGCAGATGCCTACCCCACTGGGCCACCCAGGCACCCCTGTATTCCTTTTTAAAAGCCTTTTAAAGCACCTCAGAGGCCCCCTGGTCCAGCCTCCCACTCAATGCAGGGATGCTTTTACAGATCACTGACAGATGGACTCCCCCTCAACCCCACCACTTGACATGGGCAAATTATATCACTGCATAGCTCATTGCTTGAGATTTCTGCCAAAGATATATTAATCCAGGGAGCCTGGGTGGCTCATTTGGTTAAGCAACTGCCTTTGGCTTGGGTCATGGTCCTGGAGTCTCGGGATTGAGTCCCGCATCGGGCTCCCCGGTTGGTGGGGAGTCTGCTTCTCCTTCTGACACTCTCCCCTCTCATGCTTTCTCTCTCTCAATCTCTCTCTCTCTTTCATTCTCTCTCAAATAAATAAATAAAATCTTTTTAAAAAAAGATAAATTGATCCAATTTTAATAATAATATTTAAAAATTAAATAATAAGATTCTCAATTGCTTATTGCATGCCAAGAACCATACTAAGAGCTTGGCATGTACCATTTAATCTTCATAAGTACCTTATGTGGTAAATACAATCATCATCATCTCCAGTTTCTACGTAAAGGCTGTAGCAAATGCTGCCAGTGCCTTGATCATTTCCTGCTCAGATCCCCCATTTTAGTGCATGCTGGCAGGACTCCCCATTGCCTGCACCTGCTTCTCTGGGCCAGAAACCATCTCTGCACACCTTCCTGAAGTATATTTATCCAGAAGTGTCAGAGAATTAACATTCCCAGAAACATTCCTCAACCAGTGACTGAGAAGACTGGCCCTCAAGTGAGTTGATTTGTCATATATGGTCTACACTGACTCCCAGATCTCCCCAGTAATGGAGCTGCCATTGTCCACAATTGTAACATGCCTGATAATTCATCCTTTATTGGCCTTTCCTTCATCAGCTTACTTTCCCACTCCCCACTAGTGTTTCCTAGGATCATCTCCCAATATTTACACTTAAAACCTGATCTCTGGGGTTTCCTTCTAGAGAAATCCAGGAAAGATAAGTAAATGAAAGGAATGAAATTCACGAACACACCCAGAGTAGTATCTCCACCCAAGGGGCCATACTCCTCTCCATTACATTGTATTGCATCCTCACCCAGCTCCCTGACTAGGGCAAGAAATGCATTTTCTCCTTCCTCTATAGACAAATACATGGAGACAGCCAAAGCACCTCCTATTCTTCCACCATAACTGTTCCCATACCCACCATCCCCCTCTCAAGGTACCCTATCTAGCTCCAAATTGTCCACTTAGAACTAAACATATGAAACTGTTCTGTTTTAAACCTCTCAGATTCGATCCGTTTCTTAATCTTATGTCATTATAGAAGGAGAGAACTCAAAATATGGTACACTAAGCTATTCATTTTTAACCCTATTTTTTTTCTTTTTACCCTATTTTAATTTTAAAAAATCCCTAGAATTATTCCTCTGCTCAAAATAGCATCCATACACATAAAATTCAAAATTTTATTGAACTGGTTACAATGCATCTTATTAAATATTATAAGTGATAAGTATGTTAATAAGTGCTTATCAATTTAGCAAGATATAAATATTAAACACCTACTATGTATTCATTAACAAAATAACAACAAATACTCTAAAAGACTCCTCCTGCCTATCTTGATCTATTGCACCCCCATATAGAGGTATCTTATATACTCCTTTCTCTAGAATCTTCTATGTCAGTTATAAAATAAAAATTCAAAGATCATAAATTTATTGTCTACAGAAAGCAGTCCCAGAAGTAAGCAACTCCACAGTGAGATGTACAAAACACATTGTTGATGAGTTTGAGGTTCTTGAATGCTGTATGGAATTAATCTAGGTACAACATACTCAATATAAAATGACAGATAACTTCAGAAACTGTAACATGTTATAAATAGATTATTAAATGAAGATTTATAGAATTTTAAGGTAAAAGGAATCTTAGAAAACAATTCATCTTTTGATTTGATCTTTTGCTGAAGACTTTACCACTAAGCAGAGACATAATAGGCAACAGACCCAGGTTTCTCAACTCTTAATTCAGTGCTTAGTTGGTTTACCACAATCTGTAACATTTTCTGAATAATTCACATTCTATCCTAATCACAATAAAGTATCCTCATATAGTGAGTCACTAGTTCATTCCCATGACAACCAACTCCTAGCTTGAAATAAGTGAAACTAATCAAATTTATGTCTCAGGGATTTAGAATTAGGATGATGGGAAACTAATTCAGGGGAAAGTACTTGAACTACAAAGCTAACACTGGATGCCACATTGGATATTTGCAATAACATAAGGTAAATTACTGTAGAACCCCTAAAAAACGGAAAATAGCCTGAGTCTCACTTTTCCAGACCAGTTCTTCTGGGGCCTAGTGATATTTGGATTTCATGAAGCTTATTTACATTCTTAAAACAATATCCCTCAAACAATCTACTTGAACTAGTTTAAGCAGATTCTTCTTCCCTGTAACAAAAAGTGCCCAGGGAGAAGATTCTTTCCTCCTCTTACTATTAACTACCCAACTATAAAAAGAAAATGGGTGTTGAATAATGGGATAATAAAAACAGCCATTGAAATCAGCATGAAGAATTAGAATAAAGCAGAAAACCGAGCTTAGTCAAATGCCAGCTGTGGTTAAAAATGTCCTTGTGTGGAAAAAAGAGGCTGAGATCCCTCTCTAACTTCTTAAGTCAATTTAGAAGTACCTTGGTATTACAAATGTATGGATTTTGAATGGGGAGTTTCCTGCCCCTATCCTCTTTTAGACTTGCCCTCGTGGTTCTAGGGCAGAGAAATAAAAGAACCTAATCTGGGAACATGAAAGGATATACTCCCTTTCCCACAAGCTGCTCTTCTGACCACGAACTACCATCCTTCTGAGCTCTCTGCTACTCCCATGTTTTTGGGATAGGTCAGAACCTTACGTCCATAGGGCCTCTTCCAATTTACTACTGGTTTTAATGGCTTCCCATAGATTCAAGACAATCGTTACACCTAAATCAATAAAGCATTTTAATAGCATATCTCCCAATAGCATTAAACACAACTGAATTAGCACTGTTTATTTTCAACTAGCAGCCATTCTCTTAACTCCTTGTTGATAAAACCCTGATTACTATTTCGCCCTATCCCCAGTTCATTAGCTCAAAAAAAAAAGTCAGATGAATTTAAGATAATCATGACAATGCCATTCCTTTTGTCAATGACTGGTAGAGGTATGGACATGTAACATAAATCTAGCCAATGAGATCATGGTAGCTAATATTTACTGAATGCTAACAATGTGCCCTGTTCTAAGTGTTTCATAAGAAACACTCTTTCTCATTCTCATCTATTAGGTTTATTAGTAAAATGCCTTACTATTGGCTTGTCTTATGCATGAAAAACCAATCTTATAAACAAATTAACAAATGAAGGTAAGTTTTCAGTACAAGCTCTATCAAAAAGATAATAGCTTTTCGCAAGCCCGTATTACTTCACTTAGAGGACTATTACTTCCCAAAGCAATGATAGATCCTCAATTTCTCCTACCAAGACTTCTGACCACATGATTATCAAATTAAATCCAATCTTCTATTCTATCATAATTTATATTTTTATTATTTTAATTTTGGAGCCAGCTGAAATCATTGCTCACTAGTCACCACTGCCTCATAAAATAATATTTTCATTACATGTTTCCTGGTATCTTGGTTTTCTGTCTACATAGATTTGGAAATGTAGGGAAAATTTATTTTTAATTCCCTTGGTAGATTTACAAAATAGCCATTACATAAGCTCTTGGCCATTAATATAATAGTAATATCATCAATATGTTAATGATATTACTATTATATTAAATTACCATTCAGGTGTTTTCTTGTTGCTCTCCGGCCAAAAATAAAGCAACTCAATTTAACTATCTTTATACATTGTTATAATTCAGTTATATTGACATAGTTTAATATAGTGATAGAATCAGATGTTAATATATAAATACTAATTCTTAATTTTTATCTTTGTAACAATGGGCAAGTTAACATTTGTGCCTCAGTTTTCTCACATATAAAATAGGGACAGTGCTAGTAACGACCTTTTAGAATTGTTGTGAGTAGTAAATAAACCAATACATATGAAGCACCGGAAAAGATCCAAGAGATAGTTAGAACTCTAAATATTATCATTCCTATTATTATTATCAGGGTTAGTTGGCAATTAAGAGAGAACTTGATTAACAGTGGCTTTAACCATAAGAACATATGTTACTTACTTAATATGACACTTGTTGGCCCTAGGGTTGGTTCATAGCTCAAAGATGTCATGAAGGACCTCCCACCCTTCTGCTTTGCCATTCCCATTGTACTGGCAAAATTTTCCGACAGAGTTACAAGATGGCCACTCAACTACAACTTCTTCTGACAACAGTAAGGTAAGGGGATGAGAGCAAAACTAAAAAAAAGAAGGAGGAGTGAAATTTCTGCTGATAAATATTCCTCTTTTCAGAAGAAAAAGATTTCCCAGAAATTGCCAACAAATGTCTCATGTCTTATTGGCCAGAACTTGATCACATGACCGTTTCTAGACCAATCACTGAGAAAGAATAGAATCACTGTGATTGATTAGACCAGCCATGAGTCACTTTCTGAGGCTGGGACTTTAGCTGCATGTTCAAAACCACGTTTCTATCACTGAAGGAAAGAAGAGAATAGTCACTGGGTATGCAACCAACAGTGTATGTCATCAGCAAGCATTCATTTTTTTGCATACTGTGTACTCAGATGGTGCTCCTACTAAAACCGTAGAAACCATCAAAAGAACAAATGATATTTTCTTTGTCCTTAAGGTCCTGTTTACTTGGCATCTTTAGAACGAAGACTACTCCTGCTAGTCCCTGCCAAGTAACTAAACCAGAGCCTTTAAGGCCTCCTTTCTCATCTACTCACTCTGAGTGGCTTCACCTAATCTCCCCAAATATGTCTGATCGCCCTTGGTCACAGTCCTGTGTTGCATCTTGAAGTGTTTCATACTCTGCATTTCCTGCCCACTTTCAAGTAGTGATAACTGAAGGACTGCACAAAGAGTTAGTAATTCAAAATTCCATGATTAGAATCTCTAAGCACTCCAGATACCCGGGGCAGATTCCATTTCTCTTTTTTTTTCCCCTCTCTCTATTGAGGGGCTACTATGAGATAGGCATTTTCATATAATTCTTTCCACTCGTTCTCACCAAAAAGTCCATGAAGTATAGGATTCAGATAAAAGAAAAAGACATAAAGACAGAGTAAGAGATTTGTACAAATCCAGTGGCTTGAAATAGGAAAAAAACTATCCCTTATTGAGCCTATGCTACATATGAGCCAAGCACTGTCCTAAATGCTATATGTGAATTCATTCCTTTAATTCTCTTTACCACCTATGAGATAAGCATTCCTTACAACTGTCCAAGCACTCTCTACCTGGCATTTTGTACATAAGAAATCGATAGCTTCAAAAGCTAAGTAACTTCAAGTTCACCCAGCTAGGAAGTAACAGGTATTATTTAAAGCTGGATGTAATTCTAAAAGCTTTATGTTGAAAGCTTACCCACCCCCACACTGCAAGAATTTGAACCCAGGCCTCCTTGTTTGGGCCCATTCCATAACTGCTAAATCATAGATGGAATATTTTGATGTTTTATTCTATCTACTGTCCTGTGAGATGTTCTCCAAATAGTTCATGACTGGCCTAGTCCAAAATGAAGTTGGGAATCTCTCAGAAAATATTTAGCTAATTAGCAAATCCCCTTTTCATTTTGAAAGCAGAGAGGCAAAGCCAGATGATCCCTGTTGAGTTTAAATAAAGGGGCTTCTGGGGAGGTAGATTATCAACATTTATCACACTTCGGCTCTTTCATCAAGTCACAAATTAAATGTTGACATTTGGATTAAGCAAAATCATGTAGTTGCCCATTTTATCCAGTCTAAATTTTGTTAGCTGGTCTGTTTTAGAAACAATATGGCCAATGGCTCTGCTATAAAACTTGAAAACCTTTTATTCCCTGTCAGACCCAGATTAGAGTTTACCAGAAAAAAGATTTAACAATTGGTAACTGCTCCAACCCCTAAAAGGAAACCTTCTGTTCCTGCTTATCTTGCTAGTGTAACCTTATTCAGATAGCTTCCTACTCAGAAATCAACTGGGCTCCATCTGTAGAAATATGCAGTTCAGAAGATCTTTCCTTGCCTGTTTCTAGCACTGTTAGAGACTTACAAGAAGTGGGAAGTGTAGAGCATTTCTTTCTTTTTTTTCATTCTGTTTGTTTGTTTTCATTATTTTGCTTTAGGTACTCAGGTTTAAAACATGCCACACGTCAAAATATTACTAAATCCTTTCTCTAAATACATTTATTTTCATTAAGGAGTGACGTTTCAGGAAGTAAAACCTGACATCTGAGCTCTAACACTAATCTCTATAGCTCTACAGAGCTAGTCCCTAAGACCTGGGAAATCATGTTTGAGGGAAGCATGTATGAGCTGATCAATACAACTATATAAACAATCCAAGTTAAAACAGGATGAATATGACAATCCCAGTGACCATGATATTTCAGAAGGTCCAAAGGATGATTAAGGAAGACAATGTAATAAAGTAATATTTACAGTTTTCTTTCATTTGGATACCACACACACACACACACACATCCTGGAGTACCTTTACAGAGTCTGCATGCTTGGGATAGAAAGTATAATATAAACTTTGAAGGCCTTTCATTAAATGAACATACTGAAGTCCTAACTCTGAGTTCCAATTTTCTCTCTGTGAAAGAACTTTTTGATGAAAAAAAAAAAAAAAAGAATGATCTCTAAGGTCAAAAAACTAGCTTCTTCATCTTGCTTCCCATGCTCTTTACAAGTTCATCTATGATGGCACAAGTTACATCTAATTGCTCTATAATTAGCAGGGACACTTTCTTTCTGTTTCCTACCACTAGACATGAAGGTATTATGTCCTAGGCCAGGTACTAACCTGTATATTGGCCTAGGACATGGTTTATTATGAAAATGTAGTAAATGTTAATTAAAGTGAGATGACACCAATGGATCTACTCATTTCAAAGCCCCCATCCAAATTTTGAATGTAACAACACACTGTAACAAAGTTTTCAAAATCATCACTATTCTAGAAATTCCCAGGAAGCAATCAGCCAACTATTACTAAAAACTATTTCAATAATAATTGGGATAAGACCCTTGGCACTTGTCTAACATCTATTGAACAATGATAAAATGTGTATAATCTTGCTTTAGTGAGATGATAAATCAGTGGACTAATTTTTCAAGTGGTTTTTCTATGGGATTATGGCAGCCCCTCCCAACCCCTTCCCAGTTGTTCCTCATATATTTCTTCCCTCATCAAAACTACATAAATCCCAAGCCCCGTTTTTCACAGCTCATTCTATGGACGCCTGTATCTGAACTATGTGGAGTGTTGTCATAAATAAACTTCCTGAGCCTTCCTCCAGCCCTGCTGAATTAGAAGGTCCAAAGGTGGAGCTCCTGAAGCTCCATGTTTCATAAACCCCACAAGTGATTCTTATGCATACTCAAGTATGAGAACCACTGCTCAACACCCACAAATGAAGATTGAAGGGCAAACAGGATAGAACTGTGAGCAACTGCTGAAGCAATTAAGTAGGCTGAGGTTCCACTAGGTTAAAGAATAGAAATATCTTGATTCCTGAAACTGCTATCCTGTGCTTTTGACTCAGAAGTCCCTATCCATCCATAATTACTGATTATCCATCCATAATCAGAAGTCCCTATCCATCCATAAATAATGTTTTTGTTTTCTCTCAGCCTTTCCTTGTAAAAAGAATCATCTTTACGTCCTTTGTATGTTCCTTTATGTCCCTTAATATACATTTTTCATTTAGAAAACAATATCCCTTCATCCCCAACCTCCCTTCCACATTTCCTTCTACTTTTACCAAACCTCACATCTCTGCCTTTCCTATAAAGAAAGGAGCATTGTAAAGGCTGTCTCCCTTATAGTTATGTCACCCAGGGTTCTGCTCAGTGGTAAAGTGCTTTCCTCTGAGCCAGAGATAACAAAATCACCTTATTTAATGGAGAACAAAACTCCATGCCAAGAAGAACATATTTTACTAAAAAGATGGGAGTTCATAAAAAATTTTAAGTGAGGGGTGCCTGGGCGGCTTAGTCAGTTAGGTGTCTACCTTCAGCTCAAGCCGTGATCCCAGGGTCCTGGGATCCAGCCCCAGGTCTGGCTTTCTGCTCAGCACAGAACCTGCTTCTCCCTCTCCCTCTGTCTCCTATTCTGCCTATTTGTGCTCTCTGTCAAATATATGAATAAAATCTTTAAAAAAAATTTTAGTGACCACATAAATATTCTGTTATGGACAAACATAAGCTTTTTGATGAAAACAAAAAAAAATTGACACTTATAAAAATAGTGCTGTTTAGATAAAGAAGATGTGGTATACATACACACACACACACACACACACACCCCGGAATACTATGCAGCCATCAAAAGAAACGAAATTTTGTCTTTTGTAACGACGTGGATGGAACTAGAGGGTATCATGCTAAGCTAAATAAGTCAATCAAAGAAAGATAATTATTGTATGATCTCTCTGAAATGAGGAATTTCAGAGGCAGGGTGGGGGGTTGTGGGGCATAGGGAGGGAAAAAATGAAACCAGATGGGATCGGGAGGGAGACAAACCATAAGAGACTCTTAATCTCATGAAACATAACTGAGGATTGCTGGGGGGTGAGGGGGTAGGGCATTTTGGACATTGGGGAGGGTATGTGCTATGGTGAGTGCTGTTAAATGTGTAAGCCTGATTCACAAATCAGTACCCGTGGGGCAAATAATACATTATATGTTAATTTAAAAATTTATTATAGGGGTGCCTGGGTGGCTCAGTGGGTTAAAGCCTCTGCCTTCGACTCAGGTCATGATTCCAGGGTCCTGGGATCAAGACCCACATCGGGCTCTCTGCTCAACAGGGAGCCTGCTTCCCATCCTCTCTCTCTGCCTGCCTCTCTGCCTACTTGTGATCTCTGTCAAATAAATAAATAAAATCTTAAAAAAAATTATTATAGACACAAGAAAAGCTAGAAAGATGGTATTTCTATAATACTACTCTAAAATGAAAAGTGACAAAATATTGTTCCTTTTCCCCCCAAAAAAAGGAAAAAAATGGTGCCATTTAGATGGATTTTCCTCCTGGATAGTACTCTGTTTCAAAGAGAAAGAATATAGGAGTTTGCAGAGAATCTGATGGTCTTCCCAAAAGAAATTGTATACTGTGGAATATTACTGATTTGCACATGTCTTTTCCACCAATAGGTGGGCATATTCTGAGATACTGAACCAAACAAGGAGACAGAATACTTTTGTTCCGTATGATAAGAAATAAAGTGCAACCACAGAATGGATAATAATAATTTTTAAAAAAGGCAATGAATCAATGAAAAGTGTGTTCCTTTAAAAGAAAATACAAACCAATGCATAGAAGAAAGAAACAGAAGGAGGGAGGGAAGAAAAGAGAAAGGAAGTACCTAATTCCATTAGCTGGAGAAAACCACTGCAAGACAAAAGGAAGAAAGAGTATAGATTTCAAGAAAGAGCATGATATAATGGGATACCTAAGAAAGGGAGACACTGTTCACTTCTCTACTTCTCATGGGCTGGAAGAGGCTCCCTGAGCAGATTCTTCATGCCCTAGAGGACAGGCTCTGAGAAGCAGCTTTGCCAAGGATGTATGGTTCTTTGAATTTTGCTTTTCAACTGTTAGATAACAGCTACATTAATGAAGGAATTTACCAAACTTCATCATGTTAATCCTCCCCACCCCACATAGAATGGAATGAGTGTCTTTTTTCCAAGAGAGATAGGAGTCCTCCAAATTTTCCCAGCACTCAGATTCTGTCTTTAGTGGATCACCTCCAAGTCTCCAGATTTTTAAAAAAAAAAAAAAAAGAAGAAGAAGAAGAAGAAAGAAAGAAAGAAAGAAAAGTTGAGTAAATAACCAACTGAGTGGGAAAGAGGATTGTTGATTAAATAAAGTACCCATCTCACCAGGTCATTTGCCACGTCCCTCTGGCCATCCAGAAGAAATGTGAATTAAGCCCATCTCTTAATTAAGAAATTTTCTGGATAGCTGCATAGCTGAGCCATCCCATAAAGGTAGGGTAGGAGTTGTGAGCAGCAGAAAAAGTAGGCTGCGATGATGAGACATGTTATTCATCACCGTTCTTTCCCCGTAACCCATTCCTCTGAGAGATAATGTTGTTCATAAGGGGCTCAAAATGTGAATAACATAAAAATATTAGAATTGAGACAAATTTCTAGTCTAGAAACAAAACCACCACTGCTATAGTTAAAACTGTTTTTTTAACACAGAGGAAATACTATCCAGTGTTGCCAACTTACTGCCCTACTGCTTCAGCTAACTACAAGGAATGAACATCTATTGAATGTTCACTGGACGGGCTAAGCATTTCCATGCATTATCTCTTTTGAAAATCATATTTACAACAAAATTTACTTTCATGCCTAGAGCACAGAATCCATAGGTAGAGATTATTGTTCAGAGAAATTATTTCCCAAAATAATTAGAGTCACTTAATCAGCTGTTTTGCAAACCCTGATTTTTTTTTTTTTTTAAATCTTGGTTCAGAAACAAGCTAAAAGAACAAACACAGTACCCTAAACCCAACCTTGAAGTTGTCCTTGTTTCAATGGCATGCTCTTATTTGCAAACCCTGCCTTTACATTAAAGGCCAACCTTGTTGGGTGTGGCTGGCATGCCCACACATGAGACGTGTGCATTTCTTTTTGGGGATCAGTTTCTGGGACAACCTCAGAGCAGTGTCACCATGTGGATCTCATCCAAATCTCAGGATGAAAGCTGAGGTGCTGAATAAGAGAATATCTCAGAACAACAACAACAACTAAAAAAAAGGAAGAGAAAAAAAAAAGGAGCCTGACCATAGCTTAATGGGAAACAACTGTCAATTCTGGAGGCCAGTTCAGGCTGCAGGGAGGCAGAGCATTATAGTGTGACAACTTGGACCTCGAGAGAATCAGGCATGGATTTTCCACTGTGCCCCCTGGTATACCAGGAAAACCTGGGAAGTCTGTGGCAGCACCACACAATACCAGCTCCAGACAGCTGTCCAAAAAGTGGCCCATAAAGCAACTCGTACAGTCAGCAACTCTGAAACAAATACTGCTTGCAAATACAGTGCCAGTTGGGCCACTGTGCTGGGAGCAAATGTGATCTTTCTTGCAATTACTTCAGAAACTTGCCTTCTTAAGATTAGAAGAAATCAGCTCTGGAGAGGTTAGATGCAGTTGTAGGGAAAAAAAAAAAAATGCCTGAGCTTTGGAAAGAAAGCTGTACATGCACTTGACCCAGTTACAATCTTCCTTTCTCTTTTCCCCTACCCACTATTCAGGAGCCTCTTTCCTTACTTCTAATTATTTTTTTCCATTGCAACATATTTTTCAACTTAGAGTTAGATTTCATTCATTTCAATCTCCTTTTCTTCTATAATGTTCTTTTTAAAAAACTTCTATGAAAACACATTAAAAGTTGTCTACTAAAAAAGTTTTCTACTATAAGACATAAAGAAAAAATACAAAGAAGCAAAATAAAATCATTTCTTATCCCACCACCTGGATGATCGCAATCTTTTTCTTTATTAATCCCAGGCCTTTTCCTTTTTCTTTGTGTTTGTGTGTGTGTGTGTGTGTGTGTGTGTGTGTGTGTGTGTGTGTTTGTACATATATTCAGTTATTTTACAAAACTGGGATTGTTCCAAAACACAGTTTTGTGATCTGTTTGCTAATTATGATGGCAGCATATTCTCAAGCTATTAAATACTCTTTGAAAATACATTTCTTTAAATAATTACATGATTACTATTCTTTTTCAGGCTTTGACATTCTGAGTGCAGTATGTTAAATGGAATAATACATGGATTTTTTCCCTTTTTAATATAACTATGAACCATTTATATTTGATTGTACTCACTTTTGATGTACTTCTGTATTGTTTTTCAAAATCAGACATTTTAAGAGCAGCCAATTAAGTTGAAAACACTTAAGAACACCAGGAAAGATTCACTGATGGTATAATACTAACGACACCTAAGCCAGCTACATGTCTCAAAACAGCCCTATATATCTACAATCAAAGTTCACCTCCTAGGAATAAGAGATTGTTTCTTATGATTTTAAGAGTTAAAATGGGCTGGCTTACTTATGTTGTGACCTGTGATAGCACTGTATCCCCCACTATTGGCCATCCACTTATAAACATCTGAAAACTTATATCCCATCAGATGGCCTTTATTAGCCTCACGCCACCTAGACTTTTAGAAAAATCTGGATAAGTGACTGCATTTTAGTAGGATTAAACTTTCTAACAACTCTTATTCCCAATGTCTGGCTTCAAACTGGTTGTTTGGAGCTCTCAGAAACACGATCCCAAAGAAACAAGCTCTAAGTGGTAAAGAGCTGACCAGGACCTGAGGTCACAATATGCCATGCTACAAGTACCACGTAACAGTGTCACCGTGATACTGGCGGAATACTGGTGGGATCAGTGGGATCAGTGGCTTTCTCACTTTTCACCTCAGCTACCCAGCAGCAGGAGTGAAGATTTAGAAGGCAATTCGGGGACACTCAGAGAGGCAGAGTGGTGACAGGACAGTTCAGGGGCTCCCAAGAAACCTGTCTCTTTCTCAGTGTGGGTCAGCTTTCAGACACTCAGCACTGAGCACTGCTTCAACTTTCTACCATAACTATCTTGTGACCCCCATCACCCCCGCCCCAGCTCAGGCTTTGCCCACTTCCCAAATTCTCTCAAGACTTCCTTTTCCTATAAGCAAGTTCAAAATCTCTTTTGAGGTTTTCTAGGAGCATGTGTTGCTAGGAATACTAAGAAAGTTAAAAGCTTCCTCCTAAATTTACCTCCCTCTTAAATTCATTAATATAAGATATTAATTTGAATACCCTATAGTGAAAGACAAGGGTAACAGTAAGGAATTAGGGAAGCTTCAGAGTACACAGAGGCCTAAAGGAAAACAGGCATCTACATTTCAGAGCCCATTCTAAGCCAATGACTCCCTTGATCACTGGGGCCCCTGCAGAGCAAGGAGGGAGAATGAGAGGATAAGGTAGAGATAAGGATTCTTCCACGTGAGACCTCATGAATAGCAAAGGGAGAAAACCTACATAAGAATCAGTCTCTGGTCCTCTTTTCCACCTTTTTGTTATTTGCATTTCTACCACTTGTGTGGATGGGAAATAGGGTATGTTAAAACAGTAATGAGTATTTCTCAAATTCTTATCAGGGTTCAGGCACTGGGATTATACAAATGAGAAATAAGACTCAAAGAAGTTAGAATAGAAACAAGGACAAAGGGAAGCAGGAAAAAAGGGAAGAGGGATGGAAGTCCCAAAGAGTGTCATCTGGGAGGAGAAAACAGCCCTCTGTTCCCTGACTGCCATTTCCTGATCCCTGGCTGAAATGGGGCCACCATCCTGAAGACTATTCTTACATATGGAATAGATGTAAGGCATGCATTTGTATTCTGATTTCCTTTCAGATATTCTGGCATCGTGTACACACCACCATGGCATGTTTCAGTTTCTACCAAAACAAAAAACCCTCAGAAGAAATTATTTACAGCTTAATGTTGGCAAGCAGACAGCCACCCCACTCTCTCCAACCTGCACTGTCAAGCTCTGAATTTGGTTGCAAAATCCCAGTCTAGTCTATAGTCTTCAATGCTGGAAATAAATTGCAATTTAAACATGAATTCTATTATTTTCAAATAGAATAGTGCTTGTCTTACTTTCTAATTGTTCTTACATGAACTAACAGGAATTTGTTTTCCTTTTCAAGGATCACTCATTTTTAAATTTCATTTCTTTCCTTTCCCTTTAGCTGGTTATATCAGCTTTTTTTCCAATGTTTTAACCTCTTTATTCTAAAGCTCTCCAATAAATCAAAGTTGTAGACCCTTTTCTTACGGTCTCTAGAAAAACTCTCTTTCCTAAGTAATTTAGAACTTTATCTTCTCACTTTAATAAATCACTTAGCATTTGTTGTTATTCTCATTGGTGAATAATATTAGCAACAAAGACAGCAACCACAAAACCATTCCTAAGCAAAGGAGATGAACTGGAAAGCTCAGGCAAAAACTGATAATATTCTCTCATACTTGGCCAATTCCATGTTATTGCTCGGTTCAGAATGTGGCATTACAAATGTTGTGGAAACAAAAATATGAGCATCCCTGGGAAAGTCTTGTTTTCAAAGAGCAAGAAAACATTTGACAATCATGCAGAAAAGGTCTAGACACTCCAGCAGTGAAACAGGAAGAGGGTATAGTTCTTACCGGCAGTAAAGCCAACAAAAAGGGATATATAAGAAGAGTCCCTGGACTGTCCATTATAAAGCAAAAATTCTTTGGGCTTCTTCCTGGGTCCAGCTGTCCCTTCAGTATGGAATATAAGCAACTGCTTCATTAACACCGCCAGCAGTTAGAAGTTCTTTGCAATCTAAGCATGGGGACACTTCATTGTTGAAGGGAAGAATGCTCTAGTTACCTGGGTCATAGCCATGACAAATCTCAGAGGCAAAACAAGATTTTCTTCATTGTTATCATGGGACACAAAGTCTTTCTGAGGCTTAGAGTTCAATTTTTACAGGCACTTTACTTTTGCCTTCAGAATTACTTTATATTTACATGGTGAAATCTCTTAATTTCCACAGGCAAATTTATTTCCTATAAAAGAAGTAAAACAATAAAAGATGTTGAAAAAGCTCAGAAACTTCAGTCCAGAGACTTACAAACACTTTGGATTTGATTTATGTTTTCTGTCCCTTGGTGTGATTATTTATGTGAGTTAGGTTATTATGAATAAACAGAACTTGTTCTAAAATTTAGATAAATGGATAAGTGAATAAAGATGTCATTCATATTCATATGTATATACACACACACACACACACACACAGAGGAATATTTTTCAGCCATGAGCAGAATGAAATGTTGCTATTCACAACAATATGTATGGACCTCAAGAGCATTATGCTAAGTGAAATAAATCAGACAGAAAAAAACAAATGCCATATAATTTCACTTACATGTGGAATGTAAAAAAAAAAAAAAAAACGGAAAGAAAGACATAAATACAGAGAACAAACTGATGGTTAGCTGAGCACAAGGAGTGAGGGAATGGCAAAATAGGTGAAGGGGATTAAGAGGAACAAACTTCTAGTTATAAAATAAATAAGTAATGGAGATGAAAAGTACAGCCTAGGGAATGTAGTCAATAATATTGTAATAACTTCGTATTGTGCCAGATGGTAACTACACTTATTGTGGTGAGCATTTTGTAATATATATAATTGTTTAATCACTATGTTGTACACCTGAAATTAATATAACATTGTATGTCAACTATACTTCAATAAAAAAACATAAATAATTAGGTGAAAAGGAAATCATTACAAGTATTTATAGCACATTAGTAATAGCCTAATATGGACCACTGCTTTAGTTTTACTCTTTAATCACTAATAATTATATCTTAATAAGCCCAACCTTTCATTGTGCACAATTTCAGTAGCTATAGTTTTTCTTTCTAAAGCTTTATGTGATATTTTTCAAATGAATAAGCTCTCTGTTTTAGTATTCATTTCACTATTTAATTTTCCCTTAATTTTATTTTTCATAATTTTATCTCCCATGTACACCTTTTTTTTCCTCATAACTTTTTTATTGAAATATAGTTGAAACACATGTTACATTAGTTGCAGGTGTACAAAATAGTGATTTGACAAGTCTGCAATATGCTATACTCACCAAAGTACAGCCACCTCTATTACCATACAGTAGTATTACAATACCACTGAATATATTCCCTATGCTGTACCTTTTATCCCCATGACTTATTCATTCCATAACCAGAAGTCTGTATCTCCCACCCTCCTTCATCCAAGTTTCCTATACCCCACCTCCCATTTCTTTCATTATTTTAAACATACTAATTTTATAATATCCTAAATTTCATATCGCTTTATTAAGTTCCTGGGATATAATTTTTCCAAATTTTAGTTCCCCTCTCATTTCATTCTATGACACATGGGGTGTGTGTGTGTGTGAATTTTGTATGCTGTGAAGTGCAGAAAATACTTTGAGAATGATTTTGAGTTTTCCTACAAAGGAAGACCCAGGGGTTTCATTACTCCACAGTCAGTTTTTATACTAATTTTTCAGTTTGGGATTTCCCAAGATGCAGGTAGGTTAAATTTGGGTTCTATACCCAAGTGCAGCACACTCATGTGGATATTATTTTTTCTACCAGAACCCAGGATACTCAGGAGCTGTCTCAGAGCTTTGCTGAACCAGTGGAGAGTTTTTAAAGTGTACCTTTTATTGAAAGAGCAGGCATGAGCTTAGCCTCATAGTAGGATCTCAGGAAACTTAAGTAACCCAAGGACAGATCTTTGGACATTAAAACCCCACCATCTATCTAAACATTTGGGTCATATATCAATGTTTAATTCTCTTCTGAGCCATGGTGACATCTGCTCATTAGCTTACCACTCTGGTTTGTGTTTCCTCTTTGCTTCTGGTAGAGATTTCACTTTCTTCTTTTGAGCACTACTTTCTATTTTTAATATTTTATAAGTTTTTTAAAAATTAATTATTTCTATGTGTTTATTGTGCACAGGTCTTCTACAATAGACTGTCATGATGCTGGAACCAAAAATTCAAAGAACTTTTTTTTTTTAAACGATATATTTATTTATTTGAGAGAGAGAGAAAGCATGCATGCAGACGGGAGGGGGAAAGGGAAAGAGAGAGAGAACCTTACGCAGACTCCACACTGAGCATTGAACCCAACACAGGGCTTGATCTCACAACCCTGAGATCATGACCTGAGCCAAAACCAAGAGTCAGATGCTTAACCGACTGTACCATTCAAGTGCACCAAAAATCTGAAGAACTTTAATGTAATTTTCTCATTTCTTCATCATGCCAGTGAGGTAAACAGAATTCACACTCACAATTTTATAGGTGAGGGAACAGAAAGACACTCAGACCTGTTAAGTCACAGAGCCAGTGCATGATGAAACAAGGCCTACAACATCTAGACCTTCCTTCTTTCCACTCTGCTAGAGATTCCTCAGGGGATACTTTGAGCCTTTTGACTCTAGACACTGAATAAATAATGCCTTAATGTATATTTTCTACTATTCAAATATATCTAGATTTTGTGATTAATAAATATGAGTTCATTTAAAAGGAAAACTCCCTGCAAGTCCTCTTCTTGGTACCTATCCCAAAGAACAGTTGACTACACAATCCTAAGGAGACCCATACATACAAAGGATGTTTCAGAGAACAAATGTACCATACATATAAAGCAGCACCAAATATATACATATTTTTATATATTAATAAGGTACCAGAGATGGATGGATATGAACTATAGTGCTATAAGCAGTTTCCTCCAGGGAGAAGACAAGAAATGGGGCACAGGTAAGAAGTGAGAAAGAAGGTACAGTTTTATGGGTGTATCTAATTTACTCAACAAAAATGTAGAAGCGTATTAATTATATAACTAAAAATCAATGAACAGTTATATATAAATACATTCAAACAGATACCATGTACCTGAACTCACAAAAGCTTTTTTTGTTTACATTTTGTAATTTCTCAATCCACAGATACTAAAAAGACATATGTTAATGAAAATTGTTGAAGCATAATGGGCCTCACAATCACATAACTGGGGACTTCTATCCTTAGCCATATGCCTCTTTTAAGTAATTTATGGCTATGCTGCTGAGGATGGAAAAGCAATTTGGCATTTACTGTGAATCAGTAAGTCCTAGATGTATCAAGTTCATGACTAAGGCTAGTAGATCACAAAGAGGTATGCATTAAGTAAGCAAGTGTCATATGAATCTGCCATTGCCACAAACATTAATGTAAGAAAGGCAATATATCAGAGTCCCTCACTGTGAAAACAGTCTTTATTTGCACATGGACCAATAAAATGGGCAAAATGTTAAGATCAAACAACCAAAAAAATAAAAAATTACACATCTTTACACATCTCTCTTTTGTCTTTCTCACATATTATTTCTTGTCTTTGGAGATTCTTGCTCCCTGATGAAGGTTAGGCATGCTGAGTATTTCTCTTACCACTGAAAACAGCACTTATCTTGTTTTTCCCTTAATTCTTGAAGTTTTTGTTTAAAAAAAAAAAAAAAAACAAGGAGGAGAGGTAGCCCAATAGTAAGGCTATTGAAACTTAGCCCTCCTTCTGGGAGAAATTCTTACAAATACAGACTGAAGGACCTTTACATTCAAATCATTTATAGCTACTAAAGACCCTGTGGTACTCCAGGAGGGCTCATGGTGAAGAGGCCCAAGAAAATACAATGGGGGAAATGCACAGAAACAATCAGACATCAACTGTGAAAGAGCAGTGCATAAACCTATATATACACACTGCTGACAAATGGTTCAGCCTCCCTCATTCTAGTAATTTTTTTCAGACCACCATGAATGCACCTTTGTAAGGAATGAAAAAGGAACACTAGCCAACACGTAACTTTAAAATGGGAAATGTCTTTAAAGTGAGAAGGTCAAATTATTCAATAAATACAAATCCATTTATAGATCTGGAAGTAGCCAGAAATAAGTTCTACAATGCCAAGCTAAAACAGTCAGGTAAAATTGGACTCTTGCAATGATCTGCAGACTCCTCTCCAGATTATCAAGAGCCCTCAGGAGCATGCAAGAGTCTAGACTACTTGACAAAGCCTCACAGAGAACTGCTCTGAACTTTGAATTAAACCAGGTTTAAAAAAAAACAAAAAAACAAACAAAAAAAACAGATCTATCAAGTCAATGGGCAAGTCAAAACATCCCTGGATATCAGTGCTGTTCAGTGAGGTCTAGACCCATGTTTCTTAGTTAAATCCCTACATGACAGGACTCAGAGAAAACATTTCTTATCAAAAGAAAGAAATTTGCTCAGAAATCATGGGAGAAATTCTCCAAATGCTTATTTTAGAAAACAACTTCCCATCACTTAAAAAAAATATTTCCTGCTACATGACCATTTCATACAGAAGCACTTTATACAATTTACAAATGTAGCTAAAGTCATTTCTCAGACCTTGGGTGATGAACACAAAGACAAAAGTACCTCATGGAACCATGGAAATTGAAAAGCTCTGTTTTTCAAGTAAGTCACATTAACTTTAGAAATGCCAACCAGGTAAAGCTCTTAGTGCTTTTTTCAGTTTCTCCATAATAAGCACCATTGTACTCAAACTTTAATGAGTTTTAATATTATCCCTTCAAGCAAGGGCAAGTCTTACATCCACAGAAACATTCTTATGAATCTGAACAGAAGTATCTCATTTACTGTTACCCACTAGATAGCATCCTGGCTCAAAGGCTACAATGACAAGTCATATTGCGTAGGGAATTCAACCTTGAGTTCTCATTCTTTCAGTATGGCTTAGTTGTTCTCAGCTATGCACAAGATTTCCATCTGATGTGAAACGGGTTAGTAGTTTGGGCAGATATGGCTAAGTATCAACAGGGAGTAAGAATCAGGTCCAAGATTCCATCAGAAGCGTGTATCATCATGCAAGTCAGACTACTCATCACAAGAGTGTTACTACTACCAAGGTCCTTACAGTTCTACCTAGTTTTTCCATTTGACACAGAAGGAAGAAAATTATAACTTCAGCTATCATCAGAGGGGCATTTTGCTTTAATGCATTCTCTGACTGAATTCCCAGTGCTACAATCTGAGAATCAGATACTATCATTATCCCATTTAGAGACAAGAAAACTGTGGCTGGGAAGACCAAGGACTTCCTTTGGATATCCACTCAAATGTCATCTTATCTGTGAGGTGTTCCCCTTGTAAGACAACAATCTCTCTGACACTCCTTCTCCCTCTTATTCTGCTTTATTTTCCCTCCTGTCACTTATTTCTATCTGACACATTTATATTTTCACTATGTTCCCTTCTAGCAATATGAGATTCATGGAAAATAGGCTTTGCTTTGTTCACAGCTATATCCCCAGCACAGAGAGTACCTGGCACATAGTTGGTACTCAATAAATATGTGGTGAGGGTGCCTGGGTGGCTCAGTGGGTTAAGCCGCTGCCTTCGGCTCAGGTCATGATCTCAGGGTCCTGGGATCGAGTCCCGCATCGGGCTCCCTGCTCAGCAGGGAGCCTGCTTCCTCCTCTCTCTCTCTGCCTGCCTCTCTGCCTATTTGTGATCTCTCTCTGTCAAATAAATAAATAAAATCTTTTAAAAATAAAATAAAATAAAATAAATATGTGGTGAGTAAAAAGTTATCAAAGAAACCTGCCCCAGGCCACAGAGCTAGTAACTAGTAGACTCAGAATTTGGACCTAGACCTATAACTCTCAAGCACACACTTTGAACCATTTTGCTGTTACTTGAGGTTACTTCATTTTCTCTAAGGAATCAGCTTACTTCACTAAGATACTTTGCAAGAATTCCAGGCTGTCTTTAATCTTCTCTGGTTGCCTCCTCTCCCCTTGTGGTAGTTACATTCTAAGGATATTTGTTTGAACAAAAGAGGACACATGGGCTGGGGATCCTAGAGGAGGCTCTATGCCTAGCTAACTGGTTACTGAACTTTTCTACATCTTGTTTCATCAGCAACAAGTATTCTCTCTGCTTAAGGTCTAACTCTATTATTCTAAATTCTTAGAACAAATATTTACAATGTGCTAAAGAATCCCCAGTAATTCCAAATGATGGCAGAAGCCTCCTAATCAAAATTAATTTTAATTGAATTATAATTTTAAAATAACTGTGTATGTTATATCCAAATTCTGCATGCCCAAGCCCCTCTGTGCCAAAAAAATAATGTTTTTTAAATTCTTGATAGAAAAGTCTACAAGAAAATACAAAAAATATTAACAGAGTGGGTATTTGAGACCAGTAATGACTTTTTTTCTTCTCATGTTTCTATATTTACCAAATTACCTTTGTAATAGAAAACTATAGCTTATCTTAAAAAGAAATCTAAAGGGGCGACTGGGTGGCTCAGTGGAGTAAGCTTCTGCCTTCTGCTCAGGTCCTGATCCCAGGATCCTGGGATCGAGCCCCACATGGGGCTCTCTGCTCAGCAGGGAGCCTGCTTCCCCTCCCCCTGCCTGCCTCTCTGCCTATTGTGATCTGTCAAATAAATAAATAGAATCTTAAAAAATAATAATAAATAAATTTAAAAATAAAATAAAGGTATATCTGACATAATTTTAAGACAAATGGAGTTTTATCAAGAATGCAACAATTCATTCATTCTATAATTTATTAAATATCATTATGTGATAGGCACTGTAGTATTCCTCAAAAAAAAAAAAAAAGAATATCAGTCTTTAATTTATAAAGTGTAGTAACACCAAGAGTCCAGGATAAAAGATTTTGCTAGATTTGTTTCCATTTTATGAATGGGTAAATTTAATGATAAGATAGGGAAAAAAGGGACTTGGCCTCTTACTCTGACCCTTTAACATTTACCTTTTCCATAAACACCTTAGAACTGCCTAGGGATTCATTGTAATTCACGTGATCAATGGATTTTAATTCACCTGAAGAGTCTACTTAATATTGATTCAACTCTAGAGTAAGCCATGGAATCAGAAGCTGGACATTTTACCCAATAAATTGAGTAAAAATTTCAGTTTGGAATCCTTCCCCCCTTTTTTTTCCCCCTTCTGGTGGTCCCTCTGACCCTCTCATTCCCCTGGTCCCTGGAGACTCTGTTCACACAGATTTTTTATAAAATTTTTATTATTATTATTTTTTAATCAACCAGTGCTTTCAGCCCCTCAAGAGCCAGCTTCACAGTGCATATCCTCTCAGATTTGGCCAAAGCAGAACAATGTGACTAACAAGAGAAGAACAAGAAGAAAGCAGTCAGGCTTTTCTGTAGCCCCAATTTATTGAGTCATTAATGGCTTTGGTGTCACCTAGTCTTCCAAAAACAACAGGGCACTAATTAGCTTGGCTTGGTCAGTTAGCAGCCCTCAATAAAAAGCAATAAAATGGAAAAACAAAAAATAAAATAGGTTTACAAGAAACATACCTTCAAACATTTTATTATCATTTAAAATGAAAAGGTTTAGACTTTTAATTACATAATTAATAGCCCAAAAAGCTACTTGTCTGGACAGAAGGCATACCAACTTCAAGCACCAGAGCAAGAGTGCCTAGGAGCAACTTGGGCACAGGAAGGTGCAAATTATAAATTTGTTTATGGACAGAAACAATGTCTAAAAGCCTCTGATCTCCCTCCTGAATTTTCTTCCAGAGAGGAGTAAGTATTCTGCTGTCCCCAAAGGAGCCGCAAGGACTGGCAGCCTAGGAACTTTGCTAGGCAATTAGCAAATTATCTTTTTTACCTTCAGTAAAACAGAACTTAAATTTTGGACTTGGTGTCCACTTCACAAACACCCTTGTTATGTTTTCAGTAAATAAATATAATTTCAGTACGTGTGTATTTATGTGTATATATACACATATATATATATTTATTTATATTTATATATATAATACACATACAAATCCATGAACCAACCACAAAGCCAAACATAAATGTCACTTCAGGTTAGCATCAGTGTTAATATCAGTTTAATTATTCAGTTTTCCAAGGTCATCTTGACTTGCAATGTTATAATGTAGAACTGAATAAGTCTTAGATGTTTGAAGCTAGGAGTGAGACAGTTGGGTCTTCTCAAAACCACTGTCTAGTTCATCTCCAAATCCATATCCTCATGAGCAAAAAATAATGTTACCATTGTTACTGAGAATGGTCATGGTCCTGGTGACATTATTCCTCTCCATGGTCACATTTGAACAGGTACTGCTACTACAGTATCTTGAGTGAGGGCTGTGATGAGACCCTAATTCCAAGCTAAAGGTAAAAGAGAGAAAACCAAGAAATGAGGGAGCCAAAGCTAAGAGACAAGACCATGTAAGATGTGAGCCCTTAAGGGGAGTGGCCAACAGTCCAAACCACAGTGTGCAAAGGAGCAAGGTAATTTAAGCTCAGTGCAGAGCAGCATGAAAGGTGCTCTGGGGACGCCTGGGTGGCGCAGTTGGTTGGACGACTGCCTTCGGCTCAGGGCGTGATCCTGGAGTCCTGGGATCGAGTCCCACATCAGGCTCCCAGCTCCATGGGGAGTCTGCTTCGCTCTCTGACCTTCTCCTCGCTCATGCTCTCTCTCACTGTCTCTCTCTCAAATAAATAAATAAAATCTTTAAAAAAAAAAAAAAAAGAAAGGTGCTCTGAGATGCTGAGTGGATGCAACACTCGGAGACCCCAGACAGACAAGTCTCAACACAGGATTCTAGGATATCTTAGCTCAGTGCGGAACCTTGCCCAAGAAAAAAGTCTCTATAAAGAGTTGAGGATGTGTAGACTGCAGCTAAGTAAGCAGGCTACACTTCAACCCTAATTCTCAAAAGACAAAAAGTAAGGAAAGAGAAGGCCAAAGCTCATATAACAATGCCTACGCTCATGGCCATAATGAGGGCACGGAAAGTCAGAGTAAGGCAAGAAGAACCACAGTGGTTAATACCTTCAAAGCCTTGACCAAGACTGCCTCAGAATTGGAATGTGTTGGTAGAAGTTTCCTGATATTGTAACAGAGCCGAGGGGAACTGAGGGAAATCTGTAAATGAAAGGCCCTAATGGGAAAAAATGTATTGAAATAACTATAATATAGTTCTTAAAATCTGACATCTACCCTAGCCTAAGGATAGGTGGATAACTGCTTTTAAACCTTTCATGTTTCCTAAAAGTGAGCATTTGTGTGGAAACCAATACTCTGAATTCCCCAGTACATTTCTGCTACAATAGACAAAGAACATGACTCCTCAGAGCACAGGCCTGGGTAACATCTCCTTAGATATCAAGATGATTAGAGGCAAGGGCAACTGTCTTCCAGGTTCTCCGTGGAGCCACCCTCCAAAGCCAGAAGAGAATAATTAAGACCAGGAATCTTTTTTTTTTTTTTTAATTCGACAGAGATCACAAGTAGGCAGAGAGGCAGGCAGGCGGAGAGAGAGAGGAAGGGGAAGCAGGCTCCTTGCCAAGCAGAGAGCCTGATGCAGGGCTCAATCCCAGGACCCTGGGATCATGACCTGAGCCGAAGGCAGAGGCTTTAACCCACGGAGCCACCCAGGCACCCCAAGACTAAGAATCTTAACAAGCTATCATCTTGACACTATAAGTGAATCCAGTGGTTGCATCTGCTCCCAGCCAGGAGTTTCCTAACCAGCATCTGGATAAATGCTTACTTAACATTATTTTTACTCTGTCTAGATCTGTGGTTAAAAGGTTAGTTGTGTTCTGTTTTACAACACGAGGAGAATTTGGTCCCTTGGAAACAGAGTGGCTAACACAGACCACAGGCCGGTGGTTTTCAACTCAGGCAGCACATAGAATCATCTGGAAACGTTTTTTAAAAAAACGGCAGTGTCAGGGCTCCACCCCTAGAGATTCTGACCTAATTTATCTGGGATAGACAATATGCCACAGAATGTTTTAAAAACTCACAGGTGATCCTTCCGAATAGCTAGGTTAAAAGCAGCTCTTCTCAAACTCTAATGGATCCCACAGGATCTTATAAAATAAGCAGATCTTGATTCTGTAGGTCTGAGCTGGAGCTTCCTAGTGATGCCCAAGCTGTCTGCAGGTCACACAATGCGACATTAAAAAATGGGGGAGAAAGTGTCAGGAAAGAGGGTCCACAATCATGTTCTCCCAGGAGTGTTGGTAGGTGAGCCCTCCCTGACCAAGGCAGAACACAACCCCACACCCAAGCCTGTGGTTCTGCCCTAATTATGAAGTTGAGCAGATGTTCCCAGAGCTCAGAGATGACCTTCTGAGTTATGAAAATAAGGAGTTGTCCAAATATCTAGTAAGGTCTCAAATTAATCTGGAAAACACTAATGGGAATCCAAGAGTGAGCACGTTAAGAGTCAAAACAGTGAACTTTTAAAAAAAAAAATGAATCTGCCTTTGTTTCACTTTGGCTCTGTGTTTGTGGGGAAACTCCATAAGCAGAAGCTTGTGTGGCCCTAGTTTAGTCAGATGGTGGGCAGGGACTATAAGGGAAGAGGAAAGACACCAAAGAAGGAGGGCTCTGTTTACATAGAATTGCTTACTAGAACCCACTACACAGTTCGCTAAATTCCACAGACCTAAAACTTGGTCAATGGGAGATTGGACCCTGTGAGGTCCTCCTGCACTGACTGCCACTCTCCTCTTCTGTCTTCAGTTTCCTGACATCCTGCTTTTCTCATCTCCCTCTCCTGATCAGAAAAGTCTACCAGGATGAACTCCAAACTGTGTGACCTCTAGATCTGTATAATTCCTCAGCCTTATCTGCCAGGACATTTTCTTTTCTGTCCTCCCAAACTCAGGGGTCACCTCTTCATCAGGGCTATCAGCATGACATTTCCCCACCTGGAACAGTCTCCCTTGCACATTTCCCTTACTGAATTTCTCCCACTCTTCTCAAGGCCCAGCTTCAGCCCAATATTCCTCATCAACAACTCCCTCATCCTCCAGCCACCACACCTTCCTGGGTACTTCTAGAGCTTTCCCTTTCCCCAAATTTTACTTGTTCTGCTGCTCCCCCCCGTCATCTTTTCATAAGAATATAGTATATCTTTCTAACTACATCATAAACTCCTGGTGTGGCAGTACTGTACCTATATTTTCTTGTACCTCCTATACTAAATTCGGTTCTATGCAAATGAAAGATGCTGCAGTAAGATTCATCACACGTTTACCAGAAAACTCACTCAGCTGAAACAGAGATTCCCATGGGCAAGATTCTCAGGAGCTTCCACTCACAGACAAGACTTCCCCACAACTAACAAAAGTGTCAGTTGTCTCAATGCCTCAGAACCCTTTCTACTCCTGCTATGTTAGCCATTACATGGCAACAAACCATCCCTGTTCTGGATTTGCTCAAAGCCCTATGCATTATACTCTAAGAGTCCTCATTCCCAGCCAACCCTTGTGCTAGGGTGTGCATCCACTTCCATACCCTAATTGTCAGGTCTGCCCAATTTTCAGTCTTCATAAGGAAGTAAGTCAAAATTCCTTTCAGGATCAGGCCCTCAGTCTGTTCCTCTGAAGAGAAAAACAATACGGTGTGGTCAGGAGAAAAGCAGAGACCCAGCCAAACAAATGTCTCCTGGAAAAACTATTCATATAGCTAGAACAAACAGGTATGGCCATTCCACTAGCTTTAAACAGAACTGTGCCAATGCAAGGCTGCAGACAAATATGGAGGAATGCTATCCAATACCATCCATACTAGAACCACTAAACTTTCTAGGCTGGGAAAAGCCTATCTAAAAAAATAAATAAAAACAATGAAAATTGTAGATGTGATCATTAGAATGCTCCAGGAGAATATTCTGAAAGTAGACCTCACCTAGGGGTCTTAGGAATATCCCAGTGTACTGGCAGCCCTTGACAAAAAAAGCAAAAGAAAAATGAGATTCATTTGCTGCACATTTTGGATTCTCCCCCAGGGCTTAGCACACAAAGGTCCTGTTTCTTTCTCCCCCAGGATACACAGCCAAAAATGCTAGTCTCAGTTGCACATAGTTTAGGTTTAGCTAGGTTCTGTGTTGGTCCCAGGCACTATAGGCTGTTCGGAATCCTCCCCCACTGCCCTCAGGCTCCTCTTTTGTTTTGGTTATACTTCTCCCAGGTCTCTGTTCTCCGCATTTCAGACAAGTAAGAGAGTTGGGTTCAATCGAGGTTGAGAAGAAGACTTTGCAATTAAACTTCTAATTAAGGAAGTACCAACCTGAAGAAGCTAATTTGCACTGATCTGTTTAAAATACCTAGCAGCAGATCAGGCATGAATTGAGGTACAGTCCTTTTAAGCGTCAGCCAACTGGCCTTCTTTCAGAGCAGCAGCTATCAATAATTCCATGCTGAGGACCATCTGATAGGAAATCAACCACAGGCCCCTGGAATGCCAGCATTCCCCACTGCTCTGTTTTCCCAGTTGTCAGATCTGTTTATAAATTGTCCATTTATAGCAAATCCAGCACCTGCTATGAACACCTCATCCTGCCAAGTGTGGGACTGCATCTCAGAAAGAGCCACTATAGATTTTTTCAGTTCCTTTTAACCTTTCCCAACCCAAGTTTGAATATTTGCCTAGGAATTCTGAGGGGGAATATATTCTATATGGGAAAATCTAGTCTATTAAAAGTTAGCATTTTGCTCCATTAAAAAAAAAAAAGCAACTCATCATTCTCTTGGGAAATATAATGCTCTCTTTCTGAACAAGTCTGATACTGGGACACATTTAAAATAACCCCTAAAATATTCAGCAGGGTAAAAATGCTCTGGGGAAAAGTTAAGGGAGGCTTTCTTTTTAACTCTATTATATAGCTTTTTAGCTCATTGTCAAAACCTCCACTTACCAGACAATGCTGTCTGCTGTTCAAAACCATTATGTAAAATATATTTAAAGACACCTTCCCATTGCTGAAAACCCAATATATATGCCCTAGATTTGGGTTTTTTTCTTGCCAATTATCCATCTGCAAAGTGCCTAGAATTAATTCTCAAAGTTCCATCCCTCCCCCAATCCCAAGATGCTTCTGTTCATTTTGGTCTTCGCAAAAAAATAGAAAATAGTATACATATAATATTTGTAGTGTGGGTTCATGGTTTCTAGAGGGTTATGAAGTTCAAACCAGGTGCAATGGTGGACAGAAATGTGTGTATAACCCTCAGAAATGTGGGGTGACCCCTTGATCCTTCAGTTTATACCTTCCTTCAAAAATCCTTCTCAAGTATAAGACTGTTACACTTTTTAAGCCACAAAGGGAGACCCTAATTAAGAGCACGTGGCAGAGGCAGCTGGTCTGATGGGTGGCATTTCTGTTCCCCAGTTCTGCATTCAGCAAAGGGGATAGCCCCATATTTTCATGGGAGGACATAAGCACTTAACATTTCTTTCTTTTTTTTTTTTTTTTAAAGATTTTGTTTATTTATTTATTTGACAGACAGAGATCACAAGTAGGCAGAGAGGCAGGCAGAGAGAGAGGAGGAAGCAGGCTCCCTGCCGAGCAGAGAGCCCAATGTGGGGCTCGATCCCAGGACTCTGGGATCACGACCTGAGCAGAAGGCAGAGGCTCTAACCCACTGTTATGGTATCTCGATACAGAAAACTTTTGCAAGGTAATTATTATTAGTAGGCCAACAAAGTTAGACAGTCATGAGATCAGGTAAAACAGAAAGAACTCAAGAAAAAGAATTAGAGGGCATGAAATTAAACACCTGTAAAATTAAAAATGCTTGCTCTAGGTAATGGTTTTCCTTTACAGAGACCAAGGTCTTCAGTATTCTAGTCCGGCATGCTTGTATCTTTTTGTTGCAGTTTATATATATTAAGCTAATCTTAGATTATACACACATAAATTCTTTCTTTCCAAAATGGAATTGTGCTTAGTCTGTTACATGTTACTCCAATGCAAATCATCTTTGCTTACTTTTTGGTCATTTGATGACCATCTGTTTTACCAACCTGGATTCTTTCACTCATCACAGAAGTCAGGCCCCATTACTTGAGATGATCTCTGAGATGCCCCTGCTGGAGAAAGGAATGTGCAAATTAGAGGACTACAAATCAGTTTGAAAACTCAATGACTCCTTCCCATAAATCTGTGTCCTTAATATTAAAAATCATTTGGAGGTGCTGAAAAGAGAACTGATAGCTAACAGAACACAGCAGTCCTACTCTCTTCTAGGCATGGATTAGCAGTTGAGAGGGACTACGCAGATCTAAATCCATATTCTGCTACCAAAAATAGAAAAGAGGAAACCTTTGAAGCCAAAGAAGGCCTAAGAATAACTGTCAGTAAAGAGCTAGAGCTCCATGGGCAGGAAGCAATGCTCAAGTGGCCGTTTTGTGCTGCTCCCCGCCCCCCCTCCCCGGTGGCTTTCACATTTATCCTGTTAGAAAGATAGCTTTCAAAGACTTCCCTTTAACACAGACACATAGGCCTTCACAACCCGCCTTTCTACAGCAGCTCAGGGATCTGGCGCTACACATCACTTCAACACAGCCCTTGGGTTTGGTGCGATTTCCCCCCACGGATCATTTCAATCTGTTTAAGGCTGAACAGTGAACTCTTCATAGACCACATTACACAGAGAGCCTCAGTAGGAAATGGTTGGCCAAGCAAACATTTGTTTCCTGTTTTGCTTTTTATAATTTTACATTCCAACTCAACCTAGCTTTCATCCTTTTTATTCTTTTTATAGTCACAAAAGTCAATGCACCAAACCAGTGAAGTTTATTTGATCTCATGTGCTTCAAATGACACTATAAAACCATACACTTGAATCTATCTTATAAAACATATTTGAGTTAGAAGAGGTTTTGGGGAACAAGACAGTGAGAGCGCTTTAAAATGGCCTGTGGGACAGCTGGAGAGGCACAGAGGCTGAGAAGGTTACTAGAAGGAGATCTGGCCAGTACACGATGATGGGCAGTTTAAAGGCCAAGGAATGGAAAATAGGGTAGGAAGGAGAACAGAGAGAAGTAAGACATTGAGGAAGATGACAGAGCCTGTTGTATCTTATGCAGATTAGGAAAAGCAACCCTTTTGAGCACACATAAACTGATGTGAAGGTGCATGGCTGGATTTCAGCCCTCACTCTTCCTTCCCTTTGGACAGGTGCCTTTCTGCAAGGTAAAGACTACACCATACCACATCTGGGGGAAACTGTGGGCAGGAGACTGAAAGACACAAATGCGGAACTTTAGACAAACTGATAAAAAAAAAAAAAAAAGGCGCAGATGCTTCTGGTAGCATAGAGGAAATCCTGTTTTGAATCAAACAATTCTGCTGGTGAGTAGGGGTAGGGGAGGATGGTTGGTAAAATTGATTTCTGCAAGGGACGCCTGGGTGGCTCAGTTGGTTGGACAACTGCCTTCGGCTCAGGGCGTGATCCTGGAGTCCCGGGATCGAGTCCCACATCAGGCTCCCAGCTCCATGGGGAGTCTGCTTCGCTCTCTGACCTTCTCCTCGCTCATGCTCTCTCTCACTGTCTCTCTCTCTCAAATAAATAAATAAAATCTTTAAAAAAAAAAATTGATTTCTGCAAACTAACTGTATCAAAACATTTCAGTAGAATGTTTTATCTTTTGTTATGTTTCATACAATGCATGTATTATTCATTTTAAGAGAGGTTTGCATTCATCACATCTAATGAATATCTTCCATGATTAATACAATTCATTTTTATTTGTCAAGATCTAGGCAAATAGAAAAATTCTAACACAAATTGCTGGAACTTGTTAAAGATGAGCACAGTTCACAGGTTGAAATTTGGGGATGCTTAACTGCCTTGATCTCAAAGTTCTTGAATGTGTTATTGAAACAACTGGTTAGGCTTCAGCCAAAATAAAAACATAATTACCCCCACCACTCAGACAGACTGCTTTTTCAAGGTCCTGGCCTCAATCTGTACTATATAATCCTTTATTAATCTGCTTCAGTTAGGTCCATGAATTGCATCATAGCAAAACTGAAATGGGCAAAAATCATAATCTCACAGAAAGCAGAGAACCAAAGAAGAAACAGTAAATATGACATTACATACCTAATATTAAAACACAATCAGTATATACCAAATGTGCCACTCTTGCTCTTGCTCAGGACCCGGGCATTCAATGACTATAAGAGAAACCATTAATATTTATAACAATTTACAGGTTTTATAGTTCCTCAACAACTATAACATGCACCATCTCACTGAATCCTCAAAAAAGTCCTTAGCAGTGGGGCACCTGGGTGTCTCAGGTAGTTAAGCAAGAAGTCTACTTGTCCCTCTCCCTCTGCTCTCACTTTTCCCCCTACCCCTTGTACTCTCCCATGCTCACTCTCGATCTCTAAAATGATTAAATAAAATCTTTAAAAAAAAAAAAAAGGCCATAGAAGTAAGTATGGTTTCATCATCAACTTCTGGAGATGAGAAAATTGGGAATTCAGACAAGCTGAGACCAACTCAATAGTAAGTGACAGAACCAAGACTCAATCCCAGGCCTTCTGGCTCAAAGCAATGATCCTCCCAGTATACTGGGTCTTTGGTTCAAATGGAAACATCTCATGATAGCTTGTTGCATCACGGACAAGTCTACCTATTTCTAAGATGACATTAGTTAGCCTGAGTGGTGATGGGATCAGCAGTGATTTATTCTAATAATCTCAATGACTTACTTTTAAATATCTATTTTACTTGTTAAAGATTTCTTCTTCATGCACTCCCTTTGCCAAATGCATTTTTTGAGAAGTCAGAATGTTAACTGATTTCAGTTAATAACAGCTTCCGAGTTATCTACTTCTTTAACACCCTATCTCTCTCTGTTCTAATGCAGATTCCTGATTAAAAATGCAAAACTATTTTTTTAAAAAATAAAGAACTACATTTAAAAATTAAGGATACATTTGTACTTATAATTGCATGTGTCTTGAAACCAATGTGCTTAGCTTCTGAGTATCAGAGTCTCAAGCTGTCTAACAAGTGACAAAATCATTTGGGAGGTTTTAAGGTCAAGGCTGGCAGTGATCTGTTAGAAGAACTGCTTCCGAAAAGATTCAACCACGTGACCAAATGATGACACCAGATGGTCAAACTCATCCATGCTCACGTTTTTACAATAAATACAGCATCCTTTAGAATAAATCTATTGGAAATGACATATATAATCTAACCAATTAACTACTGATAGTTCAAAAAAAATAGTCCCTTACAACTTATATCCACTTTAGTCCTAAAAGTTTAGGTTATATTGTTAATAGTTATCATTTCCCAACCTACTCTCTAACAATAGAAATTCTACTTCTCGTTTTCTACTGTAAAAAATTCTTACACATGGGAGATATACAAAAATGTTTGTGGCAACGCTGTTTGACATTTTTCAAAAGGTAATAAACAATTTAGCCACCCTTATTGGAGAAATGATTTAGATATTTATAGTTAATGTAAATAAAGCAGAATTATATGTAACAAATAAAAGGAATGAATTGTATGTACACATCAAGATGGATAAATCTCAAAATATATTGTTGAAGTTGAAAAGCAAACTAGAAAAGTTTATCTATAGTATACTAGTTGTCTAAGTCCATTTGGACTTCTATAACAGACTGGGTAACTTATAAACAACAGAAATTTCTCACAGTTATGAAAGCTGGAAAATCCAACATCATGATGTCAGCATGATCAGGTTCTGGTAAAGGAGCTCTTTCTGGTTCAGACTACAAATTTCTTGCTATGTTCTCACAGGTAGAAGGGACAAGAGTCTCTGGAGTCTCTTTTAATCTTATTCACGAGTGCCCTCATGACCTAACTACCCCCTAAAAGCCCTACTTCCTAATATTATCAATAGGGGGTTAGAATTTCAACATATGAATGCGGGAAGGGACACATATATTCTAACCATGGCACCAGAATTTAAGCAAAAACTTAACATACAAAAGAAGCTATAAATGGGTACATACAAAGATATAATAAATGTATGAAAACATTCATGGAAATTACACATATCAACTTCACAAATGGTTACCTCTACAGATGGAAAGAGAAGAGATGGAGAAGAGAGCTTTGCTCTACCTGTAATTCTTTAAACCTTTAGATAGATTTACATTTTTCTTACAATAATCAAAATAGTATGGTACTCACATAACAACAAGCATATAAACTAGTAGAGTAGTACAGGGAGCCCAGAAATAAACCTTTGCATATATGGTCAAATGATTTTTGACAAGAGTGTCAGCACCATTCAAAAGGGGAAAAGACAGTCTTCAGAAAATGCTGCAGGGAAAACTGGACAGTCACAGGCAAAAGAATGATACTGGACTCATACCTTATACCATATATTAAAATTAGTTCAAAATGGATCAAAGACATAAACATAAAAACTAAAACCATAAAACTCTCAGAAGAAAATAGAAGGAAAAGCTTTATAGCATTGGATTTCATAATGATTTCTTGAATATGACTCTAATTACAGAGGCAACAGAATAAAAAATAAATTAGACTTTAAAATTTAAAAATTTATGTATCAAACAACACTGCTGACAGAAAGAAAAGGAAACCCACAGAATGGGAGAAAATATTTATAAATCATGTATCTGGTAAGGGATCAATATCCAAAATATATAAAGAATTCCTACAACTCAACAAAAAACCAACCCAACTTAAAAATGGGCAAAGGACTTGAATACATAATTTTCCAAAGAAGATATACAAATGGGCAACAATCACATGAAAAAATGTTTAACATCATTAACCATTAAAGAAATGGAAATCAAGGGACGCCTGGGTAGCGCAGTTGGTTGAACGACTGCCTCCGGCTCAGGGCGTGATCCTGGAGTCCCGGGATCGAGTCCCACATCAGGCTCCCAGCTCCATGGGGAGTCTGCTTTGCTCTCTGACCTTCTCCTCGCTCATTCTCTCTCTCACTGTCTCTCTCTCTCAAATAAATAAAATAAAATCTTTAAAAAAAAAAAAAGAAATGGAAATCAAAACCACAATAAGATACCACTCACATCCACTGGGATGATTATTATAGAAAACAAATAAACAAAAATACATGTTGGTAAGTATGTGGAGAAACTGGAACCCCTGTGCAATGCTGTTGGGAATACTGAATAGTATAGCCGCTGTAGAAGACAATATGGTGGTTCCCGAAAAAATTCATCAAAAGAAATTCTGATCCAGCAATTCCACTTCTATGCATATACTCAAAAAAAGTCAAGGGAGGGATTTAAATAGATATTTGTAGACCAACATTCATAGCATTATTCACAATAGCTAAAAGACCAAAACAACCCAATGTCTGTTGACAAACAAATGGATAAACAAAATGTAATGCAATGGAATATATTCAGCCTTAAAAAAGAATGAAATTCTAATGCATGTTACAATATGGATGACTCTTGAAAACATTATGCTAAATGAAATAAGCCAGAAACAAAACAATAAATATTGTATTATTCCACTTATATAAACTACCTAGAAGAGCCAAATCATAAAGAGAGTAGAATAGTGGTAAACAAGCCCCAGGGGAACGGGGAGTTAGGAGTTATTATTTAATGGATAGACAATCTCAGTTTGGAATGATGAAAAAGTTCTGGAGATGAATAGTGGTGATTGTGTACAATAATGTGAAGGTACTTAATGTCGCTGAACTGTACACTCAAGAAAAGGTTAAAAGGCTAATTTTTATGTTATATATCTTACATCTTAATAAAAATTTTCCTTCAGGAGGGAGAAAGAGGTGAATCAAATATGGCAAAATGCCAAATTTACTATTTCTTTAAATCCAGTGGTAGTGGTAGGTTTACAAATAGTCCATTAGTTTCTGTACTTTACGTGCACCCGAAATGTCTCAGCTTAATTTTTGTTAATTTATTGTAGGTTTTGAAGAGAAGTTTTAATAAAATTATTCTGACCCTCAACTGTAAAGTAGAACAATGAGACTCTGGGACAGGGTACTGAAGGCTGAAGACCACCCCTCAAATTATTTGATTAGTTTCTGGGCTACAGAACAGCATTTCTCAAATATAAAGTGCATACAAATTACCTAGAAATCCTATCACAATGCAGATTGTGATTCAGCTGGTCTAGCGAGGCCCGAGAGTTTCCCTTGCTTACTGGTTCCCAGATGATGCCCAGGCTGCCAGGCCATAGACACACTTTGATAACAAGGATCTAATGAATGATAGTACTTGTCACATATTACCTACTTTCATCTGAAATTTTCTTAATTATGTACTTCTTGATGACAAAGGGCTAAAGCCAGTCTTAAGTACATTTCAATGTAAAATTCATCATCTTATACTTTGTTTGATAAAGGCTACCATAAAGCAAAATAACAATTAAAACCTAAACATCACTGAAAATATTTCAGAAAGACTACATCTCTTTCAAAAATCCTAAATTAGAAACTTTGACTCAGCTATCAAAATATATAATAAATGCATAGTTTAGGATATATTAATCTCTCTTCCCCAACTTGTGAAATAGGAATTTCTACAGCACAAATTTCCACTGATGGCAAGTTACTTCACTTAATTATACAGTCCTTAAATAGTCTCTTTTTACTTTGTAAATTCCAGTATAATTCTAGGTTGGGAGCTAATAATTTTACCTACTATAAAATGACTAATTAATTGCCTAAAATTTAAAAAGCCTCTAGGACAAAATTTCTTGCCAGAATGGTTTAGAATCTGGTCATCTGGTGGACCCCAAGGTGTCAATCTAGTTAAATGAATTAAAGCTTCAGGAGATACAGTGTTTCCAGAATCGCCACAAATAAGATCCACCCCAGTGCCAAAAACAAAGAAAGCCTCTATATTTCCCAGTTAACCAACAGATGATCAAATTCCTCCTTAAAATCAAATAGTATGGTTCTCTAAATAAGTATAGTTGATTAAGAATAAGCAGACTTCAGGCCTAATGAGCCCAGCTACTGAGTTTGTTTTTAAATAATGTAAGGCTACAGTATTTGCAGCATTCACTGCTTTTCATCAGCCTATCATTTCAGAGGCATGAATTATCTTTAGTCCAAACTGAAAATTTTGACACATTTACCAGGTTAATTGTTCTTTGGAATCTGCTAACAAAGTAATAGTTACAATAATATATATACATATATATATATATATAGAGAGAGAGAGAGAGAGAGAGAGAGATCCCACTCATTTTTACAGTGCCCTAACTTTGTGCCAAGGCCTATTCTACTTGATTTGTTTACATGGATTATCTACTTGAATCGTTTTAACAACCCTGTAAAACACATATTATAATCTCTAACTCACAGTTAAGAAAACAGACTCAGAAAATTAAGTAACAGGTCCAAAGTCACAAAGTAAGTGGCACTTTCTGACTCAGGAATACTATTCCTAACCATGATGCTCACTTGTAAACTTTAATTGCTGGCGCTACTTCCCATAATGAATGTTGTCATGTGTCCGCTCCAAACTGCTTAACAGAACTACAGTAAAAATTGGAAAGAACTCCTTTTCTTGATATCAAGTATCCTCCTCTAAGTCTTTATTCAGTATCATTTAGAGTAATCAATAGAAGCCTATAGGTCTATGGCTAATACTGCCAAGAAAAAAAAATCATTATATTTGGCAGAAAGGCTGCAATATCTAAGTGGAAGATCACTAATGCCTCTATTGAATCACTCAGTTCAGTATGCACACTTAGAGTAGCGAGCAACAGAAGTAAAATCTAGGGGCCTGCTGAGGTTTCTTTTTGAAGGATGGCTAGTCGTAATGCAAGCCCAAAAATAAAAAGCTGGGTTTGGGAAAATATCAGCACATTTTCTTTTTTTTTTTTTTTTTTTTTCATTTGGTTTTGTTTTTAATTTGAAATAAACCTGTGAACAGTTTTCAGAGTCGGGGCAGCCCTGATACGGATCATGGGCATGTAACAGTACTCTCCAAGGATAAAGTCACACAGCTGGAAATGCTGAACAGTCCCCAAGCTCTGGCTCCTGTCTGCCATGCTGGGCCGATCCTATCAGCTCCTCCAGAAGGATCCACTCTCTTTGGGTTTGGAAGCTGGGAAATGTTTCCTCTGACATGTCCCTTGGGAGCATCGCAAGCCAATCAGCACATTTTCATTTCCAAAGTGACTTGAATTTCTTCCCAAATGACTTATTTCCCTCCATAAAACTAGGATCTTGGGTTCTGGGCTTGATATTTCATCAGCAAGTTGAGAAAAGCTCTGTATACATACAAAATATTAATAGCCCCAAAGGAGGTCACATAGATTCAAGAATCATCTACTTACTGTGTCTGCGTCAGAAAGCTCACACTCTAGGTGAGTCAGAGGAAGAAAGGGCCGAAGGATATTGACACTATCAAGTCTGAAAACAGAAAGCCCAATCTATTTCAATCTCATTTGTAGACTTAAATCACAACTTTTACTGACAATTCACTATTTCAAAAAGACATTTCTCAATAAAATGTAATTCAAGGGCAATTTGCTTCCCAGAGGCCAAATGGCCATCTTATCCTTCCAGACAAGCATACATAGCACATTTTCCTCAGAACCTGAAGGCAATAAAGATATATTTAATTGAGAGAGGAAATCAAAAGACCACAAGGCTTCCTCAAGATACAGAAGGAGTGATGGTCCTTTTAAAATTAGCAATTGCAAATTAAACACTAGGAAAGAATCAAAAAGAAAAGCACTTAGGTCATCAATCAAAGTGATTAGTTATAAAGGACCTAAAGTACATTTCTCTTAACTCTTCTTTCACCTCACAAACATAGGGAGAAAATGGCAAAGCTAAAGATTGCATCATGAGTGGGGTCAGAACTACAGGATGGCCAGTAAGTATGAAACATACTTTATGCATACACACACACACACACACACACACTAAATTCCCTTGATTACTTCTTTCCCATTATGCTAAAGGCATAGGTTTACTTAGTTAAAAGCAGAGTCACAAATTACTTGAGGCCACTCATCTGAGACGTACGTGCAGAGATTTACCTAAATAACTGGTTAATGCACATGTTCCTTGCAGTTTTGCCCAGAGCACTGGACTATGTACTGCTGAAGAGAAACAATACAAAGAGAGAAATAACATGATATATCATAATACAAAAATTATCTATTATATATACTTGCCATATTTCCAAACTTAAGGACTGCCCTATAGAGTTCAACCAATTATTCTATCTAACAGACCAGTGCTTGTGAAATATTTCAGGCTTGGGAACTTTTCACACTGCTAAAAAACTAATGAGGTCCTCAAATAACTTGTTTTTATACAGGTTTATAGACCAATATTTACTGTATTGGAAACTAAAAAAAAAAAAGAGAGAGAGAGAGAAATTTTTAAAATATTTATTCATTTAAAAAAACCCATTGTAAGTTAATATATTTTAACTAACAGTACATTTTTCAAAACAAACAAAAATTAGTGAGAAGAGTGGCAATGTTTAAATGTTTGTCAATCTTTTTAATGTCTGGCTTAATAGACAACTGAGTTCTTTTATATTCAATCTGTTCTGATACATTGTTTTGTTAAAATATATGAAAAAGATACACACTCTGGGGCACCTGGGTGGCTCGGTCATTAAGCATTTGCCTTCAGCTCAGGTCATGATCCCAGGGTTCTGGGATTGAGTCCCACATCAGGCTTCTTGCTCACAGGGGAGCCTGCTTTTCCTCTGCTTGCCTCTCACCCACATCTTGTGTGTGTGTGTGCGTGTGTGTACATGCTCTCTCTCTCTCTCTCTAAGAAATGAAGAAATAAAATCTTTCTTAAAAAAATAAATAAATATTTTTTAAAAATTAGTTGCCATGTAGAATCTAAAACAAAACCCCATCAACAAATGTTTCATGCTGTTGGGTTGTCTGGATAGTATAATTGGTTAAGCATCTTACTCTTGGTTTTGGCTCAGATAGTGATCTCTGGGTCATGAAATCAAGCCCCACAATGGGCTCCATGGTCAGCGCTGAGTCTGCTCGGGATTCTTTCTCCCTTTCCCCCAATAAGAACACACTCTTTCCCTCCCTCTTTTTCTCTCTCAAAAAAATAAATCTTAAAAAATTTTTTCATACAGTTATACTAAAATCCATTAGTCTTACGCATTTTAATGGGTCTTTTACCCACGTTATAACATAAAACTATGCATTGTCATTTGGAAAGTGTTAGTTCACTGGAGTTATAAAAATCTTCTAAATGTTGACACAATTCTTCACACAAAAGCAGATGTTGTCATTTGTTGATTATAATCACCCTGGCATATAATATTCATTAATGTAACACTGATCTCATTAAAAAATCTTTAAACATTGTGCAGCTATCAAGCTCACAGTGACAGACACAAGTTTTCAGGATTTCTTTCTTGTTGGTAATCTCGGGTTTTAACACCGGCAAAAATACTGCCAGTTGTTCTTCTGAAAGTGGCAGTCTATCTTTGTTCATTTTAAAGAAAATGTGTGCCAAATACCCAAATTTAAATATCCATGGTTTGCCATTCCTTCAAGTAAAGATGGTGCTCCAAATTCAAAAAAATTGTATAATTTCCTTTTTTCAATATGACATACTTCAATTTTAATGACCTAGTACTTCATGAAGAAAACTTCCATTTCATCATAAAAATATTTTAAAATTTATGTCAACAGTGTGGTGATGAAAAATAAATATAATTACAACTAGTCCAGTTTGGTGCTGCTGCCTCTATTTCTGTTGAGTGACTAGCAGCTTTACCAACTATGGTTTTTGTGCCATCTGTGCAATCATCAACTCAGATAAAAAGTAAGCTCTTGCTGTTATAAACATTGTTTTGAACTTGCTGACCCCCTGAAGAAGTCTCAGAGACCCCAATAGTGGGTTACAATTTGAAAACTAGTGGAGTACACTATAGCTCACATAAAAACTCATCATGTGTGAACTGCGTTCTTTAGGAGAAAATATCTATACAATTCTGGAGTGTGGTTGCTGAGCAGAAGGCCTACCAGAATGGAGACTCTTGACCGAGGATCAAACGTTATGTGCTGAAATGTCATTTTCATTTAAAAAATTGTTCTACTCTCTTTGTATGTCATATGGTAGATGATAGCAATCGTGACTGTGGAGAGGGGTAGTTGCAGAAGAAGTTTAGGAAGATGAGATGGGAAGAACCCAGAAATCTCAATGACATACCTGACCTTGTTGATTTGGAACCAGTGCCCCATCACCCAGTCACCCAATTACCACAGCTGGTAGGCAGTGGAAATGCCAGGAGCCCCAGGAACATAGCCCCAGGAAGAGAGACCTGGTATCTGGCATTCAAGATAGCCTCAGGCAAAAGGGAATTAGGGCAGATATTGCTAGCATCTATGAGTTAGGTATTTCCAATGAGGACATTGTTGTGCCACATACCACTGGGGGTCCCCCACCTGTCCTGTGGCTTAGTTGGCAAGAATTCTTTTTTAAAATATTTTTAGATCTCTTTCAGCACATACAGCCATGCTTCAATCCCATATATACAATGAAGTTTCAAGAGAGGAGCTAGTAGCTCCTGACTTCCCCACATTCCAAAACTGGGCCCCCAGATTTTGAATAAACATCTCATTGCATGGATCCAAGAATTCACGTTTATACTTTAACTTTGCACTTCTCATTTTTTATGTGAATTTCTTTTGTTATGTTGTATTTTTAAAACCCTCATTCTTGGGGCACCTGGGTGGCTCAGTGGGTTAAAGCCTCTGCCTTTGGCTCGGGTCATGATCACAGAGTCCTGGGATCAAACCCCAGATCAGGCTCTCTGCTCATCGGGGAGTCTGCTTCCTCCTCAATCTCTCTGCCTGCATCTCTGCCTACTTGTGATCTCTGTCCATTAAATAAATAAATAAAATCTTTAAAAAAAGAAAAACCCTCATTCTTACTACTCAGAAGTAGAAATGCTCATTCTGTTGATTCTGGTAAGATTTTTGTTGGTGCTAGTTTGGATAGTAAGAAGGAACACCTGGGTAAGGAATATACAAGGTCTTTTGTGTTGTGTACAGAAAATATTTAAGAGGCACTGTAACAAAGTTTCTCCATATACCCTACTGATCTATTTATCAGCAATTCCTGTGGTATTAATAATATCTGCAAGTAATTCCACTTTAAGATGGAAAAATGAGGCACCCAATGTTTAGCTAACTTAGTTAAATCAGTGGACAAATACAAGATTTGAATACCCTCAACCTGATGTGTTTTCTTCTAGGCCAGTGGTTCTGTGAGATTTCAGCATTCAGGTTCATATTCCACCTCTCTATCCTCCACCAACCTTGCACCATACCCCCCAACCCAAAACAAAAAACAAAAAACAAAAAAAACAGGCCATTTTTTATCCATATTATTGTTAATATCAGGAAGTTAATGAGAACAGTGATAATGACAATGAATACTGAGTAAATACCAGCAACAAGAAAGAAAGAAAATAAGTTTACTATAAATGTTTTCCCATGGTGGTTTTTAGTTACAAAAATATATTTTAAACATGTACTTGGTCATTTTTTAAAAATAAATTTTGGATACTGATTGACTTGCCCATTTTACCCTACCCAGCAATATGCTGATATCACCTATAATTAATGACTGGAAGCAGAACTCTTATCTTCTTCCAGTTTGATTGTTGGGTCTATATTTGTATTATAGAAAGTGCTCATAATTTAATAGTATTTTTTTAAATGTGCTACTTTGAATTGATCTGTGACCCCAATCGTCTTGTTTTCCTTGTCTTTGTTCTATAAGAAAAGCTTCTGTTGGATCCTGATTTACAGAACTAAATATACTCTGATAGAAGCATAGCCCAAACCCCAATGCTATTAAGTCTTCATTCAATTATAGGTAGAAATGAAATTAAGAAGCTTCCTGCAGTACAGAGAGCATTCGTTTTAGGTGAACCATTTTATTAGAATGGTGGCAGTTTCTACTATTGCTTATTTCTACCTTTGTCAATGGACCCTCCATCTCTTGCTCAGGTGATCAGCTCATTATGGATACTTGAATTATTGATAATAACTACTTGGCACTTAATTAGGGCACTGTGCTAATGAGGCCAAATTGCAGCTGTGTGTTCATGGCTGCGAATGGTTTCACTCCATTTGTCCCAACCTCAGCTCACTATCTTGCATCATGCTTTCCACCAAGTTCACAAAGGGGACTCAGCAAGCAAATGAAGAGCTGACTCAATAAAAAAACCAACAATGCTGTCAAATAACTTCCAAAATGTTTATTCTATAATAGGGAATCAAAAGCATGATCTAAAATTAGCATGTAATTCTTATTATGTCTTGAATTTGTACAAGGCATTTCAACGAATGGAAACCAAAGTACTACTGAAGTTACTTCAAATTATCTTAAATACTCAGTGTGTATAAAGTTCATAACCTTATGCTAGCCATGATAAGTGACATAAAAAAATGAATAAAGCCTGGTCCATACTTTATTATACCCTAAAAGAGAGGTGGGAAGATAATTATAATGTGTATGTCATTATTAAACTGTATGTTGAGAATAATGTTCTAAGAACTGTATATTACCTTATTTTCTCCCCAATCTCCCCAATCACTGAGGTAGATATTAGTATCCCCATATTACTAACAAAGAAACTGAGGCTCAGGAAGTGGGAGTTACCAAAAGATATTAAGTGCCTGAGGTATAATTAACTCATGCCTCTTTGATATCAAAACCTTAACACATAACTACAATGCTAAAAAGTACAAAGACTTTAAACAGGAAAACAAGACACCGAAAAAAATCAATTTAATATAGTTGAAATGTTCCCACACTTTATCAGTCCACTGATACCAAGAAAGAAAGAAAGGCTCAGGAAGGTGACCATACTGGAATGGATATACTGTTTATGGCCAGATGACCCATCAGAATATTATGTTCCACAGAAAAGCTCAAAAGACACACCATTTGTAAAGCCATAAGGTATACACCAGGGAGAAGGGCAAATACACCAGGGAGAATGCACAAATCCTGTTTTTGCTCCACCTGCACCCATGCAGTATTTGGCTGACTCTCTGAAATGTACATTCCTCCCTAGTTATTTCTGGGAAACCACAAAGGAGCTGCAGTCTTTTTTTTTTTTTAATTAATTTCTCTTCAGCGTAACAGAATTCATCGTTTATGCACCACACTCAGTGCTCCATTCCATACGTGCCCTCCATAACACCCACCAGTTAGAATGGCCAAAATTAGCAAGACAGGAAACGTGTGTTGGAGAGGATGTGGAGAAAGGGAAACCCTCTTACACTGTTGGTGGGAATGCACGTTGGTGCAGCATCTTTGGAGAACAGTGTGGAGATTCCTTAAGAAATTAAAAACAGCCCTGCCCCACCAGCGGGCGGTTTCCAGAGGCGGCAGGACGTTCCCTGGAAGGAGCCACGGGGTTGCGAAGAAGTCCACCCAGAAGGTGCTGGACCCCGAGAAGGATGAGCTGACACTCCTGAAGCACCTGCAGGCGCTGCTCGAAGTGTTCCAGGGTGCACCTTGACTGCACCAGAGTTGATACATCCAGCTACATCTGTTCAGTCTTCTCCCACCAAAATGACTAGGAGGAGGAATGCCCAACAGAAGAAAAATACAGAGGATGGACCTTCTGCAACAGAGTTAACGGCTATCAACATAGACAATATGTCGGAAAGAGAATTCAGGCTAACAATTATCCAGGCAATAGCTAGGTTGGAGAAAGCCATGGATGACCAAACAGAATTGATTAGGGCCGAACTGAAAGCGACCAGACAGGATGTTCACAATGTTAGGGCGGAGCTTAAAGCTACCAGGGAGGAGGTTCACAATGCTCTCAATGAGTTCCAATCTAATCTAAACTCTCTCAAAGCTAGGGTAACTGAGACAAAAGATAGAATTAGTGATCTGGAAGACAAACAGAGAGAAAGGATCAGGAGGAAGCCTGGAACAAACAGCTTAGAAACCACGAAAACAGAATCAGGGAAATAAATGATGCCATGAAGCGTTCCAACGTCAGAATTATTGGAATCCCTGAAGGGGAGGAGAAAGAAAGAAGTCTAGAAGATATAGTGGAACAAGTCCTTCATGAAAATTTTCCCAATCTCGCGAATGGAACCAGCGTTCATGTACTAGAGGCTGAACAGTCTCCACCCAAGATTATACATTCCAAAAAAACATCACGACACCTGATAGTCAAACTGAGGAATTATAATTGAGGTATAATCTCTTGAAAGCCGCCAGGGCAAAGAGGCTCCTTACTTACAGAGGGAAGCCCATTAGAATATCGTCAGACCTGTCCACAGAGACCTGGCAAGCCAGAAGAGGCTGGCAAGATATATTCAGGGCACTAAATGAGAAGAACATGCAGCCAAGAATACTTTATCCAGCAAGACTGACATTCAAAATGGATGGAAAGATAAAGAGTTTTCAAGACTGGCAAGGCTTAAAAGACTATGCAACCACCAAGCCGACACTGCAGGAAATATTAAGGGGGTTCTATAAAAGAAGAAAAATAGCATTGAACAGAAATATAGAGACAGTCTACAGAAAGAAAGACTTCAAAGGTAACTCGATGTCAATAAAAACGTATCTATCAATAATCACTCTCAATGTGAATGGCCTGAATGCACCCATAAAATGGCACAGGGTTGCAGATTGGATAAAACGACAGAACCCATCCATATGTTGTCTACAAGAGACCCATTTTGAACCTAAAGATACACGCAGACTGAAAGTGAAGGGATGGAGAAGCATCTTTCATGCCAATGGGCCTCAAAAGAAGGCTGGGGTAGCGATTCTCATATCAGATAAATTAGACTTCAAACTAAAGACTGTAGTCAGAGATACAGAAGGACACTACATAATCCTTAAAGGGACTATCCACCAAGATGATCTAACAATTGTAAATATCTATGCTCCCAATATGGGAGCAGCCAATTACTTAAGAAAACTGTTAATCAAGATAAAGAGTCATATTGATATGAATACACTAATCGTAGGAGATCTTAACATGCCTCTTTCAGAATTAGACAGATCATCAAAGCAGAAAATCAAAAAAGAAACAAGAGCATTGAATGACACATTGGACCAGATGGACCTCATAGATACATACAGAACATTCCACCCTAAAACAACAGAATACTCATTCTTCTCAAGTGCACATGGAACCTTCTCCAGAATAGACCACATACTGGGTCACAAATCAGGACTCAACCAATACCAAAAGACTGAGGTTATTCTCTGCATATTCTCAGATCACAATGCTTTGAAACTGGAGCTCAATCACAAGAAAAAGTTCAGAAGGAACTCAAACACCTGGAAGCTAAAGACCACCTTGCTTAAGAATGCTTGGATCAACCAGGAGATCAAAGAAGAACTGAAACAATTCATGGAAACCAATGAGAATGAAGACACTTCGGTCCAAAACCTATGGGATACAGCAAAGGCGGTCCTAAAGGGAAAATACAAGCCTCCCTCAAAAAAATTGAAAAATCTAGAACACACCAGCTGTCTCTACACCTTAAAGAACTGGAGAATCAACAACAAATCAAACCAACTCCACACATAAGAAGGGAAATCATCAAGATTAGAGCTGAGATCAATGAGGTAGAAACCAGAGATACAGTAGAACGTATCAATGAAACTAGAAGCTGGTTTTTTGAAACAATCAATAAGATCGATAAACCATTGGCCACACTAATCCAAAAGAAAAGAGAGAAAGCCCAAATTCATAAAATTATGAATGAAAAGGGAGAGATCACAACTAACACCAAGGAAGTAGAAACAATCATCAGAAGTTATTACCAACAGTTATATGCCAATAAGCTTAGCAACCTAGATGAAATGGATGCATTCCTGGAAAAATATAAACTACCAAAATTGAAACAGGAAGAAATCGACAACCTGAATAGACCGATATCTAATAACGAGATTGAAGCAGTGATCAAAAACCTCCCAAAAAACAAGAGCCCAGGACCTGACGGATTCCCTGGGGAATTCTACCAAACCTTCAAAGAAGAAATAACACCTATTCTCCTGAAGCTGTTTCAAAAAATTGAAGCAGAAGGAAAACTTCCAGACTCTTTCTATGAAGCCAGCATTACCCTGATCCCCAAACCAGGCAAAGACCCTACCAAAAAGGAAAATTTTAGACCAATATCACTGATGAATATGGATGCTAAGATTCTCAACAAGATCCTAGCCAACAGGATCCAAGAGCACATTAAAAAGATTATCCACCATGATCTAATGGGATTCATCCCTGGGCTACAAGGATGGTTCAACATTCGCAAATCAATCAATGTGATACAACAAATTAATATGAGAAGAGAGAATAACCACATGGCCCTCTCAATTGATGCAGAAAAAGCATTTGACAAAATCCATCATCCGTTCCTCATTAAAACGCTTCAAAGTATAGGGATAGAGGGAACATTCCTGAACCTCATCAAATCTATCTATGAAAGACCCACAGAAAATATCATCCTCAATGGGAAAAAGCTTGCAGCCTTCCCGTTGAGATCAGGAACAAGACAAGGATGCCCACTTTCACCACTCTCGTTCAACATAGTATTAGAAGTCCTAGCAACAGCAATCAGACAACAAAGAGAAATAAAAGGTATCCAAATTTGTAATGAAGAAATCAAACTCTCTCTCTTCGCAGATGACATGATTCTTTATATGGAAAACCCAAAAGACTCCACCCCCAAACTACTAGAACTCATACAGCAATTCAGCAATGTGGCAGGATACAAAGTCAATGTACAAAAATCAGTGGCTTTCTTATACACTAACAATGAAAATACAGAAAGGGAAATTAGAGAATCGATTCCATTTACTATAGCACCAAGAACCATAAGATACCTGGGAATAAACCTAACCAAAGAGGTAAAGGATCTGTACTCGAGGAACTACAGAACACTCATGAAAGAAATTGAAGAAGACACAAATAGATGGAAGACCATTCCATGCTCTCGGATCGGAAGAATAAACATTGTTAAAATGTCTATACTGCCTAGATCAATCTATACTTTTAATGCCATTCTGATGAAAATTCCACCGGCATTCTTCAAAGAGCTGGAGCAAATAATCCTAAAATTTGTATGGAATCAGAAGAGACCCCGAATTGCTAAGGAAATGTTGAAAAACAAAAATAAAGCTGGGGGCATCACGTTACCTGATTTCAAGCTTTATTACAAAGCTGTGATCACCAAGACAGCATGGTACTGGCATAAAAACAGACACATAGACCAGTGGAACAGAGTAGAGAGCCCAGATATGGACCCTCAACTCTATGGTCAATTAATCTTCGACAAAACAGAAAATAATATACAGTGGAAAAAAGACAGTCTCTTCAATAAATGGTGCTGGGAAAACTGGGCAGCTATATGTAGAAGAATGAAACTCGACCATTCTCTTACACCGTACACAAAGATAAACTCAAAATGGATAAAAGACCTCAACATGAGACAGGAATCCATCAGAATCCTAGAGGAGAACATAGGCAGTAATCTCTTCGATATCAGCCACAGCAACTTCTTTGAAGATATGTCTCCAAAGGCAAAGGAAACAAAAGCGAAAATAAACTTTTGGGACTTCATCAAAATCAAAAGCTTCTGCACAGCAAAGGAAGCAGTCAAAAAAACAAAGAGGCAACCCACGGAATGGGAGAAGATATTTGCAAATGACAGTACAGACAAAAGGTTGATATCCAGGATCTATAATGAACTCCTCAAACTCAACACACACGAAACAGGCAAACATATCAAAAAATGGGCAGAAGATATGAACAGACACTTCTCCAATCAAGACATACAAATGGCTATCAGACACATGAAAAAATGTTCATCATCATTAGCCCTCAGGGAGATTCAAATTAAAACCACATTGAGATATCACCTTACACCAGTTAGAATGGCCAAAATTAACAAAACAGGAAACAACATGTGTTGGAGAGGATGTGGAGAAAGGGGAACCCTCTTACACTGTTGGTGGGAATGCAAGTTGGTGTAGCCTCTTTGGAGAACAGTGTGGAGATTCCTCAAGAAATTAAAAATAGAGCTTCCCTATGACCCTGCCATTGCATTCCTGGGTATATACCCCAAAGATACAGATGTCATGAAAAGAAGGGCCATCTGTACCCCAATGTTTATAGCAGCAATGGCCACAGTCGCCAAACTATGGAAAGAACCAAGATGCCCTTCAACGGATGAATGAATAAGGAAGATGTGGTCCATATACACTATGAAGTATTATGCCTCCATCAGAAAGGATGAATACCCAACTTTTGTATCAACATGGACGGGACTGGAAGAGATTATGCTGAGTGAAATAAGTCAAGCAGAGAGAGTCAATTATCATATGGTTTCACTTATTTGTGGAGCATAACAAATAGCATGGAGGACAAGGGGTGTTAGAGAGGAGAAGGGAGTTGGGGTAAATTGGAAGGGGAGGTGAATCATGAGAGACTATGGACTCTGAAAAACAGTCTGAGGGGTTTGAAGTGGCGGGGGGGCGGGAGGTTGGGGTACCAGGTGGTGGGTATTATAGAGGGCACGGATTGCATGGAGCACTGGGTGTGGTGAAAAAATAATGAATACTGTTTTTCTGAAAATAAATAAATAGAAAAAAAAAGAAATTAAAAAAAGAGCTTCCCTATGACCCTGCCATTGCACTACTGGGTATTTACCCCAAAGATACAGATGTAGTGAAAAGAAGGGCCATCTGTACCCCAATGTTTATAGCAGCAATAGCCATGGTCGCCAAACTGCGGAAAGAACCAAGATGCCTTTCAATGGATGAATGGATAAGGAAGATGTGGTCCATATACACTATGGAGTATTATGCCTCCATCAGAAAGGATGAATACCCAACTTATGTATCAACATGGACGGGACTGGAAGAGATTATGCTGAGTGAAATAAGTCAAGTAGAGAGAGTCAATTATCACATGGTTTCACTTATTTGTGGAGCATAACAAATAACATGGAGAACATAGGGAGATGGAGAGAAGGGAGTTGAGGGAAATTGGAAGGTGAGATGAACCATGAGAGACTGTAGACTCTGAGCCACGTGGTGAGCTGCAGTCTTACATGTGTTCACAAACCACTCTTTCAGCTAACATCCTCAGGAGGCACCAACCTGAGGCTTTACAGAACATGAAGAGTTAGTACTAAAGCTTCTAGACCCAGAATCTTACCCTAGATAGAATTAAGGAAATAGAGTCTCAACTGGCCATTACAATGATGTTTAAAGGACTCACAAATAATTTCATTACTCTATACTTAGTTTTGGGATTCCCTCAGATGTGATCCTGCACATACACACTGACAGATTGAACCTGGTCCCCTAAATCTCTCAGTCATTACTAAGGGCATTCAAAGGGTCATGTCTGGAGCTTGAATCAGAAACAAGCATATGCAAATATGCAATTGAAGAAGTTGTGCTTTTTTTGTAACAGAGAACTGGGTGTTTGACTTCTGTTACAAAGACAGTACTACATGCTCACTACACCATTTTTTGTGAGCACACAGAATGGATTTCCCAACTTTCTCTGAAGATAGGCTGGGAACTGGCAGAACAGAGATGAAAGTACTGAAGCCACTTGTTACACTGGTCATCAAAAACATCTCCCTTGATAATCCAGCATTCTCTTTCCACTTCATGGTTACCTGGGAAACCATGTGTCTAGATAACACAGTCAAATGAAGAAAGTTCTATAAGATCCTTGAGTTATAGCCCCAATGCAAGCTGCCAAGAAAAACTACCTGACCTGAATTAGACTCATGGGAGCAAGAAATAAATCTGTATTCCATTAAACCAATGAGATTTGGTGGATTATATTACCAAAACGTTGCTTAATCTATCCTAACTGATATGGCCCCTTAGTGAAAGCTCCAGGACTCTAAGTATATATCAAGAGCTTTTGCCGCCCCCCTCCCCCAGGAATATCACTGTGTTTGATATTTAGGATAACGAACAATGGGCTAGGGACTATGGGAGACAAGGAGTTGTGTCACCCTTGGTGCCAAACTGAAAAGGAATGAAAGGGACTATACCACAAAGGACTGCCAAGAACTACCTGTGTGTGTTGAGCAGGTCCAGGAGAGGGCATGTGGGACTGGATTCTCAGCTACTACATAAAATTAGGTAGTGAAGAGTATGTGGTCTTGGGATTCTTCTTCTGAGATGTAGGATTTCACACCTTGGAGAAGACCTTAGGAAATGGTAAAGTCACTACTATGATAGCTCCCAGAAGTATGGAAAAAGGATGGACATGCCAAATAAAGCTGAAATGCCAGAACTACCATGACAGATGGTGGACAAAGGGATTCAAAGTCTCAGGAAGGTCACCTACTGGAATGGATATACTGTTTATGGCCAGATGACCCATCAGAATATTATGTTCCACGGAAAAGCCCAAAAGACACACCATTTGTAAAGCCATAAGGTATACACCAGGGAGAAGGACAAAAATAAACAAACAAAAAAAGTGTTGGCTCCTCTTCACAGGTCAGGGGTGACGAGGGTAGGAGATACCATTATAGAACTGGGCTGATGGACAGCAAAGAAAATAATAGGGCTCCAGAACATATAGCCCGAACTGCCAGAACCCAGCAGTTTACAGTCATTGCAGGAATCAGCAACACTGAGATGGCAGTCTAGGGTGCCTAACTCAGAGTACAGTATCCAAAGGAGCAAAATAATAAATGGCAGACAAAAATACTATTCTACTTGTACCAGCAGAAAATTAAGGACAGATAGCTGGGAGCTGGAAGGCACTCATTCCAATAAAATGTCATACTTCTTGCCCAGTTTCTGGACCCAAGCCAGTTTTCAGATCTAAACCCAAAGACTGAAGATGTGGACAAGTTCATAGGAGAAAGGACCATGCTACACCATCAGCAAGAAGCACAAACCTCGTAAACCTCTTGAGGTTCTGGAGACAACATACCCACATGCAAGGATACTTTTCCATCCCACATACTGATAAAAAAAGGCTGCCAGATTTCTGGGTGGCCTAGATGGTAAAGTGATCTATAGCAGATTCAGGCTGTGGTAAAGGCAGCCCTGTCACTAAGGCCATATGGTGTGTAGACACTGTGGTGTTGGAACTATCAGTAATAGGAGAAGATGCCATCTGAATTGATGGAAAGTCTCTACTACTCTACTACTACTACAGAGAATTATAGGTTTTAGTCCTGTCTCAGGGTCTGTTTCCAGAGAACCCAATCTATGGTCAGGGTAAATGGAATGCTTACAACCTTGCCATGCAATGAGGATGCATTACAGAAAGAAATATGAAAAAAAAAAAAAACTTCATGATAAGCATACATTGAGTATATCTCTGTTTCTGTATTTAAAAAAGGAAGTTACACCCCAAACAAGCAAGTCATTATTTCCCCCATGAAAAACTTTTTGAAGAGTATTGCCAAGATTCACTCCATGTACCTTTCAAAGGAGAAGGCCACTGTTCTTCCAAAGTCACAAAAGACCCAACACTCAAGTAGCAGGGCCAAAGCCTGATCCTGATAGACATCAAAGAATGTTGGAAACTGAAAGGATTTTGTGGTCTTTATTCTCATTGGTAAACCCTGGCATCATACTATGGAGGCTCCAAATGTCTAATAGTCATTTTGCTACCTTCCTTTGTGACTACAGCAAGGAACCTAAGAAGTCCGCTGAGGTCTTCTATGAAAGGTTTCTTCCGATTTAAAAACAACGACAACACACACACACACACACACACACAAAACCTTACAAGGAAGTACACTATTGATGCCTAAAACCATGGCAACCATCTGCAACCATCACGAGAGACATTAAACTAAAGATGACAGCATGATAAGACAAAAGAGTCTATGTCCTTAGTTATAACACTGAGCTGCTGAACCAATTCATGAAATAATCTTAAATCCAGAATTTTGATTTTGACATTATACATCCCTTATTTTTAAACTTTATGATTTTTAAACCTTATGATTTTCAGACAAAAGTCCTCTCTTTAGGCATCATCTAATCTAGTAACTTTGTTTCACAGATAAACTGAGATTCCAAATGAGTAAGTAACTTGCTCAACACTAGCAGTGATTAACTGAAAGAGCAATAACTCAAATGTTGCTTTCCTGATTCTTGGACTAGAGCACTCTCTCCCAACCCTTGGAGAATATTCTAGCTGGAATCAAAAGGAAATAGGAAGACCAAACAGAGAGGCCTGGTAGTCTCTGAAGGGAACAATCTCAGGTACTCAGGGTGAAAAGGGTTTGGGATAGAAAGTACAGACCGAAGGGACAGGATTCCAGTCAATTTTGAGTGATTTCCCTGTCTTGTTCCTGACCTCACAGCCCACCCTTGTGTCCCCAGAAAGCCAATTAAAAATAAGCACTGACCATGTAACTGTCCTAAATACACAAAAATAACATTACTGTACATGACCAAAAGTGAACCAGATTCTCTGAATTTTTTTCTAACTTCCAAAAATAGTTAGGACTTTCTGCCAAAGAGAGTGGAGCTTGAATTCCCATGAAAAAAAAAAAAAAAAGAAATCAATCCATGGCATTTGCTCCAGTGTAGAAAGAATTAAGTACACACTCAAGAATGGAATTCTCCATGCTCTCTCACCCCACAAGCCTGTTTTCTGAAAATAAAGGGGAAAAAAGCAACAACCAAGACGTAGTTAAAAAAAAAAAAAAAAGCATGAGACTTGGAATCAAGAAAACTAGATTCTAAACTTCAGTAAACATTTGCCATTCTTTGTAGTGACCTTCCTTTACAGGTTTAAGGGCTCTCTTGTCTTAAGACACAGAATCTGGGGTGCCTGGGTGGCTCAGTGGGTAAGCCTCTGCCTTTGGCTCGGGTCATGATTCCAAGGTCCTGGGATCGAGTCCCACATCGGGCTCCCTGCTCAGCAGAGAGTCTGCTTCTCTCTCTCTCTCTCTCAACCTCTGCCTGCCACTCTGCTTACTTGTGCCCTCTATCTCTCTGTCAAATAAATAAAATCTTTTTTAAAAAAATATATTCTGGGTATGTAGTGTGCCTGTGGGGGTGTTTCTGCATGAGATTAGCATTTCAATCCATTAACTAAATAAAGCAGATTGCCCTCTCCAATATGGGTGGGTCTTGTTCAATCCACGGAAGGCTTGAATAAAACAAAAAGGCAGAGGAGAAAAAATTTCTTCTTTCTCCCTGACCTTTCTCAAGCTGAGACATCTGTCTTCTCTCTACCTTCAGGCTCAGAGCAGAACTCATACTATTGACCTTCCTTATTCTTAGGGCTCTGAATTGGAATGAGATTATACCACCAGCATTCTTGGGTCTCTAGACTTGCCACCAGCAGATCTTTTTTTTTTTTTTTAAGGTTTTTTTTTTTTAAGAATTTTTTATTCATTTATTTGACAGAGAGAGATCACAAGTAAGCATAGAGACAGGCAGACAGGGAGGGGCGGGGGGAAGCAGGCTCCCTGCCGAGCAGAGAGCCCAATGCGGGCCTGGATCTCAGGACCCTGAGATCATGACCTGAGCCAAAGGCAGAGGCTTAACCCACTGAGCCACCCAGGTGCCCCCAACAGCACATCTCGAGACTCCTCAGCCTCTATAATTATATGAAACATTCCTTATAATCTAATTCCCTACAATAAATCATATATATCCTATCGGTTCTGTTTCTCTGAAAAATCCAGACTAATACATCCACCAATCAAAAGTGCCATCCCTAGACTTTGAACAGGAAGAAGAATCCAGAAAGAGGGGTTGGTGAAGAGAAAGGGAGGGAAAAGAGAGAGTTGATTAGACCCTCCTATTTGAGATCTGACCAGGAATCAAAGGAAACAATCCTGAGGCTTTAACAAAAAAACTGTACAATGTTTTTGTACAGAGATAAAATGGAGCTTTTATTTTATCTCTCTGTTGAGGCACTGAATATCATTGATTCACAAGTCAGTCTTTGGCTCTTGTCCAGATTGCAAGCTCCATGAAAAAAGAAATCTGCACTGGCCTATGCATCACTGTAACCTTGCACCCACCTCAGTACCTGGAACCACTAGCTACTTAAAACTATTTGTTGAATGAGGTCATTTTTGTAAAGGAACATATTGGCCATTACTTGCAAATAGGACCATTTTATTTGGAGATTTTTTTTATACTGATCAAATCACTGTAGGAACTTTGGGGAAACCCCAGGCTAACAGAAGCATAATAATAACCAAAAAGGTCTGGATTTGGACTTCAGGTTTGACTGCAGTTGGCAGAAGCCATAACATTGAACATTTCTCTAACAATGAAGAACCTAGCAATTGGCACTTTGGCTGGGATGGTGATAACCTCCAACCATACAAATTCTCATACCCCATGCCAAGATGAGCTGATACAGAGTAATAAGACCTGCCTGGACCATCTCCGACTAGACAATTTCAACAGTGGCTCAACTCACATTGTGGTCTTGTTACATCTTGCTGTTGCTACTAAAGGGTGAAAGGGAGATCAAAGGAGCAAGCAGATTCCCCCTTTATAATCTGCCTTGCAATCTAATCTCTAATTATTTTCTTGATGTGTTTATTATATTACAAAACACTTTTAGTTCAAAATGTAACCGAATCTTACATTAAATGTATATAAAAATGGAAAATGCAGTTTCTTTCGTCAGAATCTTATTTTTTCAGGCCATTGTCTGGGTGTGGCAGTGCATAGGGTGGGGCACAGAAACTCACAGTCACTTAACTGGAACAGAGATTTCGCTGAGCTGATCCTGGGATACCCTAACGAGCTGCAGAGGTACCACTTACAAGCAGGTATTAGGTGCTGGTCACTAAGTTCTTTACATGCACTAGCTCAGGTAATCTTCACAAATCCCAGTAAGTATGTTACCATCATTTTACCCATTTTACAGATGAGACAAAGCAGGCACAGAGAAATGAGTTATTTACACAAGTTCACACAGCTAGGATAGGAAGAAATGAGATTCAGACCCAAGCATCTGGCTCTGGTCTATGCCCTTAACTACTATATAAGTGAACACTAATGGAAAAACCCAGTAACTTCTGCCACAGACAACATGGTGCTCACTGCCACAAGATGAGCCAGGGCTAAGAATTAGTGAGTGAGGAACAGGCTGAGGAGCAAAGAACAAGTTTAAGGCCTTTTTTAAAAAACCCACAAAAGTCACCTTCAGTGCTGTTTATTTACTGCTTATAAAAAGGATATGTTCATAGGAGGAAAATGTGGAAAATATCAAGTATAAAAAAATGAAAATATCAGGGTGCCTGGGTGGCTCAGTGGGTTGAGCCTTTGCCTTCGGCTTGGGTCATGATCTCAGGGTCCTGGGATCCAGCCCCGCTTCGGGCTCTCTGCTCAGCAGGGAGCTTGCTTCCCCCGCTCTCTACCTACCTCTCTGACTACTTGTGATCTCTGTCAAATAAATAAATAAAATATTTTAAAAAAAAATGAAAATGTCATGTCAGTTTGAGTCTTTTACACCCATCCACAGATCTTGCTCATTCATCTGTGCATGTGGCCTACCAATTATTCAGCATACTTTTTGCATTGTGCTGTGTCTGGCTCTGTGGAGCAATTAATTGTACAAGTCACATAAACTAACTCAGCTCTGGTTTAGAAAAGGAATTAAAGCACACCTAAGAAATTTCCATTATCTACAATTTTAGGCAAGCTGTTATTAAAAGTGATACAAATGGAGCACAAAGGGTTTTAAGGCCACAAAACTAGGCTGAGTGATTCTATAATAGACATTTGTGAAAACTCTCAGAATGTGCAATTCCAAGGATGAACCCTAATGAAAACTATGAATTCTGGATGATAAAGATGTGTCAATTGTAAATTCAATGATTGTAACAAATGTGTTACTCTGCTGAGGGATGTTGATAGTGAGGGAAACCATGTCTATTTGGGGGGTGGGGAATAATGTGGAAATCTGTGTATCTTCTGGTCAATTGGGAACCTAAAACTGCTCTAAAACAATAAAATCTATTTAAAACTCAAAAAATTTAGTTTGAAAAATTGATACAAAGTTAAAATGACTAATGAATTATGTTTATGGTGTGCCACATATAGTTCCAAGAAGCTATATGAATGAACTCCTCAATACAACCAAATAGATAAGATTATCCTTTAAATCCCCTTTTTATAGATGAGAGAGCCAAGGCACAGAAAAACTATGTAAGTTACCAAAACTCACAGCTATTAAATGGTAGAGGCAGACTTTGAATCTGAGCAGTGAGCTCCAGAAGGTCCTAATCACTACTGTCCCCTGTTTCATGAAGACTTGAGATAGCTAAGGATGGTGGGATTGCTTCAGTGGAGGGTGGGGTGAAGGGAAGAGGGGAGCTCTAGAGTGGTATAAGCAGGACAGAGGAACATTTGAAGCAGATGGAGAAGTCCTCAAGTTTCTTGTTCCTCAAGTATTTCAGAGCCTCCCAATACCTTGTGAGAGCATTTCTACCAGGGCAGAAAGCTAGATTTCTGATCCTTGGGTGGAGGGTTCACACCAAGCAAAATGACAACCATTTCCAGAAAGAGTCATAGTGGACTTAGGACCACTGTAAGATAAGACTATAGATATACTGTATATTTAGGCCAGAGTTGAGTATCTCTGTCTCAGTCAGCTTGTCCTGTGCCTCTGTCTTTCTTCCCCTCATAGCCCTATCTCAAATCTCTTCTCAGTGACAGCTTGTCCTTGCCCCTCCAGGGCTGCCCCAGGACAATACGCTGCCAGCATCCCCGACCCTCTTTCCTGGCACCTCTCTTCAGGTTGCGGTTTGGCCCTGGAGGTCTACACTGGCCAGGGACAGCCCTAGATGAACTACAGATAATGAGAAAGTTCCATGTTTGCCTGAGGCATGACAAATCATTTAACAGAACCTCATACTAGTTAGTACTCCATCCTAGCTGTGCCCTCACTGTATATTTAGGGCTGCTAAGGAGAGCCAATCTTGATAGGTCTGCTTCTCTCCCTCATCCTCATTTAGGGGCATTACTGAAACTTCTTTCTGACATAAATTTATTTTTCTGTGTAATTCTGTAAGTATTCAACCACTTCACAAGTTTGCCTTAAACTGTACCAAACTATATTTAAATACATTTTCAAAAGTCATCTGTGGTAGCTTAACAGCAAAGTGATTGGCATCAATTCCTACCCTCCCTGCAGGTAGCTGCCACTCTTATTCCATCAGGAGGTGTAATCTAGGCTAGCTGTTACTGCTTTCAATAACAGAATATGGTAGAAGTGACATTGTACCAGCTCTGGGTCTGGCCTTGAAGGGACTGATAGCTTTCCTCCCTATTTGTGGAGCCCTGAGTGACATGGAAGAAATCTAAGCCACTTCACTGGGGAAAAGCCATGTGGAACAGCATAGAAATACCAGACATGCATGAAGAAGCCCTGTTAAATGTTCAGCCCACTAAAGCCCTCAGATAACGCTAGCCCCTGCCTCCACCTGACTGCATGAGATCAGAAACTAGAACTTCCAAGTTCAGCTCATTCAACCCATGGAATCGTGAATGTCAATAATGTTTTAAGTCTCTCAGTTTCGGATCAGTCTATTCCATAGCAACAGATAACTAAATTATGATCATTCAATTTTTCCAGTAATTCTGTGAATCCAGAAAAAATTCTGAAATATCGACCAAGATTCATGAACAAAGATGTTTAGTATATCATTGATGCTCACTATAAAAAAAAGAAAATAAAATACAATAGTCAAGTAAACTGTATATATAACTTATTATGTAGCCATTCAATGCCTAAGAAGTTTTTCGTATCATAAAATGCGTAAAACATATGTATCCAAAAAAAGATTAAAGAAAAAAAAGAAACTGAGTTCCCCAAGCTATACATACCCTAGGATCACATAATAGACATATAAAGAAGGATGACTGAAAGTAAACTGGCCAAAACATTAGCATTTTTAACTGAGTGGTGGATATGGGATAATTGTTATTTTCTTCCTTACACTTCTCTGGATTTTCCAAATTTTCTAGAATGGACATTTTTTTTATTTTTCTGATCATAAAAGTACCATGTGCCTATTTTAAGGAAAAAAAAATCAAAAGTTCATAAAAATAAAGCAGTATCAACCCAAGCCCACCTTGTAGAAGATAACCACTGTCAACATTTTGGCATTAACATTTAGGATTTACTTTCCTCTGTACATTTCCATGTGTAAATGCATTTTAAAATAGTCAACAATACTGTACATGCTGCCTTATATTCTGATTTTTGTGCCTGTTTTATACAAGAAAATAAATCTTAAAACATAAGATCAGTATTATTTTTCTCAGGACTTCTCATGCCTTTTTATCGCTCTTCTTATATATAGGTTTTCAGATATGTGCAGATACACATAAATAATGTAACCACAGGAACATAACACACCATGCCCAAAAATAGCAGTGTAAAAAGTATGCCATTAAGTAGTAATTTGTATATGAGGAAAACCGATATTTAGCAGCCCAGAGAAAACGACTTCTTGGTTCTCCCTTTTCCCTTAGAGTTGCCTTGGAAGACCTTGAAACTAACACTGACCCATGGCAAGTAAGGCCTATTTAGCAAAGAGGTTACAAGCAGAGCTATGCTCAGCCAGCCTGCCCAAGTTAGAATTCTTCTTCCTCCTCCTCAGGCTGGCTCTTGGACCTTGGGCAAATGATTTGACTTTGGCAAACCTTCATTTCCCTATCGAAAAACACAGGCAATTCTATGAATGACCCCAAAGGGTTCCTGGAAAGATTGAATTGAGCAGTCCATGTGAGGTGCTCAGCATAGTCAGTTGTTATCTATTTGGTGGTGATATACGTTTGATCTGGCTTAAACCCCACCAAGGCAAACAGCATTTAGTCCTTCCACTATTTCGCCAACATTAAGAAAAAGAAAAAAAAAATCAAAAGGCAGAAGACATTACACATTATAAAGTATACATATAATAAAATAATGTGCCACAGGGTCGCCTGGGTGACTCACTTGGTTAAGCATCCAACTCTTGATTTTGGCTCAGGTCATGATCTCAGGGTTGTGAGATCAAGCCCCATGTCAGCCTCCTCACTCAGCACAGAGTCTGCTTGAGAGTCTTTCTCTACTTGTCTCTCTGCCCCTCCCCCTGCACATGTGCAACACATGTGCATGCACAGGTGCACGTGTGCTCTCTTTCTAAAATAAGTAGATATGTTTTTTAAAAATAAATGGAAAGAAAGGTTATCATTTAGGTTTTTATACATTTTGTTAGGCATTAGATATCATAATAGCAACAAGAGGAGAAGGGAAGGAAGAGAGCAGCTACAATTTTTGCATGCTTTCCATATGTCAAGTAGCATAGTCTGGGCAGGTAAAGAACTAAATGCTCCTTACAAGTATTTTTGCCCCCATTTTACAAATGGGGAAACTGAGTCTTAAGGAAATTAAACAACCTAAGAACACACACCTGAACCCAGAGTATTTGATTCCAAACCTCTGAGCTCAACTGCAAGGATACTCTTCCCAACAACTGCACGAAGTAGGCATTTAGTTGGAGTGTTACCCAAGGTTAACACCTAAAAATCATTCCATGCTGGAATTTATATGATCTTTTCTAGAATAGAAAAACCTGGAATAAAAAAGCCCTCAAAACTAGATGTTAGTTCCCTGATCAGAAGCTGATTTCATGGCTGCACATTAAAATTACATGGACAGGATTTTTTTTTTTTTTTTTTGAGAGAAAGAGAGCAGGGAGGAGGAGCACAGGAAGAAGGAGAGAGAGAATCCCAAGCAGGTTCCACACTCAGCCCAGTGCCCAACAGGGAGCTTGATCTCAAGACGCTGAAATCATGACCTGAGCTAAAATCAAGAGTCAAATGTTTATATAACTGAGCCACCTAGGCACCCCTAGACAGGACTTTAAATACAGCAAACACCCCTAGAGAGATTCTAATGCACTGTGTCTGGGTGACCCCAAGTTCACCTCAACCCAACTAAGCCAGCATGGAGAAGAACTACACTAAATAAATGGCACCAAGAACACTCATGGCACCTGAACGGATTCTCAAGTGTTTTCCCCATCCCCTCAGCATCCCAGGATTCTTACTCCATCCAGAAGCACCTACAGCTCTTGCCCTAGGTTTGCTCTTCTGTCTCTTTCAGTCATTCTCTGCTCTGTCGCCTTAAGCCACTTCCCTAAATGTTCCACCTCCCCCTTTGCCCTTCCAAAGTTTCCTAGAAAGTTTTGGTGAAAACATGTGCTATTCTTTTCTTCCAGTGAGTCTGGAGAACCACTCTTTCTGCGGTTTAAAAAAAAAAAAAAAAAAAAAGAGGGGGAAAGAAAAGACAAGAGAAAATGATGGCCTTGTCTGAACAACCTGAAACTGATTCCAACCTCTACAGAAAGCTTTTGCAGTTTTGCATCCCAGAAGAATCTTGAGATGTTAAGAAGAATGTAGGAACAGACACCATGATATTGCTGTACAGTCTCCTCTTGACAGGACTCTGACTGATTCATGTATACCTCATTATTAATTTACCCTTTGCTGCAGAGAGAAAATGCACAGGGACTAAATTTCCAAGAGGCAATACTGGAGAAAAAAAAAGGGGGGGGGTTTACCACCTTGTTTCTGGAAAGGAGCTCCAAAAGATACAGAATTAAGAACAAATTGTTTCAGCAACACAAGGTTGATTCTTGTTGAATCTGGTCTCCAAACACACCCACACACACAGACACAGGAAAACAAGGGTTTAATAGTCGTTCAAAAAGTTACTAAATTGAGCTCCTGGGTGGCTCAGTCTGTTTAGCAGCTGCCTTCAGCTCAGGTCATGATCCCAGGATCCTAGGATCGAGTTCTACATCAGGCTCCTTGCTCAGCAGGGAGCCTGCTTCTCCTTCTGCCTGTCCCCCTACTTGTGGTCTCTCTCTCACACACTCTCTCTCTTTGACAAATAAATGAAATCTTTTAAAAAGTTATTAAATAAAACTATCTAAACTGGGATAAGTAGTTACTTAAGGATAACATACTGCTTTGAAAAACAAAGTGATTCCAAGAATTCTGTAAACCCAATTTATAAATTATATGACTTATTAACTATAAAGTCACTCAAAATCATGTTCATTGCAATTATTATCATCTTTTAGAAAAGACAATAAAATGAATACAATACTCTGTTTTATAATGATGTAAAATAAATTGAAATCAGAATTAGTTAGCAAGGAGGTGGACAAGGTCCATTTTAGCATTTAAATATACTTGTTTAAAACTTCTCCATGGAGGGGCTCTTGTGTGGCTCAGTCAGTTAAGCATCTGCCTTCATCTAAGGTCATGATCTCAGTGTTCTGTAATGGAGGGCTCTCTGCTCAGGGGGAGTCTGCTTCTCCTTTTCCCTCTGTCCCTCTTCCTCCCCCACCCCTCACCTGTTCCCACACATGCACACACTCTCTCTCTCCCAAAGAAATAAAATCATAAAAACAAACAAACAAAAAACTTCTCCATGGATACAGATATATCTGTATGTATGGAAGGTACACATACACAATTTTTTTCTGGTGATAATGATGAACAGTTATGTTTAGTCTTCATTTCAAGTTTAGTTTAAAACTGTCCAGCTGAGCTTTCTAACTATATTCTAGTGACAGTTTCCTTTTAATAAAACAAGGGTTACCTGTATAATGAAGATATAGCCTATTTTAATTTTTTCTGTTTTCTTATGTTAAAAACTGAATATATGCTATTTTAAAATTAAATACCATTACCCATTCTGTTATCAAAACAATTGGGGAAGAGGGCAAAGTCATCATATTAAAGTTAGAGCTGGTTTAAAAAAACATGATTTAAGACATCCTCTAGGAATCAAGATTTTTTCCCATTCATATATTTATTTCACTGTCCATTCACATCCATTTTAGTTCTGTATTATATTCTAGTTTAAAAAAAAAGAAGTTCTGGGGGAAAAAAAAACTCAAGACGTACCAGAACAGGCAGTTTTTATTCCATTTTGTTTTGTTTCCAACGCTAACAAGTTATTATATGGTCTTAGTTTAAGTAGCGCCATGGGAGTGGGGGTGGGGGGAATGGGTTGGGGAAGGATCTACATTTTCATGAACTGTACTCAGATTTTGAGTATAGTATGTTGTTCCTCACAACTATGGGTACTTTTATACTTCCTTGCTCCTCACAAAGTATAATTGTTTCATGTTTTCTATTGTCCAGCCTCCAAAAACCTTGACTGAAGAACCAGCAGTCTGTGCCGGGTTTGAATTCATCATTAGCACCCAGGGTAACCTCGGTCCACAGAATGTAAGAAGACAAGTGAGGCAATGTTTGCGGACTCCAGTGGCTGAACCCGCTCCACAACAGAAGAAATGCCCCAATTGTCCTTCCTAAGCAAAAATTGCCATGATTCCCCATAAACAAGCAGTTGTCCGTTGACTGTTATAAATAGACTTTAATATACAACCAGCTGTCTGAGAAAGAGTTTATAACTGTTGACCAAAGATACAGTGGGGAAAAGAAATGGGAGGTTTCCACATAGCGGGAGAATGGCTTGTATGCAGTGAGTGAGGGCGAACACAGATCCCCCATTTAAAATATGTTAGCATGCCTGAATTCAAGCTAAAATTAGGGAATAGCACAATGGGCTTCATGTGGGAGTCTTTTCAATAGAGACTGTATTCTTCTCCGATGGGCACCCTTGAATTCAGGATTGTGAAATAAGTAGGAGTTACCGGCAGACATCTTATAAAGTGCTGATCAAAGGAGATATTTCGGAAGATATATAGCAAGATGCACCAGTTTGGCTGTGATAAGAACTAACTTCTACCCCTATCTCGTCCCCATTTCCTGTCCTGCTTTTCTTTATCTTTTCCAAAATGAATGTCCTTCTCTGCCTTCTTTCCAATCTCTCCAGATAACAATTGTGAAAGTGTTCTGAACAGTTTATTTTAACCAGATCCAATCCCTGGGGCAAGATGCAGTATCAAAAATCTGATGGGCTATGAAAGAGAACAAGGCCCAGAGCAGCCAACCAGGGCACATGCCTCTGTACTGCAGCAGGATCCCACCCACAGTGGGATCTGCTGTGAGTTCTGATCAGCCAGCCGGAGATAAGTAGATGTGGCTGAGGCTGAAGGTAGCTGTGGTACTATTGCAAAGCTCGGTAAATCTGAACAGGGAAGGACAAACATGCCTTAGACAAATATGGAAACAGAAGGGTGGGGATAGCAGACAGACAAAGGAAAGTAGAATCTAGAGGGGAAGACATCAGAATGTTTCTCCCTCCTGTAAAATAAGTAGGGATGAAGAAAGAAAAGGATATTTTAATATAAAATAATACACTTTGTACATTTTTAAATGTACACTTTTCCAAATGAATTCCTAATTTGGTCCCCACCCTCTAACAAATTTTAGAGACATCATAAATTTTTAAAAATCACTTAGATTTTAAAAAATCGGGCTATCATGATTGCTTTTGAATTATCCAGAGCTAGCACCCATCCTATGATCCCTGCTTATCCTGAAATTGACATGGGTGAGAAAGTTTCTGCTTAGTTTAAACTGGATATTTTTTTCCTTCTGGTTGAGACACATGTAATTTAACGCCAGGTCTTATTTAAGAATTACAAATTCTATTTTGAAGATTGAAAAACTTTAAACTGAGTAGACAAGAGAATATACCCATAAAGATGTATACCCAGAAGATTTGAAATAGCTGATATCTCATACTACAAACTTGTCAATGATTACTCTTTCCTTGGGAATCACCATTCCTCAATTTCCTTTCATAAAGCAGCACCTCTCTCAGAGTGTAGTAATAGTGCTAAGTGAGTGGGAGAATGCCTTGCACATGGCACTCAGTAGTGTAGTATAGCACAAACTAATGTGCTTTAAAACTTGACACTGCTTTCTTTTTCATCCACGGTGACTTTGTACTTTAGTGTTCAGACACAAGTGCACGGCAGTTAACAGCTTGATGAATTTTCAGGAACTGAACATACCCATGGGACCACCACCCAGATCAAGAACATTCCCCATCTTAGTGACTTCCCATCATTCTCCCCTATTGCCCACCTGTCAGCTAACAGTAACCATTATCCTAACAGTATCAGTTTTGCTTTTTTAAAGATAAATATTTTTAATTGTGGTAAATAGACAAAATAAAATTTACCATCTTAACTATTTTTAAGTGTACGGCTCTGTGGCATTAAGTATGTTCACATTGTTGTGTACCATTATCAGCTTCCACCTGCAGAACTCTTCGTCATCCTAAACTGAAACTCTATACCAATTAAACAGTCTCTCCCAAATATGCCCAGCTCTTGTCAACCACCATTATATTTTCTGTCTATGAATTTGACTATTCTAGGTACCTCATATAAGCAGAATAATATATTATTTATGTAGTGTTGCCTAAGAGATACATATCCAACATAAGAGAACACAGCTCTAGCACCATGGTCAAAGAGTGTTATTAATGATAATTAAAAACCCACTATAATTAAGTTAAGCAGTCATTACTCAGAAAGCTTCTTAAATGACAAGGAGAAACTTAACCTTTCTATGAGACCAAAGGCCCAACGCTCAACTAAGGGTCAGCATCCAGAAACATCCTCCATACCCAGAAGGTCCCAGGTTCTCAACTGACACAGACCAGTAACTAATGCCTTCATGTCCTGCATCCAAGCCAGCCCATGACAGTACTCCAAAGAGGAATGCCAGATGGTGAGGAACTGACATCGTAAGGTACAGGTCAGCTTTCGGCCAGCCCCAGGCCTATGATACAAAGAAGGACAGGAACAGGGGAATAGGTTGTATCCCAATCAGAGACCTGTTTAACAACAATATAAGTTTTACCCTCACCTCAAGAGCAAAAAAACCACTCATTCCAGCTCCTCTTTTCCCACCTAAGTGACTTGAAGGTGGCGGTGAGCCTGGCCAACACACAATCTAGAGCAGAGCAATATTCAGACATTCCGACAGAACAGGCCCAGCTCCCCAAAGTGAGGGGGATGATGCGATCAGAGCTAGAGGGGCCTCCACCGTATCAAAGACAAGTGTCCAAGGAGGCGATATTCCCATAAATCCATCCATTTTAGAGAAACAGAAACCAGATTTCACCTTCCCTCCCAAGAGCTCTCACCACTACAAGGACTAATCCCAGTCTCTAGCTGGAGTCCTGAGACTTGTGCGGCTACGGAGCCAGTGGAAGCCCCCCCAGTATCTCCAAAGCAGGCACACCTTCCTGTCAGGCATGTGTTCAGGTGGTACACACACATCTTGCGTTTGCCATCCTAGACCATCAAGGAGAAAAGTCTGACTTCAGAGACGACATACCTGCCTGGAGGAGCCAGGAACAGTCAGGAGCGGCCCTTGTAGGAACAAAGGACAGGAGGGTGGACATCGTCATAGCCACAGCCCATACTTAGGGGCATCAGGGTAGACGAGGTGGTCATTTACATTCCACAACCCCACCAGCTCCATGAATGCTACCAGAAAGCATCTGGAACATTCCTGACCGGGACCGAAGCAGCAGCTATTGACTAGTGGACCTGTGGGTAAAGCCACGTCATCTGGCAAAAAAGATCTCATTCACATGGGAAGACAGAATCCAGCTGAGATAATCCAAGGGCTCTACCCAGCAAAAACGCAGGACCAAAAACCCAGAGCCCATCGCTCCACACCAGCCTTTTTTGGGTGGTGCTGCGTCAGAGACGGCAGCACGGTGGCGACGCTGCGTGCGGCCGAGAGCCGGTGTGCGCACGCGCAGCTGCTGCGCTCGAAAGCCCTGTGTGGGACCCGGGGCTTTGGGAAGAGAGCGACGTGGGCGTCCCACGCTCCTCTTTCCTCACCTGCTTTCCAGCGGGCCGTGGATATCCTTTCTCTGGAGGTAAGAGGCTTTCTATTCAGAATATTCTGAGTGTTGCATGGATAGAAATACCCATTTCACAAGAGAAAGTTGAAACCGAGAAAGCCCTCATGAGCCAGTGTGGGAAACCGATGCGCAACATCAGCTACAGGCCTGCTTATGACCCGGGCAGCCCAGGGCCCGGGTCTTCCACTTTGGAAGAGCCTATCATGCATCCAAGAGCGAGTTCTTGGCCAACCGCCACATCACAGCCCTGCTGAATGCCTCACAGCAGACCTTGGAATCCTGCATGACCCACGGGCAATACAGATGGAACCCGTGTAAAACAGTCACATGACTGACATTAGCTCCCACTTTAAAGAAGCAGTAAGCTTTCCCCAGGGAAAGGGGAAGCAAGGTTTTGGTTCACTGTGAGGCTGGGCTCTCCTATTCACACACCATCTGCATGGCCTGCCTTATGAAGACCAAGCAGTTCTGCCTGAAGGATACCTTCGATTACATCAAGCAAAGGAGGAGCATGTCCAACTTTGGCTTCATGCGCCAGCAGCTCTTGAGGTATGAGTCTGAGATCCTGCCTTCCACACCCACTCCCCGGCTCCCTCCTGCCAAGGAAAGGCAGCCAGCTCTTCATTCATGGCCCATTTGCAAACATTGAGCCCTAAGATGCAGGGTTCCTACTGCACATTCCCTATCTCAGTGCTGGTTCCAGTCCCTACACATTCAGCAGTCTCAGAGCTCAGCAGAAACCCCACAACTACAGTCACATCCTGCAAAAACTGGGCTAGGGGAATTAGCTCGACCCCAACAACTGTGATTTTATTTTTAAACTCAGACAGTTCATGTAATATTGAAACCCTCACTGTCTCCCACTATGAGTGATAGTGAGTAGTCACCAGACCTGCAAATGAACTTCAGACCAACCTTAGGGATGGGTTTTGGGGACTGAAGGAAGGTGAAGCTATTATGAAAGCACAGCATGTGTTGACTACTGTACTTCCAGACCTGGTGCCTTTTCAAGACTGCAGTTCTCTGTATGCTGACTAGTTCACCTTTTCATTTCAAGCTTAAGGCAATAGATAACCTGTAGAAAAATGGAAAAAGCGGGCGTCTGGGTAGCTCAGTGGGTTAAAGCCTTTGCCTTCAGCTCAGGTCATGATCCCAGGGTCCTGGGATCAAGCCCCAGATAGAGCTCTCTGCTCAGCAGGGACCCTGCTTTCCTTCCTCTCTCTGCCTGCCTCTCTGCCTACTTGTGATCTCTGTCTGTCAAATAAATAAATAATATCTTTTAAAAAGAAAAGGCAGTTATGAAGTCATTCATTTTAAAGGAAATATAATTTCCACCTTACTTTAACTTTGACAATCTCAGACTCTGTCTCCATTGCTTCACGGCATAAGCTTATCATCATCCAGTCAGGAAAATAACCCAACAGTGTTTGTAGGGACACAGTCTGTGTGCTGATTTCTAATCTCAGATGTTTTTGAGACTCCTTGAGCCCAGTGGAAGCAATTGCTTGAAGTAGTGAGATATTGATCTTTCTGGGTGTCCTGTGTCCTGTGTTCTTCCCTGACTTTGGACTTTACACAATTCTTATTCATACTCAAGACTTTCTTATCATACCTCTCCTCAAAACATCTTTTCTGTCATTTGAAAAAAGTTTTTCAGATCTTATACCTAATCAGGCCTTTGAGGTGGTAGCACCGGGGTGGGGGTGCGGGAGAACAAAAGTACCTACTGTCTAGGTCAGGTGGCACTGAAACAGTCATCTCCCCTGGTTAGTTGTCCTTGTGTTTGTCCCATCTCTTAGAACAAGTGTTTTCTTCCCTGACCATAGGGGTTGTCTTCGAGCTGTTTGTTGGAGCTGTAAATTCTGGAATTTACAGGTATTACTTTTTTGTCTGCAGGTTATTTCTTCAAGGGTAAAAGCAGTAATTCCCTAAAATCCATATGAATGTGAAGAAAAGCAGCATGTAACTGGTTGTTGTTGTTTGTAGTACAAAATAAAAATAGTAAAAAGAAAAAAAAAAAAAAAACAGAGCCAGAAGCACAAAAACAAAGCAAGGGCTACACCCTCCTATTGCCACCACTCCAGTCGGTCTTACTTCCAACGCTGAGCTGCCTTTATCACAGCCTTAAACTATCCTTCTGCACAGATGTGGGCCCTTGTCTAAACCCTACAATGTAGGACTGACCATCAGTCCTAGAAAAATTGAATTTTGGTAAGAGAATCTTATATTCCCAGGGCAACATCAATACCTACTCCTGCTTATAGAGAGTAGAGATACAAGAAGTAATAATACGGAGTGTTTCTTAAACTAAACCCCAAAATGCAAGTATATAATAGTAAACAGATGCACTTATTTGGAAGGTGTGCACTGACAGACTGTATCAGTCCAAATGCTGGCAGCAAACACAGATGGGGACAGTTTATAAATTACAAACAATCTAACCAACTTTATATCCTCTAGAGCAGTATGCTTTTTGGACTTCAGCAAACACCAAGAGGATTTGTTGAAACAGATTGCTGGGATGTCTGGTGGCTCAGTTGGTTAAATGTCTGCCTTTGGTTCAGGTCATAAATCCCAGGTCCTGGGTTCAAGTCCCACACTGGGCTCCTTCCTCAGCAGAAACCTGCTTCTTGTTCTGCCTGCCGCTCTCCCTGCTTGTGCGCTCTCTCTCTCTCTCTCTCTCTCTCTGACAAATAAAATCTTAAAAAAAGAAAAAAAAATTACTAAAAACACAGATTGCTAAACTCTCTCCCCAGAGTTTCTGATTCAGAGGTCTTTGGTGAGGTCTTCCATGAGATCCAAAATTTACCTATCTAACATGTTCCCAGGTGATGTTGGTCCTGAGACTACACTTTGAGATCAGCTAGCCCATATTACTTATACTAGGACTAGTAGAAAAAAGATATTCATTAAGCTTGTATTGATTCATTGATAATAGGCTATGCCTTGTGTGTTTTGTAGCTCTCAAATCCTTAAAAAAAGAAGCTCATCAGGTAAAAAGGATGAAATTTATTAAATCTGGACATTATCAAAGGAAGTACCCACGTAAAGAAAATAGCATTTGAAATTCATACTCCCAACATTCTTTTGTTTTGTTCAAGAAGAGGAGACATTTGGATCTTCAAAAATTAAGAAACAGTCCTCTTTGTGTTTCCCAACACTTACAGATTGTTATGAATATCATAGGAGTAGTCTGTCAATTAAACAGTCAAGGTAAGTCATACTTCATTAACAAATTAACCAGAAGTTCACAATATTTGCTTTTTTTGGTTTTTTTTTTGTCTTTTTAGAGTTTATTTATTTATTTGACAGAGAGAGATCACAAGTAGCAGGCAGAGGCCACTGAGTCTGACCACTGAGCCACCCAGGTGCTCCAATATTCGTTTTTCTTAAGAGACCAAATCACGGGGCACCTGGGTGGCTCAGTGGGTTAAAGCCTCTGCCTTCGGCTTAGGTCTTGATCTCAAGGTCCTGGAATCGAGCCCTGCATCGGGCTCTCTGCTCAGCGGGGAGCCTGCTTCCTCCTCTCTCTCTGCCTGCCTCTCTGCCTACTTGTGATCTCTGTCTGTCAAATAAATAAATAAAATATTAAAAAAAATACGACCAAATCACTTTGACACACATACACAATCAAAAGAAGAGAAACTGAGGGTCATTTACTCTCATTAAAAAATTCAGAGTGCATATCCCCAATTATCTAAGTAAGTATATCAAAAGTAACAATAATCAGTACATTCCATCTTTAGAAATGCTTCATCAACATTATTAGCTAATAAACTCACACAGCAAGTTTGTGAGGTAGTCATTATTATCCTTGTTTTGCAGATGGAGAAACTGAGGAAGGAGGAGGTAATGACTTGTCCAAGGCAGGCATGAGTCAGCTTCAAATGCAGAGTAGACTCTAGGTTAAGGAAAATGCTTTGGATTTTTGTCTCTTAAAAAATCGAGAAATACAAAACAAAACCAAAGGAGAAAATAACTCACTTTAGGAAAATGAGCCTTGGTAAAGGGAATAGTTTTGTGTGTGTGTGTGTGTGTGTGTGTGTGTGTGTGTGTTTTCAACTGAGAACAGAATTTCCAAAGCTAGTAATTTGTATGTGCCAAAGTTTCCCACTAATTATCACCATCTCCTCTGTGTTATCTTTCTAGTAAGTGAGAAGTTGATGATAACTCTCTTTTGACTCGAGAAGCTTTCCTTTTTAATGAACAGGGTCTTATGGAACCCCAATTAAATAAGTAGTGAGCTTATGGAATTTCTAACAAATATGACTTTCCTTTCTAACAAATATGGCTTTCCTTTCCTTCAAATTATCAGTGAAGGAAAAAGGGGGTGCTCCTGTGTAATTCCCAGACCTTCCCTAAATGCCTTCAAAAGCCATATCAAGTGTGAATATATTAATCGAAATCCTTCATGAATTTGTAAATTACTTTAAATAAAACCCTTCAAAAATAATTTTGCAAGAGAGTCTTGTTTTTGTAATTTATAGCTAAGCAGCTGTTGTTTTGGTGGTGTCTTCAGTCTCTTTTACACAAAAAAATTCTGAAAATGAGTCATGTAGACAAGAAGACCAGATTGCTTTACATAGTAAATGTTTTTGTATGCTTGCCTCATAGAACTTCTAAAATCTCAAGAAAGTAAACACCAAAAAAAGTCATACATTAACCCTCACACTGGAAAAAATGTTAACCAATGATATGCGCAACTTATACTCCAGTGGATTTTTGTATTTCTCGTGTATTTCCACGCAATAGCTGAGTGTGTCTGATGAGCACATACAAGACAATTTCTCTGAGCCCCTGCAAAGCCTAGCAGATGCCTCCTTAAGGGTGTTAAGAACTGACCTGAAGTCATTTACTCTGGTATGCCTGTATCTGCATCATTCACTTCCATCCACTTGGATGTAGCAAGAATCAGAACGTGATGAAAAGCATGTAGTTACTAATATGCTCAGTATATTCTTGGCACTTGAGGTGATGTATGTAAAGGTGCTTTGTAAATTATAAATTCTAAGTCCCTTCTGTGGACAGAGGTGTCATATAGTTCAGTAATGTGATCATCTCTAAGCTTCTAAATGAGTACCAGTTAAAAGAAATTAACATTTACCATAAAACCTATATGTGTTTTTTCACTGATTAATAAACTATATATGTATACTTCTCTACTAATATATTATACATATTCTAAGACACACAAAATAGAATTGAAAAGGGATAAAAAAATAAATAAGAAAGACAGGCCACCTGGGTGGCTCAGTTGGTTAAGTGTCTGCCTTTGCCTTGGGTCATAATCCCCGGGTCCTGGGATGGAGCCCTGCATCGGGCTCCCTGCTCCGTGGGGAGTGTGCTTTCCCTCTCCCTCTGCCCTTCACTCCACTTGTGCTCTCTGGTTCTCTCTCTCTCTGATAAGTAAATAAATACATAATCTAAAGATAAATAAATAGGAAAGAATTTATAGTATTTTCTTCCTGCTCTCAATGGATTATCTTTGGAAACTACTGCTCTAATGGAATGTCAAGTCTATTTTGAAAATAAGGGGTGATAATTATAATTAACATATAGTATATGTAAATATTGCTAAATATTACTAATTCTAGTGTTTTACATATATTAAGTTGTTTTATCTTGGTATCAGCCTAATGCAAGAAGTGTAATTACTATCTCCACTTCAAAATGATGAAATCACGGAACTCACTAGTCACCTAACTTGTCTGTGGCCACACAATTCAGAGGAGAAGGGATGGGATTTAAGTCTAGGCAATCTAGAGCTATACTTTAGCTAATCTGAAATTCTGAATGCCTGGCACATTACTATCATACTAACCTCTAAGTAAAGGACCCCAATTCATTAGTTTCCATAATACCTTCATAATGGCATGTATCTTACCATATTATAACTGTTGCTTTGAGTGTTTGTCTCTCCCACTAGAATGAAAACTCCTTGAGCTCAAGGACTAAAGTACTTTTATATTTGAATCACAGTGCCTGGTATCAGCTTTGATCACAGTGCCTGGTATCTGGAAATCATCTGTTGAATAAATGGCTAGATGAAAGAAAAAAATCTTATCAGGGTTGTCCCTTCAACTTTTTTATAGTATCCTTTGAAACTAAAAAGTTAATCATTTTGATGAAGTCTAATTTCTTCTTTTGCTTCTTGTGCTTTGTGTCATATTTAAGAAAATAATTATGAAATACAAGGTCACAAAGATTTACTCCTATCTTCCAAGAGTTTTATAATTCTACCCTTTACAATTGGCCTTCGATCCATTTTGAGTAAATTTTTATACATGCTGTGAGGTATGGATCCAACTTCATTCTTTTGCATGTGGCTATCTGGTTGTCCCAGAACCATTTGTCAAAAACACTATTCTTTCTTCCATCTAATTGTCTTAATATTTGTTCAAAAATCAATTTACCATAAATATGAGGCATTATTTCTGGACTGTCAGTTCTTTCCACTGACCTGTATGCCTGTTCTATATGCCAGGACCATAATATCTTGATTCTTGTTTTATAGTAAATTTTGAAATCAGGAAGTATAAATATTTCAATTTTATTCTTTTTCTAGATCGTTTTGATGCATATATTTTTAAATTTACTTCATTTTTATCCATATATCATTTTTATAATCAATTTTGAAACAAAGTCCTAGTAATAATTCCATGTAAAACTGCCTGTTCCTCTTTGTGGAGATGCTCTCCTCATCTCTTCTCTGGGTTGTTTAAATGGCAAGGCTCCTCTTGCTGAAACTAAGGCAATGTTTCCAAACAAAGCCCATATGTGAGGTTGGCCATTTTTCCTTCTCCCTCAAAGTTTCTCAGACCAGGTCTCATCTCTTTGCATTGTTTTTTTAAAAACTCTCAAGATTTTTTGAACAAGTACTCTATCTCTGTCAATTCCAGTTGAACTGCTCAAATTGAAACTGAGCAAATGTCTTAATAATAGGCTTTTGGGGGTATATTTTTTTTAAAGCATGTGTATATAAAACATGCACATAGAGACAAGCATGAGTCATAATGGTACAGGTGTACATTTATTTTTAACTTATACAAATGATATTGTGATAAATGTATATATAGAGAGATATTTATCTCACTTTTTTTCACATAAGTTTCCAAACACAACTTTTGTAATGACCAAATACAAACTTGGTTTCACTCCCTTGCTAGAGTAGAGTATAAATTTTAATTTAAAAACAGACCTTCCCTTACCAGGCATTAGGCTACCTCTGTTGACTATTGTTGTCTTGAGAGGAGTATCGGTCCCCTGGTGCCACCACACTGGATGTGCCACCAACCCTGAGATCAGGACAAGTCACTGCCTGACACCATTGATGCAGGTGCCTCTGAAGAGGGTCTCATGACCTGAGAGATGGAAAGGGAGCCAAAGAACCACTGCTTTTATAACAAAACTCGTGGAACTATTTGAGTCCCTTAATAATTTTTATTGATAAAACTTTTTTTTTTTTAAAAGAGGAGGAAGAGGGGAGGGGTGCTTGGAAAATAAATCAGTAAACCACCACAATATTCCAGGAAAAACTGAACTCTAAGAGAAAGGATAGAAGTGGGGGGAAAGAGGGAGAGAACTGAAGTATCTTAGGAAAATTCTTTTTTTTTTTTTTTAAGATTTTATTTATTTGTTTAGAGTGCACAAGCAGGGGATGAGCAGAGGAAGAGGAGAGAGAAAATCTCAAGCAGACTTTGCACTGAGTGTAGAGCCCGACCTGGGGCATCAATCTCACAGCCCTGAGATCATGACCTGAGCTGAAATCAAGAGTCGGACACTCCACCAACTGTGCCACCAAGGTGCCCCTTCTTCAGAAAATTCTTAGGAATTAGCGCTTTTGTGTGGAGGAGAGACACTGAGATGGCTGAAATCTCAGTTTATTGGGAGAACAGTGTGTACCTAGAGGAAAATAAACTATATTATTTGGCACATATTGTCCAATTCTTAGGATTGGTGCATCATTATACACTATGATGTTTTCTAATTACATAATTGTAGAATCTGGTGCCTGTTTGTACAGGACTGTCATCCTCATGAACAGCTTCATGTTCGTATCATTTTTTAACAACACTATAAACTTCTTTGCTTTTTATCACTTTCAAATGCCTTCGTGGTTCCACACAGCTAAGGATATTATAGATTCTCTGGGAACAATCCATGGTTAATGGATGATGTAAGGTAGAAAAGACAGGTATTTATTTATTTATTTATTTATTTATTTGACAGAGAGATCACAAGTAGGCAGAGAGGCAGGCAGAGAGAGAGAGAGGAGGAAGCAGGCTCCCTGCCAAGTAGAGAGCCCGATGCGGGGCTCGATCCCAGGATCCTGGGATCATGACCTGAGCCGAAGGCAGAGGCTTAACCCACTGAGCCACCCAGGCACCCCGAAAAGACAGGTTTTTAAATTTTGGAAGCTGGTAAGAAAAAAGAAACCCAAATCTATGATTCTAAAGTTACTTTATTTATAAGTACTTTATATGTTATTTTATATAAAAGTAGAACAACTAACACTTATGTAGTACTTTCTGTGGTCCAGACACTATTTTAAGTGCTTCATATGTTTTAACTCATTCATCCCTCTCTCAGACCCCATAAGATAGGTACCACTATTACGCCCATTTTCTAGATGAGGGAACCAGTGCACATGGAGATTAAGTAATTTATTCAATTACACAGCTACTAAGTTGCAGAATCAGGTTCAAACCCAGGTGGTCTTGCTCCAAGTTTACATTCAAATATATATGTCAATAAGTTATGACACTGTGATGTAGTATAACTAGAGAATAGCACAGCATATCATAATGCACAGTGTGATTCAGAGAGAGACTGTTCAAGCAACCAGAGAGAGAGGTCCTGGTGAATGGAAATGAGTGGGAGAAAATTTCCTAAGGAGAAACAATATGAGTGCATCATAGGTCAGTTTTCTATAAGTCAATATACCAAATGATTTATTTGCCAAATGACAGATTTGCGGAAATTTGTCAGAAAACTCATCACAGTTACCATACAAGACATCCACATGGCCAGGGGCAAAAGGGACAGAGGTATCTAAATTGTGAGAATGGTAACCAAAACTGATAATTTGACGAGTCTAACAAATCTAGCTACAAGACTATAGCAAAGCTTTAAGGAAGCTAGAATATAGGAAAAGTCCCCCGTAAGGCAATGAAGTATGAGTTTGTGATTAAATCATTCATGGAATGGATTTTCAATGAACTGGCTTGAGGTAAATTCACTTATTGTCACCGAATTGACTTTTGCTACATGGGCCTGATTCAACAGGTAGAAGTGAAATGTATAAATGTAGGTTAGGTCCTATTTTGAATGATCTTTAATCCTACTGTACTGTAACACATGGTAAGGAATACGCTTTACAGTGTAACTACATGAGTACACACACACACACACACACACATACACATACACACACAAGATGTTGCACTTCAAAAAATGCACTCTCATATTTTCTATCCTATTTGATTTTTTTTAATAATGGTTACAAACCAATAACATGATTTCCTAATCATTTAATTGGTTTTGACCTGCAGTTTATAAAATCTTGGAACAGAAAATCTGTTGTAACTTCCAATATATAGTATAAGATTAATACTCCTATAGCACCAAACTAACATGTCTAATACTTTTTTAGAGAAAATGGATGTAATTCCAGCTCAGCTCCTGGAGAAGCTGGTGGGAGCCCCAGCGATAGTTCTCTCTTCTTTGTGAAAGGCAGGGCTCCCTGGAATGGATTCACCCTCCAGAGAGGGCCAGTGCCTTGGAAAGCATCGCAGTCCCAACTCAGTGTTCCAGGATATAATTCCCCACTGCAAGGGAATGTTCTATTTACTGTAAACCCTGTTGTGGGACTGTAGGGAGATATTGCAGCTTCAGCCCAAACCCTGTTGTGGGACTGTAGGGAGGAGATCTTGCAGGAGGTATGGCAGCCCTGGCCTCATGGGTCACAGAGGAGCTAGTTAAAAGGGAGAAGGGAGATGCCTTGGTCACAGATGCCTCACTAATGGAGTCCTTCCCTCTCCTCTACCAAAACTACTGGTTTAACCTTCTGCTACTCATAGGAATTGCTCTCTCCCTTTTCCCACTAGTAAACCAAACACAATCTTAAGCCATTCACTTCCTCTTCTGGCCTGTCAGCAGCCCTAGAGATTTCCTAAAGGGTATCATGCTGGCCATAAGAAATGTACAGATGGGTTAGAAAACATGCCTTTTCTTTTTCACTTGTGCGGGGAAGGAAAAGACAGGATTGCACACAAGATACTTCTGAGATTTTCAAGTGCAGCAGCATTAATTTATCACCATTTTAAGAAAAACCGGACTTGGGTTGTTTTGACTGGGCTTTCAGATCATCTGCCTACAACCACTATTTTATGATACTGTTTCTAATTCGGTGACATAGAAATATTAGAGGGGAAAACGATAAAAACATATGCCATATGCTATTGTATAATGTCTCATCATTTGGCCATGCATTTAAACAAATTAGATGCTGATTATACTTCAAGTGTAAAATGCTGAGGGCCTCTTCTGCCCTTTTGAGTTCAATTAAATTTTTAATTACTTGGTAAAGGGAGGCACTTCGGAAAATAGAGGTAACATTTCACCCAAAGGCTTTTGTAAAATTAAGAGTCGAAGAACAATGATATTTTTATCTGCTATTGTTCACTGCTGGCCAGCTAATGTTTTTGCTTGTTTGTTTTTGTTTTTAACCATCTCTGTGTATCCATCTCCACTGGACTTGTGTTAGCCCTACTGAATGCTAATAGAAAAGATTAGAATCAAAGATGAAGAATAAATAAAATCCTACCTGTTTTCAAGTATTTGCAAATTTCTGGGACTCATCCTTTCTCACTGGAGCTTTCCATATTGAAATCAGCCCAAAACTCAATTTAGGAAGAATAAGTGATTAGCATTCCTTCAGTTATGAGGCCTTTATTAAAGTGTTTTCTTGGCATCTTTTGTTGATATTTTTTCTTCCTTATCCATGTGAGCATCTTTAGAAAAAGATGAAGGAGCTAAACTTTGAAATAGACTTACTAAGAGAGTAAATGTGACGTACTCAATTTGCAAAACTGAAAAAATACAAAACTGAGAGTGTTATATCAGTATTCGCGTATCCTGAACAGCTAGTGTTGGATCACTCTACTGAAATACCTAAGAATCTGTTATGGAATTCCAGGCCCACTTTGGAGAGCTGATAACTCAGTGAGTTACAACATAATGCTAATTAGCCAAAATGACAGTCATGGTCCTTGTTTGAGTTACTCAGCATCATTAAAAGAAATTTTGTTACTTTTACCACCCACTAAACTTTTAGCCCCAGTGACCTGCTTTTGTGCTACTGCTCAAAATAGGACTGGTTGAGGACCTTGATTGATTTCACTATGGTTATACAGAAAACCTTCAAGTGCCTGGTGCCTGATAGGCACTTGATAAACATTTGTTAACTGATTAGAGATGCCTGATATTACACAAAGAGTACATTTATTCTTCCTGGGAGCAGTGATGTATTATGGTTAGAAGACCAAGTTTAGAGTTAGCATCCTATCGTGCTAATTTTCCAGCTAAGTGATTTGCAGCAGGATAAAAAAGAAATCTCCCTATGATTCCATTTCCCAGTCTGTAAAACAGGAGGACTGTCTCCAAAAATACCTGTGGAAGAATTAAGTGGACGACAGTATGCAAAAACACCTGACAGACAAGGGAGGGCCCTGAGTAAATGTTGGTTGAATTGAATCCTACATTTTCATTATCATGAATGAGTTTGTCCTTAATGCTAGGCTTTCCACCAATAATTTTAATCTATTTATTTTGTTCTCTGGATTATGTAGTATTCCTCTTCTCTTAAAAATAACCAACTCATTTTGGGCAAAGTACAGAGATGCAAGCAAAAATAATAGGAATATTAAATATTACAATGCCAATATAAAGGATTAAGACTGACTTTTAGGTATTAGCAAGCTCACAGTGTGTACGTTGGTAAAGGAGTCAGTGAATCCAAAAGTAACTTCCCTAGTTAAGGACAGCTGCAGCATTTCACAGAGAAATGAGCTGATGGTGATTTTATGCCATCCTCTCCTCAATTACGGCCTTTTGGCAGTTACCTAAGCTGACATTATTATTGTTGATTAGATTATATGAAAAGTTATGATGGATGCTGGGATATTTCCCTTCAAATAAAATGAAAATAGAATCCAAGGAAAAGTGAAGAGATAACAAGTGAAGAAGCTAAAAATCACCCGAGTTAAAAGGGGCCACTCTGAACATATGCTCTGCTTCTGAGGAGGCTGACAGCTCCAGTATGAGACAGGCCAGACTGTTTGGGAGCTCCCCTTTTGCTTCTGCCAGACACGATGATCAGTAACTGTCACATGAATAGGCAGAGCTGGGGCTGGCCGGAAAAGTGCAGTGAGGTCCCACTGACTGGTCCTAGCCAACAAGCCTGCAAAGCAGTTGGAGAATTAAAAAATGCAAATGTCCGGGGTTTCCTCAACCCTTAATACACAATCTAAGTTCCAACATAGGGTCAACTGTTTCAGGAAGATAAAGAATTGCTTTTAGGAAAATCTGGCAATTAAAAAATCAGCTTAGAAATGTTCTTATATCTCAGAAGCTTTTGATCTCTACTGATATTTCTATATAATTTCCACCCCTGGTCATTTTAATATTTGAAAAATTTTAAAAACTTAACTTTTCAAATTAGTTCATTTCATTTTACCAAGACCTTATTTCTAAAGAAGGAGATGAATCTTTAAAACATAACTTTGAGACCCTCTGCAATATGAAAAGTGATTTAAAATAAGACGAAAAGTTTGTTTCCACGGTCTTACTCTGCCTAGTCCAGTGTTTTCTTATCTTAAAATAAGTTGGCATTCCAAAGTTTTCATTTATGTAATAATAAGCTACAACAGTTATGGCCTCCCGCCTTACACTGATCTCTTCAGCAATAAAGAAATAGTTGTGATTTTTGCCACGATTTGGAGTACTTCTCAAAGAAACCCCATTTTAGTTTACCTTTGCCTCTCTCTTAGATGGGCATATGACCCAGTTTGCTTTGTAGTCTATAAACTGAAGAGAGTAAAAGCTTCTGCTTAGCTTCTTCATCTCGCCATGTTCTCCTGCAGCTTGGTCCAGCAGATTCTCTGCTAAGAATCATCTGAGACAACGGATGTATCCTGGAATTGCCAACAAAATGTGTGAAGGTGGGGTTTTCTCCAGAAAGACAGCCTGTGTTTTAGAACTGTTGATTCAATGGCATTTTCATTTCAGAAATTATTTTTCTTTGTAATTTAATTAGAGATGGAAATCAGTAATAGGTGTCTGCTAAGGAAATGCAGAGAGGCACTAAACTAAATCCAAAAATGAAGATTATTTCCCCCATCTCATGAATTGTATTTCTTTTTTAGTTTTTTTTTTTAAGTTAACCAAAAACACTTTTTTAAAATTACTTACTGTGCTGAAAAATAGGCTTTGTCCACAGCATACACTGAATATATTGCAAGGATTGGCCTTCAGGGTTATAATTTCAGACTGAAGAGCAAAGGCTTCATAACCAACTCAAAGTTTCACCACTAGAGTTTGGGGAAAATAAGTCAGTAAAGTTTTATGTTCTCCAAAGGGAACCTGGCATTCTAGCATTTAATGTCACCCAGACTATTCCTCTTCCCAAAATGTAAACTTCATAATATATGTAAATTAAAGCCTTGTTATAGAAACACTCTGATTTTCAGAAAGTTAGGCAAGTTACAGGACTCTAACTAAAACTTAGCCAAAACAAAATCACTAATAAGGCAAACTTTTTTGAAAGATTTATTATTTCATATTTGTATGTATTATTTAAATTTATTATTGAGAAAAGATCCATGACTGTTTTAAGATGGACAAACAACATAGAAGTAAAAAGTGAAATTTCCTTCAACTCCCAAGAGTTGCTATTAACTGTCTTATATGTATTTTAAATATATAAAAATTTGTCATATTACATTAACATTATATATAGTATACATAATAATTATAGGCTTTACAAAAATGGAATTTTATTCTATTCTGGTACTTGCTTTTGCATTTTTGCACTTCTGTACATCTCTGTCAATATAATAAATAAGTACAAGTTACTTCACTGTTCTCCATGAGTGAATATTCATGCTTAGGTAGCATAATTTTTGAAAATCCAACCACAACTAATTAGCATCTGGTGCACTGTCACTGTCATGAACACAAACACCACTCTAAAGGACATTCTCAGTTTTCCATAAAATAGAAATGGTTCTCTGCAGTGTAGAAAACCATGCTGCTTCAAAACACAGTTTCATTTAAAAATTTGAAAGCTATTTCACATTGTCCTCTATGGTTCTATACTGGATGCCTCCTGTGCCCACCTCTCATCTCAACCACCTTTTATTTCTGTCATTGCTACAGCTATGTGCAGCTGTCTGTAGTGGTACAGCGCCTCATTCCAGCCTGACCTCATTATCTCTCATTTCTCCCCAGGGTCTCTCAAGTCCTGGGGACACTGATCAGCTTTTGCACATGTGCACACCTTGAAATGTGACAGGCTAACATAACACTTATTGGTGCAACTCTTATCCAATGAGGACAGGAGCTGGTGGGTAAATGCTCCCCTCCTCCTCCCCATGTGCAATTGTGAGGCACAATCCACATAGCTCCTCAGAAGATCCCTGAAGGATTTAGTCCAGACTGCCTATAAGGGTGGAAACCAGGTAGAAAAGGCTCCCCTGGACTGTCTTTAGCCCTCCCTTTTCACTACCCCACTCCTGTTCCCCTGTCTCAGGCTCTGCTTTTGGGGGGACCTCAGTTAACATAGATACAGATTAAATTCTACCAATGGTGACTGTTTCTTCTTATCTGCAGTCACATCAGGCATTGTCCACCCTTTTAAATCTTGTCAATGTTATAGGGGGGAAAACAGATCTCACTGGTTTAATTTGCAAGTCTGAATAATAGTAAGTTACATATAAAAAACACTTTAAAACATCAGTAAGTAAACCATAATCAAGAATCTGCCATCTCTTCTAACAGTAAAATCCTAAGGAAAAACTCTTCCTTGGCCCTTTTTTTCCCCAGATGAAGGCAGTACTTTCTGATTTTCACATAGTAATTGATACAACCAAGACAATACCAAGTATATAACATGCACATAAGTCATTTCATACTGCCGTATAGCCCTTGACATATTAAGACAGGCCTAGCAAATGATGGTTACATATTGGGACCTTTTTTTTTTTTAAGATTTTATTTATTTATATATTTGAGAGAGAAAGAGATCGCAAGGAGACAGAGAGGCAGGCGGTGGGGGGGGGAAGCAGGCTCCCTGCTGAGCAGAGAGCCTAATGCAGGGCTCAATCCCAGGACCCAAAGACCATGATCTGAGCTGAAGGCAAAGGCTTAACCCACTGAGCCACCCAGGTGCCCCATATTGGGGCCTTTGTCCATATGTGTCAGTCTCTGATAAAATGTTAGATTTTTATAAAATAGTAGAGCTGAAATAGATGTTACATACCATCTTGTTCAGGATCCTTACTTTGAAAATGCCGACACTAAAATTCATGGAAGGAAAAGAAGTGAATGACTCACCCAATATGACACAGACAGAGGGAGTGATAATCTGGAACCCCTGACTCTGGGTTTGGTGTTTTTCTTACTAAATTATGCTTTCCTTTCTCCAGAAACTGATCATTTGGCTTTTCCAAAACATCCTCAGTCCTTGTGTCTGAAAAGACCCATTTATTATTGAAATATAATAAGAAATGTTATTCATAATATCACCATAGGGCATCACAAAGGCCTATAGGTTTCCCCTGCTATACAAAAGTAGAGCCTTCCTGTGAAACCCGTCATAAGCCCAAATGGCATAAAACAAAGAGGTAACAACTATTAATTTATATGGAAAAGTTTTTGAGCATTCCCAGATGCAATAATAGTAATAATAATCTCTCAGGCTTTTCTGATACCTTATGACATATCTTGCTAACAGATGCCAAAACAAATCAAGATAAGGCACAGCTGCTCACAGACACAGTTCCAAGCTATGGCGGCTTGGCACTGAGATGCTGAGTGTGGTGTGTGAGTTCGTATTTCTTCTGGTTAGTGAAAACAGGTACTAATGTAGGTCCTTCGCAGAAGCAAAAAGTTGTAAAGAGAACTTTTGAAAAACGGCAGATAGCTGTATTCTTAGAGTGGTTATAGCTTTGTAATGGTGACCTCTTGAAAGAGATTTCTAATGGCTCCAAAATTACAATTATAAATACTAGAAAGAATACTGGGATCCTAGCACACATCACTGTTAAAAGGTCACATAAAATATGAGGTCAAGATAGGAATCTAAAATAAAAAACAACTAAGACAAAACAGACAGTTGTTAGTGAAAAATCAAAATCGATGAATAAAGGGATCAGAGATTTTAAATTTATTAGAAGCCTATAGATACCAGCATGTAAAGGGAGCCTAAAGATGACATTCCTGAATTATCTTTGTCTCTTTGGATATGTTAGACATTTACCTTAAGTTTTCACATGTATAGTTTCTTTATGTATGATAAAACCATTTAAAATAATGAAAGCTTTAAAAAAGTTATTGGAGGGCAACCCCTTCGGATCCCCTCCCTCGTTGGGAGCTATTTACTATCACTGTGCTATTGCTTAATGAACTTGCTTTGCTGACCACCACAAAATTAATTAACTAATTAATTTTAAAAAGTCACTGATGTGATTTATATATTTAGGCCAACTGAGTTTTATTTTTTTTTAAAGATTTTATTTATTTATTTGACAGAGATCACAAGTAGGCAGAGAGGCAGGCAGAGGGAGAAAGGCAGGCAGAGGGAAAGGGGGAAGCAGGCTCCCCGCCAATCAGAGAGCCCGATATGGGGCTTGATCCCAGGACCTTGGGATCATGACCCGAGCCCAAGGCAGAGGCTTTAACCCACTGAGCCACCCAGGCACCCCCCAACTGAGTTTTAAATGCATACTTCCAATTCCTATTATGGTTAATCAACAGATAAGAATTCTGCTCCGTAGGTTTTAGCCATATATTATTTCAGTAAAGGGAATTCCTAATATTTGTGGAGCATCAGCTAAGCACTATTCACTTTACATAATTTCAACTTGATTTATTGCTAGCTCCTTTCCTTGAATTACCCTAAAACCAGACCTTGAGACAGGACTTTAATGTAAATAGTTGTTAGAGAAGGGAGTGCAGGGGAGTGGAGAACTGAGACAGGAAAGACAGCTAATAAAGGTTGTATTTCCAAGCTGGCAATCACTATAGGTAACTGGAGATCAGTCCTGCTGGGGGGGGGGGTGGAATCTAGAAATCACTGTGGAGCACACTCCTGAATTATCCCACCCCAAGGGTAAGAAATTCTGGCATGTTGGTCAGTGTTTAACTAACAGCTCTGGTAGAAGATGATAGAGTTCTAATTTGTAGCATTTGCTAATAATACCCATGGTGTAAATACACTCAGTGTGGCCAATCTTAAGCTTACCAAAGTGAAGTTGGGAAGACACATGCACTCCAGGTTCTTATAAATTGGTGCAGAACCATCTGCAGTACACCATTGCAATCCTCATCATTGGTTAAGGAATGCTCAGGTTAGGGGTATGGGGTCCCCTTCCAGCAGCCTATATAGTCAGCAAAGTGACCTCAGAGGCCAGAGAGATGTAGTTGCTGGCATAAAAATCTGGATGGTATAGACCAAAGTAATGGTAACAGTGAGAGGAGAAGGGGAGGCTTCAACAGAAAATCCCCATGTTTCTGATGACTGAAGTGTGTGCAACTTGCCAAAGGTCATGTGGCTAATAATGGAAGAACTGTGATTCAAACACCAACGTGGCTGGCTGATACTGAAGTATCAAACTGGCTGATACTGAAGTCTTCTTGTGTCTATGTACTGGTGCTTCTCCTATCAAAAGCAGTATCACAATGCTTTAGTGAACAAAGAAAATTATATTGTGTTATTTATGGTAGATTAAATTGTTATAATACATGAGTCTAAATAAGTGATGGCACAAGGCAATAGCATTTTATTCCAGGGAATGAATTAAGGTTATCAAGAGGAGCTGTTCTCTACCTAGTCCTTTAGGGACCCTTTCATTCTGTGACTCTGCTATCCCATGGGGAATCATAGTCATCTGTATCCAGCCAGTACCATTTCTTTAAAGCCATGGTTCACATTCTATTGGTGAGAACCAGTCACATGGCCATATCTAACTGCAGGGATGGCTAGGAAACAGTCACTGGCTGGTCAGCTGTTTCCAGCTACAACTGTATGGGGTGACCTAAGGAATAGATACTTGTAACTGGAGCCCAGGCCTCAGGACAAGGTGAATGGTAGAGCAGAAAACAGTTAATGGTGGAAACAAGAAGGAGGAGATTGATTGAGAGGTTCAGGAGGGTAGAAAGCATGTCTGCTCTTGGGCCTTGCATGGTAACTAGCAGGTAGGAGTTAATGCACTTAATATCTGTTGAATGAATGAAAGAATGAATTTAGATTCTATTCTCTATGTAATGTGGAACCATTAAAAAGTTTGAGAAGAAGAGACAGAATCGAAATTGCAGTTTAGAAAAATAGCTGATAATCGTGCCTAAAATTTATTTGTAAGGTTAAACAATGGACTACCTCCACTGGAGGTAGAAAGTAATTGACTTATTATATGTTACCAATTTCTATCTGTTGTAATTTTTTATTTCCTGAACACATAGAGGTGGATATTTTTAATTATACCCCAATCTGGCCTAACCAGGCAGTTAAGAGTACATCTAATTCATAAGTGTTAGGTTCAGTGGCTCTAGGACTGGGCTGCCTGAATCACAACTACTAGCTACATATGTCTTTTGAGCATCTGAAATGTGGTGAGTCTAAAATGATGTTCAAGATGTTCTGAAGTATAAAATACACACCAGGGACGCCCGGGTGGCTCAGTGGGTTAAAGCCTCTGCTTTTGGCTCAGGTCATGATCTTAGGGTCCTAGGATCAAGCCCCGCATCGAGCTCTCTGCTCAGCAGGAAGCCTGCTTCTCCCTCCTTCTCTCTCTGCCTACTTGTGATCTCTGTTAAATAAATAAAAATCTTCAAAAAAAAAAAAAAATACACACCAGGGGCGCCAGTGTGGCTCAGTGGCTTAAAGCCTCTGCCTTTGGCTTGGGTCATGATCCCAGGGTTCTGGGATCAAGCCCCGCATCAGGCTCTCTGCTCCGCAGGGAGCCTGCTTCCTCCCCTCTCTCTCTGCCTGCCTCTCTGCCTACTTGTGATCTCTGTCTGTTGAATAAATAAATAAAATCTTTAAAAAAAAAACCCACCAGATTTCAAAGATATAGCACAAAACAAATGGTAAGAAAAGTTATCATGATCAATATTTTATATATTGCTTATATATTGAAATAGTAATATTTTGGATGTACTATATAAAAATAACACAATATAGTAATTAATGTCACTTTTTATTTTTTTAATGCAGACTAAAAATTTTGAATTACATATGTGACTTGCCTTTGTGGCCTGCATTATATTTTATTAGCACTGCTCTAGCAGATGCCAATTTTGTATACCTATTTAGCAGTTTTCACCCCAAAACAATGCAAATCAATTGCAAGTAAAGGTGCAAATGTTGCAAAAGATGCAGAAGCTAATTAAGCCACTGGAAGTGGTAGTTAGCTCACATGGAAAGCCTGTTCAGTGTAAGATTCAACAGAGTTGAACTAGCAGACCACAAAGGAAGAGAAAACCAAAAGGGACATCAATTCAAAGAAAGTAACTGAATATTACAGGAGGACCTTAGGGTAATGTATGAAGTCTTCAAATACTTTTTGCAAAAATAATAGTCACAAATAAACCACAAAAGTCAAATGGAGAAAGAACACCTCACCATACTTCAAAAATGTTAATCAACATGACTCAAAGAATTCAAAGAATCAGTGCAGTTGTAAAGGTAGCAGAATTTTGCTAACTTTGAGAGAGATGAATTTCATAAGCTGTAGTTTTATTTTGAAGTAGAAAAGCCCAATTCATGTTTTTTTTATTACAAAATTTACTTTCTGATTTTAAGTACATGCAAATATATCCAAATATTTAGATGGCTGGTTAATAAAAAGGAATCATAAATATGTGTATGTTTACATATCTTTATAAGATACACATATCTTAAATATCTTACTTTAGCCTAAAACATAAATAAAAGAGTTTTGTTTTGTATGGTTTGGGGTTTTTTTTAACCAGTATTTGGCTGTAGGACCTTGGTCTATTGAGTGTGTGTTTGCTATTTAGAGTTTCATGTATCATTGTCACATATCTCACTGTCTACATTTTTTTTTTTAGTGTTTTAAAGCAAAGTGGGAACTGATAGATACTTGCTTTCCCTATCTTTTACAGTTATCCCATCCACAACTAATTTGATAGAGATTTGTTTAAGAATTTATTTATCTATTATTTGAGAAGGGCAAGGAAGAGGGTGAGGGAAGAGAGAATCTCAAGCTGACATCCTGCTGCGTATGAATCCCGACCCCCGAGGGGCTTGATTTCATGACCCTGAGATCATGACCTGAGCCAAAATCAAGAGTCGGACACTTAACCAACTGAGCCACCCAGGTGGCCAATAGAGACTTTTTTCAGTGTCTCACCTTCTTTCATTTTCCAAACTGAAACTTAAATTTTCTTTGGAACAACATTCTTTTTGTAATCATACACCTTTGTTTTATTAATTTAATAGTGTTTAATTAAATTTTGTAAGGACTGTTATAATAGGTATAATCAGGTTTGGGAACAAGTAGGACAGATTTTCTTGGGGCCCACAATTCACCTGGAGGGAGAAGTTAACAGGCACCATGAGCATTCATTGTCCTCTGGCATCCCTCTGTATGTTGTACACCACCCTGGGAATGTTGCTGGATGAGTCAGCTAAGTGAAGTCTGCTTAAGAAACTTTCTACTATAATGTCACCTACATTGCCCTTGTAGGGGGGTCAATTACCCCACAAATGACAAGATTTCCTGACCTAGAACATGTAGAAGCACCTGGAAATATGGTGTCTGGAAAGTATGGAAAAACCAAATTCTAGCCCAACTCTCTTGCAAGTATTATATCTATCTATCTATCTATAATAGAACACAAGCATTTGCTCCATTCTCCAGGTTACATTCCTACTCTTTGTCAACCTAAGACATAAAAATCTTACAGACAAGCATGAAAACACACACACACACACACACACACACCCCTGAAATCATAGAGTCAGCCTGATAAATACCTAATAAAAATATCTGAAGATAAGAATGTTTCATTTAATTTTGTAAATATAAAAAACAACAAACAATATCCCAAGGAAGAGGAAAAACCCTTGCATGAGCATAGTAGCTGCTAGGTGCTTAATAAATACATGATGAATGATGTACAGTATGAAGTATTTCTGGCAGTGCCTACTCAATCTGTTCATTTTAAGGTCAGCGATATTTATGCACAACCAAGAAATGCATCAGTATTAAACTAGATCCTCCAAATGAATGTGTGTAGGAATTGAAATGTGACAATTCCCAGAAGCACTGTGTAGAAGCAGTGATCTGTGAAGCACTAGCATAAAGGTTAGTAAAGTTGTCATGGCATAAATGTAATCATTGCAATGCTTGTATCTAAGAAAGGATAGAACTAAAGAGCTTGGGAATAGTAACTGGAATTTTCAGTGTATAAGCAATCTTTGAAAAGACACAAGTCTACTTTATGCCATTAAAGAAATCAAAGTAAGGCACTTCAAGATATGCATTTGAGCAGTAACATAAAGCAGGATCCAATAGCACCAAAACCAATGCTAGAGTCCTAACCATGCTTAAGATGGAGAAACTACAGTAGCAATCCCACCAGTTAACTCCTCTTCAAAGGAGACTTTGTATAACATATGGCAGAGGAAGAACATCCTTTGCAGTCAAGCATGTCCTTTATTTCTCTATCCCTCAAAAAAAAAATTCAATTTGTTAGTGTACAGATGCATGATGACAGCTGAATATTTACATAAAAGATCAAGGGCAAAATGACTTAAAGCATCAAAACTAGGCAAAAGACCAGTACTGGGGTTTCTCCATGGTGGTGTGTGGGGACTAGTTGACAGTGTTGTATTTGGTACAAATAAGGAGTTTTGCTGGAATCCTGTTCTACTTTGCTATTATGGCCAAACTTCAAAATTGGAGCAATCTTGAAAGGCTAAGGGCATCCACTTGCTTTTCTCCTTTACAGGCACCTGAGTATGTGTTTCGATATAGGAAAGAGGAAAGTTGACTCTTTTTAATTTAGGATTTGGTGGGTGTGGCACCCTGGAAGACACGGGAGATAACTAGTGTTTAGTTTAGATGATATACTTAGCAACCATTAAAATACTGTATAATTATAGCCTAAATATAAATATAAATATATTTTATAAATTTTAACAGATTTATCTAAACTTCAAAATTTGTACCGTTGAATGTAACTATCTTATGGCAGAAGCAGCAGTATTCAAAACATTGAACTAATATAAAATCAGTAACATTTTAAAAATCCCTCGAATATCACCACCTTTTGTGGTTAACACTTAAAGTCGGGAAGATTTTCGAGTTCTAAGAAGTCAAATGAATTATTTTGTAGACAGTACTGACTTAACGTATAATTCTAGGAACACTGACAAGATCGCGCTCTTTCTGCTCCTGAAGAACCCTCCCCCTCCCACCCACCCTCTTGTCTTAATTAACGTTTTCACAAAATAAATCTAGGGATACAGGTCCCCGGGTGTGGGAGGTTTCCCCTCACGGACAAATCAGCTCGAGGAAAAGAAGGGAGGGGAGAAATAAACGCCACGCAGAAGCTCTACGTGTCGGAAGAAAGGTCGAAAATCATTAACATGTAAATGGTGCTCTTTCACTTCCAAGGCTCCTAATCTCCGAGACCTCCCCAAAGACTAGAACGGTTCCGAACGTCAGGTTAGGCAACTCGGGGACTGCGGAGGAGGGCGGGGTGCGGGTGGGGGCGGAGGGAACCCAGACCGTGGCCCGACCCTGCCAGGAACAGGGACGTGCCGCCAGAGGCATCGGATTCGAGGAGGGCCAAAACCTGGCCGAGAATGACATTATCGAGTACTTTCCGGCAGAGCCTAGGTTCCTTCCCCTAACAAGCTCTTTGTGGTCCTGTTATACTGCTGCCTTTCCCAAAAACAGCGGAGTCAAAAATAAAGATGTACAAGGACTTCCGCCCCTTCAAGTCTCTATCTAGCGGGGACGGAGAAGGAGGTGAGAGGGGATATCCCAAATCCGTGACTTCAGGTTGTGAACAAGATATCCCAGGAAACTTTGAGGTTGTATTTGTAGCTCGCGTTGGGGGAGAGGAGGACAAGAGGAGAAAGGTTTAAAACAAAAACAAAAACAAAACTTGGGCGGGGGGAGCTCCGCTGCTGCACGTGTGCTAAATATTGGGGTTCTTTCGCTTTGCATCAGGCGACAACCCTGGGCGCCACCTGCGCCTCCCGCGGGGAGTGGGGGAGGAGGGTTAGCCCTTGCCCGGGTTCCCCGACGCCCACTGCAAAGGGCAGTGAGAATGACAGACCGCAAACCCTCTCGCTTGCATCCCCTTCAACGCACTACACACCTAAATTCAAACTGCAACTCCCGACGAGCCGGGCCGAGATTGCGGCGCAGAGGAAGCCGCAAGCTGTTGTCGCCGAGACTCCTTCTCTCGCCGGTGCAACCCGGGACTACCTGGCGCCCGGCAAGTGCAACACGGAAAGCCCAGGGCGCCTTGCGGCGTTACGTCCCAGCCCATTTCGACGGCCCGTGCGCGACGCGGGGCGCACAGCCTACACCTTCCACCTGTTCCCCACCCTGCCCCACCATCTCCCCACCAACCCGGCCCAGCGGAATCCGGTGCGCCTGCCGGACCGTCCAGGCCAAGCCTCCCGCGGGCCCTGCTCACGCAGTTGGCGCAGGCGGCCCTACGCTAGCGGCGCAGCGCCCGCCGGTCCGCCCTCCCCCTGCACTCTCCCCGCCCCTTCCCTCCCTCGCAGGGGCCGAGCGAATGTAGCCCGCGAGAGAAAATGGCGGCGGCGGCGGGGAATCGCGCCTCGTCGTCGGGATTCCCGGGCGCCGGGGCGGCGAGCCCCGAGGCGGGCGGCGGCGGAGGGGCTCTCAAGGCGAGCAGCGCGCCCGCGGCAGCCGCGGGACTGCTGCGGGAGGCGGGCAGCGGGGGCCGCGAGCGGGCTGACTGGCGGCGGCGGCAGCTGCGTAAAGTGCGGAGTGTGGAGCTGGACCAGCTACCGGAGCCGCCGCTCTTCCTCGCCTCCTCCTCGCCGTCGTCCTCTTCCACTTCCCCGTCGCCGGAGTCCTCGGACCCGGCGGCGGGCGGGAGCGGTTTCCAGGCTGTGGCGGTGCCGCAGCCTCACGGAGTCGCGAACTGTGGCGGCGCCCACCCTCTGGAGCCCGCGGCCGCCCAGGACAGCGGCGCCCAGAGCCCCGCGGGGGCCGAGCCCGGGGAGAAGCGGACGCCCGCCGCCGAGCCGCCTCCTGCAGCGGCCCCCGCCGGGTGAGTAGCGCGGCCGGGAACGCGGCGAGGACTTGGGGCGCGGGCGGGCGAGGGCAATGAATGAATCCCGGGCACCGCGCACTGCGTCTCGGGGCTCCGCGCAGCAAGGCTGCGCGCCGCTCGCCGGGATTCGAGCCCTCGGGCACCCCCTTTGACCCCTCCGGCGTCGGGCGGCGGCCCGGACCTGGCTTGGGGGACGGAACGGAGACCCGGGGCGGGGACGTGCCGGAGAGTTTGTTATTGTTTGCAGACATGTGACAGGCGTGCGAGCCGCGCTGCAGGGACCCGTGGAGATAAGGTGTGGAGCCCCGGGCTGGCTTTGTGGGGCTCCCGGAATCGGGACTCTCCGAAGTGACCCGGCTCGGGACCCTGGCGCTGCCCTCGGGACTGGGCTGGGGGCCGGGCAAGAGCCCAGCGGCGGCGCCCCCAGAAGAGAGTCCCGGGATTGCTGGGGGTGAGGCCCGAGCCTGCAGGCGAGCGGTGGTCATAAAGGGGGCGGAGTGGGTGCGGAGCCCAGCCCCAGGCCGGGTGGGGGTGCTGGGGCGCGGAGAACGCCGCGAGGTATACCGGACGTTGACAGGCAGAGCCCCTTGTCAGGTACTCGGGCCGGGAATCGGCAGAAGGCAGCACGACCGCAGGGCTGTCGGGGTGCAAGGCTCCGTAACGCCTGTCAAAGCGGTGTGGGCGGGCAGGCTGCAAACTCGGGGATTTGGAATATTTTAGGACTTGGGTTCTCTCACTGCGTCCCTCAAGGGGCTCCACATGTTCTTGGGAATGCGCACAGCGCCACTAAGACTTGAGTGACTTCTGTTTGGAGTTTGAATTTGGCCTTTGAAGTTTGCATTTGGCGGAGTGGTGTAAGAGCCAGGACCGGATGTGTCAGCCATTCAGTTTCAAAGCAGTGGTGACTGCTCCCCGCAGCCTCTCCGGCGTGGCTGGGGACTGTGGCTGGGGTGCGGTGCTTCCTGCTCCGTGCAGCTAGCTGCGCGGGCTACCCGCCGGCTGCGGGATTTCAGGGACCACAGTGCAGTGGGCTTCGGCTCAGAGAGTCCTACGTGCCTATGCATTACGGTACGTGTAAGGTAACAGACCAGCCGTTCTCCGCCTGACCCTTTTTTGGCAACTGGAAATATTTATGTTAAAGGAAATTCTTTTAAGTGTGACAGTCGTAATCCTTCTTTTTAGGAAATCTGACTAGTGTTTGCACAGCATAGTCTTGATGAGTATTTTGAGTTGCTGGAAATGTTTTTCTGATAGTTAACCGTTGCCCTGTAGAGTTTCCTGACCTTTATTCTGGGTATTTTAAAGACTGTGTCTTATATTTGTTCCCCTTGTGAGACGACTTTGACAGTAGGAATCCTTGGTTTGGGTTAATTATCTAAAGTGCTTTGGCACTTTTTTGAGCTTAAATTTTTATTTATTTAAAATCATTGTTCATTTATTACCAGGAAGTTGCACCCCCACCCCCCAAAAAAACCCTAAAAATTTTGGTCAGCACTGCCATGGCAGTCTTGAGAGGAAAGGAGATTTGTGGCTGTGATAGTTTTCTGTGTGCACTTGAAAATATAACTTTGTGTAACAAGAGCTACGTTTCTGTACACCTTCTGCTTCTGTAAAGATTGGATTTAAAACCTCACTAGATTAATTCTTTGAAGACAGTTGGTACTACAAATGAGCTCCATATAAAAATACTAAACCTTAATTTTAAAAGTTAATTTTGTCTGTTCTTATGAGAGCAGCTTTTTGAATACAGTAAATAACTTAGTGTCAGCATTCTAGTCCTTTTAATGAGCTATGAATATAGTAGAGGAGCGACCACTGTAAAAATAATTATAGAAGTTGTTCAGAGTTGCCTCCACACAAAATAAGAGGACTAAGATGGAGGCAGAATTCAGGAACTGAATAATTCGTGTTTAATTTTTGCATGTTGTAAGGTAGGTGTTTTTGCCTTCTTTGTTGAAGGAGTGGATTGTATTGCAGTGTATGAAATAATGAGCTAATCAGCATAATCATTTAAAAAAAATGAATTTCACTAGCCAGAATGCTGTTTGTTCACCCCATATATAATACCTACAGACTTCATTTATAGTAAAATGTTGATTTCCTCAATTTGAAAATACAGTGATTTTCCTTCCACTTCCTTGTCTGTGGAGTTGAAATTCATTTGCATCTATTGGTATAAACACCGACTAAGAAGAGTTCAGTGAACTTTGTATTTTACTTTTTTTTTTTTTTAAGATTTTATTTATTTATTTGACACAGAGAGATTACATGTAGGCAGAGAGGCAGGCAGAGAGAGAGGAGGAAGCAGGTTCCCTGCTGAGCAGAGAGCCCGATGTGGGACTGGATCCCAGGACTCTGGGATCATGACCTGAGCCGAAGGCAGCGGCTTAACCCACTGAGCCACCCAGACGCCCCTATATTTTACTTTTTTGACAGTAGTTTTATTTGTACTTTCTTGAGGAAAATGGGGCATCGAGATTTTGAAGTATTTTTGTGTTCCAGTACTATGGGTCTGGAGTTCTGTTCTGTCTAAAGACCTTTTGGATTTTTAAAAGAGAATTCTATGATTTTTAATTTCAGAATTTCCTTCAGGTTTTTTGCTCTTTGCATGTAGAAACTGAAAATGTGGGAAACATATTTGTGAAATATAAATTGTTTAAGTCATACTCATTAAAAATAAAAGATTTTCTGTCTGTCCCTCTCCTTTAGTGTAATAATAGAAATCAATGAAAGTTTTGTGCCTGTAAGTGGCACCCAAGGGTTTGGAATTTTAACTTATATTATAGAATTAGGAACTTTTTTTCCTACCTATTATTTTTTAAGAAAAATTACAGTGTTGCTTTCCATTGAAAAGGCTGTTGTGTTTGGTAGATATAATTACTCTATCCTATTTTTGTAACTTAAAAAATCCCTAACTATCAATTTGCTGGCCCCATGAAAGAACAAGATATGCTGTACTTGTTAATGTTAGTTTTTGTTTAAAACTAAAACCATTTCATAGGCTGCTTTTATATCCTCATATAGCCTTCAGCTTTCACTTCCTTTTAGAAGCTGTTAAGTTAAAAATACAGTTTAGTGACCTTTTTACTAGAGGAGATATAGGAACATTATTACCTAAAAATAAGTTGTAAAATAATAAGTTGGTGATTTTATGAAACAATAGAAGTAGTTACATAAGTTACATGAATTTGTAAGTTTTATAGTTATGAATTTTCTACAGATTCTATTTTAAATCAGGTAGGAACATTAATGCACTCTTTATTATATTTAACCTTATTAAATGTAATTCTGAAAGAAAAATATCAGAGCTATCGTTGTTGCCAACTTTTGTTTTCTTTTCATATCTGATTTTGGCAAGGGTGACTGGTTAACCAACATTCCTTAATGTATGATTTCCAATACACTATAATAACTCCATTTTGTTAGATACAAAAACCAGGAAGTAGCCCTGTTCATTGATACTCTTTCCTGTCTTCTGTAGCACCTCGAACATATGTTGCATGTCTTAAAAATGGCCATTGACTTACTGACTTGAAGATTTCAAAACATGTAAAAAAAGGAGTGTTCTTTGTTTTCAAGAGAGCAAAATGACCAGCTACAGCTTGCCTAGGCTGTCTGCTCATCAGTCTTTGACACTGGCTGTAAGCATTCCAGAAGAAGAAATAATGGGGTGGCAAAGCAGTTAATGGTGAATGGATTCCCCTGAGGGAAAATATGGAGCATTCAGAAGTACTCTGAGAAAGCACAGTTTTTGCATTTGTAACCCATTTTCTTGGGTTGAGAGTTAACTCTCTGTAAAGGAGGCAGTAGAAAACATGGCATGGAAAAGTAATGGTCTCCAGAGGCTGCTGAAGAACAACACTATATTGCATATATTGCACCTCTGACCTGGAGAATACTGCTTATATCAGATATACCAAGTATATTCCTTAGACTTGTTGGTCTTCCTCAGTCCTTGCCTCTTTTTATATTCCAAGTCAAAAGTTAGAGCTACTTAAAAATGTAAATGGATAGAAGATTAACATGAAGAAATGTGCAGTTTTAGGAACAGACCCAAGTTGTCATTAACAAAGAATTTAAGAACTTTTTTAAAAGATTATATTTCTTTATTTGACGGAGAGAGAGAGATCACAAACAGGCAGAGAGTCAGGCAGAGAGAAAGGGTAGGGGGAGCAGGCTCCCCGCTGAGCAGAGAGCCTGATGCAGGGCTCCATCCCAGGACCCAGAGATCATGACCTGAGCTGAAGGCAGAGGCTTAACCCACTGAGCCACCCAGGCGCCCCATTTTAAGAACATTTTTAAGCACAAAAGAAGTAATCAGGAATAGAATTAAAGTAAATGTTGCAAAACAATGAGATTATTCAGGTGCTCTTCTTATAGCAAGATTGTAAGTGGATTTTAGCCCTGGCTAAAATATGTTCATTGAGTTTATAGATATGTTTGGATTCCTTTTACGTAGTCACCTTTCTTGCCTTCTGCAGGTTAGGCCAGTTATATGTAGTATCTCATTTCATTACCACTACAGCCCTCTAAGGCCAATATTATAATTTCTGTTTTCAAGGGTGGGAAACTCATCTGTGATCACATAACTAGAAGATAGAGCTATGTCTTTCTGACTCCATAGTTCATTTCTTTCTACCATCTGTGCTGGTTTTATTTTTCCAAATTAATAATTAAATGAATTGATAATTTTTTAGGAAGAATTTGCTCTGCAGGACTCATAATAAACAATAGATAGGTCTCTACCCAGTGCCATTCCCAATATGTTTGTTTCTTTATATGTATATACTGCATAGCTTTCTATAACCTGGCCTTGTATGTGTAATACAAGTAGACTGTACTTAAATCACCTTATTGTGTTAGGCAAGGAGAAAAATTGATTTAGGCTGAGTGTTAGATTTTTTTTTTTTTAATTTGTGCTTTAGTATAAGTGGAGGGAAATAAGGTAAAGTTAATGTTACTCATGAATCTTAATCATCACACATGGAAAGAAGCTGTTTCAGTATAGTGGTATCTTGCTCCTTTGTTTTTTATTTCATTCATCCAAGGTTTACAAATCTCTGTATGATGATGGTCTGAGTGTTAGAGAAAAAGATCATTGAAGCATGGCTGCTGTTTCTTTTGGTAGAGGTCTAGTATGAACATGTTTAACAGTACTATATTAAGTGCTTTAAGAGAGATGGAAATACAGAGATATTCCCAGTTTAAAAACTAGTGCTTTGAGTCTCATGCACAGCCTTTCACACTATAGTCGGGTAGTGAATACAGTGGTATCTCCCTAACTTATTGAGGAATTAACTGGCCTTCCAGGTTAGTAGTCAAGGGTGGTGGCTTTGTTCTTTGTGCTTGTATATTTGTTTCCTTAGTTTTGGCTCCTTTCCTTTGGTCTCTTTTGCCTTTCTTAGGACAGGTATAGGCTGTATTTCCAGAGTAATGGAAAAAGCAATCTAGATATAGATTAGTTTCAAACAATTTCTGTCTACACTCTTAAGAGGAATATGTACAGAACTGCAAGTTCAAATGTGATTTTTTTTTTTTTTCCTTTCTTGAAAGAGAACATTAAAAGGGGGTATGGAGAGCAAGAAACTGAACATAGACCAATGGTGGTTTTAAAATTTAGTCTTTATTATTAGTAACAGCAACTCTGCTAGTTAAGAAAACAATGTTAGGGGATGCCTAGGTGGCTGCTTCTCCCTCTGCCTGCTGCTCCCCCTGCTTGGCTCTCCCTCTCCGACAAATAAATAGATAAAATCTTAAAAAAAGAAAGAAAGAAAGAAAGAAAACATTAGGAAATGTCACATAGCTCTTGAGTGTAAGATAATAAAAATAATACTTATCTTCATTTACTCTATGGCATGTCACGGTTGGTTTAGATATGTTTAGGTATGGAAGGGAGTTCTGTATTGTTAATGGTTGAGTCCTTTGGAATACCAGTCTGGTTAGTTTGGTTTTAATAGATTGAGTTGTCATAGAGTGCCAAAAACTGTTATGTTATTAATACCCACCAAGTATATATTTCTGAGGATAGCCTGACACCCAGGTTTATAGAGGCATCAGACCTCTTGAAGACTGGAGGAAGCTTACACAGTGCTGTAGTTCGTGCATTAACTAAGTTTATCACATGAAAGAATAGTGATGGTGAGTGGATATGGAGTCAGGAGATAGTAGATACTGGGTGGAGACTTTACTCTTAACAAATAGACATGATCATTACCTTTTGTTATTGCCTAAATAGTCATTTAACTGATACATTATCAAATCTTCAACTGTTCTACAGCATTCTAATACTAAATATCAGTTGTTAGCAAATGAGAAACTCTGTTTTACTATTGATACCACTGCCTAGTACCTAGACTAGTGTCTGACACCCATGGATATTAGGTGCCCATAAATGTTAGGATGAATTAATTTTCCTGAAGTGGTAATTTTTATATTACTATATCTGAAGATCACAATAATTTACTTTGATGTGATTTTAACCATGGTCTAGTTTAAGGCAAGTTTTGAAGGCAAGATCTGTTTCTTATGTTGATACATAGTTGCAGTAGGTGGTATTTAGCAATTAGTGGTTGATAATATAGACTGCTTTTATATAACATAAAACTTAACATACTTAGTTTAATAGCTAAGTATAGTTTCATAGTAATTAGAGCCATGCTTAAACTGAGTTTCTGATATTTGAAATGACTCGTTATTTGGGCTAATGGGTAACCCTTCTGATTTTCTTTCTTTTTCTTTTTTAAGATTTTATTTATTTTTTTATTTCAAAGACAGAGATAGTGAGATAGAGCAGAAGCAGGGAGGAGAGGGAGAAGCAGGCTTCCTGCTGAGTGGGGAGCCCAATGCAGGATTTGATCTCAGTACTCTAGGATCATGACCTGAGCTGAAGGCAGACGCTTAAGTGACTGAGCGACCTAGGCACTCCTCCTGATTTTCTTTTTGACCTTAGCAGTTTTTCTTTAGTGTCCCATCATCACCCACTTGAATGTAAATATTAAGAGATCCTTAGAGTGATCCCAGGGCTTTTGTCATTCTGTCTTCTCCATTCCCACCATTAATGCCTTTAGATAGTTATTGACCATTCACAAGTGATTGCACAATTTGTTTTCCTAGCCATGACCTCTCCTAAACTCCAGACCTACACCTATCTGTGTGACATAGCCATACTCAGGTATCTAAAATCAAATTCAGGGTTTTCCCTGTACTTTGTCCTACTATTGTATTCTTTGCTAGTGATACAGCAAAACCAGAACCTAGGAGTTCTCCTTGAGCACTCCTTGTATTTAGTCCACCATCAGAGGCTAGGGATTTGGCCTCTTGCCACATTCCTAGGCCAGGCTTGCATGATCTCTTTCTTGGACTAATGTAGTAGCCTCCTGACTTGTTCCCTGTATCCTGCTTTCTCCCTTCCAGTCTGACCTCCATATTATATGACCAGAGTGATCATTTTAAAGTGTTAACCTGATTATAACAATGTTCCTCTAGAAATGCAAATAAGATTAAGTCTAAAAACTTTCCAAAGCTTGCCCTTTGGTTAAAGACTAGAGAATCCTTAACATGCCCTACCCAGTCCCTGCCCTGTCTGGCCCCTGCGTGCCTCTCTAGGCCCATCTCAGATCACACTTGCCCTTGTTCTCTGCAAGACTGCCTTCTTTCATTTCCTCAAAGTCAGCACACTACCTCCTGCCATCGGGCCTTGGCATGCACTGCATGCTCCCTCTGCCGGGAACACTTTTCCCCAGTCCCAAGTCAGCACTTCGTTGTTCAAATCTTAGCTCACTGTTAGTTCCTCAGGGAAGCTTTTCTTCCCTCATCTCCCAGACTGGCTTCATAGCACAGTGTCCTTACTCTCAGTGTTGTGATTTTACATTTGTTATCTCATCTGATAAATTAATATCTACTCCAGAAGACTTTAAGACCTGAGTGGGCGGTGCCTGTGGCTGGATAGCAACCCAGCATCTAGCAAAATGCCTTGCCCAGAGTAGCCTGTTGGTAAATATTTGTGGAATAAATGAGTAAGGATAATAATGACATGACAAGCTCAACCTCATAGATCGTTTGTTCTTCACCTTTGGTTAGACTTGTCTAGGACCTAACTGAGACAGGATTAAACAGCAAAGGCCTAGATGATTGGTATGTCCTAATTCTTAGTTTGTGATAGATTCTTTGGGAGGTATCTGGACTATAAGACATGCCAGGTGCTGTGAGTGAGGTAGGACAGCTTAATGTGGCATGAAGGAAATAGCTATATAGTAGTCCCTGCCTCCCCTTTACATGGTTTCACTTTCTGAGGCTTTGGCTACCTGCAGTCAGTCACGGTCTGAAAGCAGATGATCCTCCTCTTGACACTGTCATCAGAAACTCACTAGTAGCTTAATGCTTCACCACAATGCCTACATCATTCACTTCATGTCATTGTGTAGCCATTTTATCATGTTACATCATCATAAGGGTGAGTATAGTACAGTAAGATTTTGAGAGAGACCACGTTCATATAACTTCTTAAAAATATATTGCAATAATTGTTCTATTTTATCAGTTATTGTTACTCTTTTACTGAGCCTAATTTATTAATTAAACTTTATCATAGGTATGTATGTATAGGAAAAAACATTGTATATATAGGGTTCAGAACTGTCTGTGGTTTCAGGCATTACCTGGGGTCTTGCAGTATGTCCCTAGTGGATAAGGGGAGACTGCTATACTGTGTGATATTCTGCTGTAGGTTGGAGGAGTTTACTATCTGTATGTAATTCTTTTGCACTTACTAGGGAGATGAAAATGGGTGTATATGTATATTTATGTATATATTATATCTGTAATCATGTTCATATTCATATATACATAAATATACACATAAAGGTGTTATGCATTAATGTAATGACTCATTTTTCAAATTCTCAGAATGTTATGTAAACTTAAGATGCCATTTTAGAGTTCTTGTCCCTTAAGTATTTATTTTTTGAGTGTATTTACATCTTAAGTATAAATATACTCAAAAAGGTGTTATGCATTAATGTAATTGTTCCTCTTTCAAGTACTTATAATGTAAACTTAAAATACTACTTACGGAGTTCTTGTCCCAATAACCCTACTGTCATACAAAATTTATTAATTTGTTATTAATTCATCTTAGAGTAAATAGAAGTTCACATTTGCTTTGAAGAAAAGATTTGCTAAGCAAATACCGTATGAAATCTTAGGAGCCAAGAGTCCACGTAACAGAAAACACTTTAAAGTTTACTGGTGGTAACTAAATCTTACAGCCTGCCTTATCTAGAACATGGTTTAGCACTAAGAACTAAGGAAAAAAGGCTCTCAGCTGCCAGAGGGCCTGTAACAAAATCTGTCCTTTGAAGTTCTTTGATTTTATGCTTAACAAAAGTTCAAGGGCATTGGCTCAGAATTCACTGACACTTATTTTAGATATTATTCTTGTAGTCTTACCCATTTGGTATCCCCAACACACTGCAATCAAAAGCAGCCAATTAGACTGGCAGTATGAGGAAGAGACATCTTCCCTGATGGCCGCAGCGTAGAGAGAAACTTGACCATAAGAGGAGAGAGGGAGGGAGAAGAGGACATCATAGCCTTGGTGTCAGGGGACACCTGATGTGAGAACATTCATTTCCACATATCTGGATAGCTTATCAGATTATAAATTTATTAAATGGCAGAACTTCCCACATTACTTTTTGAATACCAATTTCCTTATGTAGATAGAATGAGTGTGATCAGGATTGTTTTTATAATGGCGAGTGTGGCTTATTATTACAAGGTTTTGTTTCTGTCTACTCACTGAACTGAGCTAGAAGGCTTATTACATTTTAAGCAAGATTTCCGTTCAAGATAGTTGTAGAATGTATTTTGATCCTTAAAGTGGTAAGCTTCTAGGTTACCTAGAAGAGATAGTCTTATGGCCTTGATGATACTGAATAAATGAAGTGCTCTTTAGAATTGCGTAAAATTGGAGGGTACTCATTAGAAATGCCATGTGGATTGTCTGTATGGGAAAATCTTTTTTGCTTTATTTCTTGGCCTGAGCCGTTTTATACCCTGTAGTTTCCTTAGGATACTTATTAATCACACCCCTGGTATACACTGACCTTTTTCTTAGTGAGGCTGTGAAGAGTCAGGCAGTAAGCTCCAACTCTGTAACATTGATCAATTTACTTGATGACTGCAAGGTTTTTGGTTTAATTACTTGCAAAAACATTCGTCATGTCTGTATGCGCTAAGATGATAAGTGTTTTGGAACAGACATTTCACATTTCTTTTTTCTCCTTTAAGATAATAAATTGGCTACATCTCTTATTTTTTGGATTTCTGTTAGTATTCTTAAATTCTTCTTGTGTATTTATTGAAACTTCGATTTTATAAAAGATGTGGCCGATTAATGTAGATATTAAGATTCCTGAAAAAGTTTTAGTGTTTGAATTTTTGAAAATATGTTTCAATTACTCTGGTACGCTGACATCTCCAGGCTGTTGTATGAGGTCCTAATGTTTCTGGGATTCAGAATTTATAGTATTAAACTTCATTAATAAAATTCTTATACAGTCCTTTTGAAAGCAACAGAACAATTTATTTTTTAAAAATTGTATCTTTATCATTTAACAAAAAGGACTGTACATTGTAGACTGTCCTTTGCTTTTTTCTTGACAATATTTTGTTATCATGATAGAGAGTCTTTTAATGACTGAATAATACTCCATCTTATGTATGTCATGTTAGCCAGTTTCCTATTTTTAGACATTTATATAGTTTGTTTTTGAATTTGTAAATTAAGCTTCAGTGACTGCCATTGTGTATACATTTTTATAAATTTGTGCTTGTAGTTCTGTAAAACAAATATTCAGAAGTGGAATTGCTGAGTCAAAGGACATGCTTATTTAAAATTTGATTGTGTAGCTGAAGTGCCCTGTCAAACACTGTACCAGTTTATATTTACCTCATAGTATGTGAGAGTGCCCATGGCCCCACATTTTGGCCAACATTGCATATCATTAGTCTTTCATTTTTTTGCCAGTTTGGTGGAAGAAAGATGGTTTCTTATTCTAATTTGTTTGTTAGCTTTTTAGCATCATTGTACAACTTGTCCTGTTTATCATCAGCTTCTTATTTTTTGGTATATTTCCTTTCACACATGGGTAAGAATTGTTTGTTTTTTTCTTACTGGTTTGTAATCATCCTTGGTATATTGTAATTTTAGCTCTGAGATATATTGCATTTGTTTTCCTCCACTTCTGTTGTGAGTTAGAATTTCAGTTACAGTATTTTTCTGTAGAGAAACTTTAATTATTTTTTCAAGTTTCAGTTCTTTCTTTTCATTATTTCTGTTTAGGTCTTATAGAATGGCCTAGAAATGCAGTGCTGCATAGTATCTAAGAGTACAGACACGTGAATTCTAATCAGAGTTTCCCCACTATCAGGTAGGGTAATCAGGCAGTTCACTTCAGTTTTCTTAACTGTGATATGAAGCTACTGCTTCATAGTTGTTGCATAGATGTCATCTTTGTATAGTTCTTCAAACAGTGCTTGGTGAATGGGAAACCCTGTGTAAGTAATAGCTATGATTATTCTTCATTGCAGAAGTATCACAATTCGCCAGTGTTTTCTAATATTTTTATGTATTTAAAAATATATTTATATGTATTTATTTGAGTGAGAGAGAGAGAGCACATGCAGTGGGTATAGGGAGAGGGAGAGAGAATCTCAAGCAGACTCCACACTGAGCGTGGAGCCTGATGCAGGGCTCGATCTCACTACCCTGAGATCACAACCTGATCCCAATCCAAGAGTTGGACACTTAATCAACTGAGCCACTTAGGCACCCCTAATTTTATGTATTTAAAAGAAATACTTTAACCTCTGATCCATCTGAAATTTAAGGGGTACAGAGGGCTCCAACTTTATTTTTTCCAAATGATTAGGTGTTCTAGCACTGTTAATTGACAAAAAATATCCCCTTTATCATACACTTAATTTTCAAGCATTTGGAAGTTCCCAAATGCATTTCTTTCTTTCTTTCTTTCTTTTTAAATAAAGATTTTATTTATTTATTTGACAGAGAGAGACACAGTGAGAGAGGGAACACAGCAGAGGGAGTCGGAAAGGGAGAAGCAGGCTTCCCGCCAAGCAGAGAGCCTGATGTGGGGTTTGATCTCAGGATCCTGGGATCGTGACCTGAGCCAAAGGCAGATGCTTAACGACTGAGCTACCCAGGCACCCCCCCCCAAAATACATTTCTTTATTCCAGATCCTTTTCTTAACACCAGGAGCCTAAACTCCTGAACAGCCACATTTCAAGTTTTGTACAAAAATTAAATGACTTTCTTTTATAGTATAGTATAATTCAGAGAAAGAATATATCACGAGACTGTTAACTATATGTTTGCTGACTCATTAATATTTTGGTTCTTGAAATGTCTTAGCCTCAGTGGCAAAACCCTGCATCCAACTGCCTCCAGGTTAGTTTCTCTCGAAGGTACAGCTCCGGCAGGCACTGCACTTGCCACCTGTCCAGACTGAACCTCTGTCTTCCCCAGCTTTCCCATCCTCTCCCTCAGACCTCCAGGTTGTTTGAGATGCCTGTTAATTCCTGCCACCATCCCCCTAATTACTGTGCTCTTACTCTACTGGCTTTTTCAGCCTCAGCATCCAGGCAGTCTCTAGTTCTAGTGTTCCCAGTTCTCTGCTGGCTTTGGAATCTACACCGTAGTTGCTAACGCAGGGTCACGCCTCTGTCACCTCATCCTAGTTCTTGGAAAGCTTTCTTCGTACCTTTGTACCGTCGTACTGCTTTTAGACATGTCTTCCTGTCTTTTCCCTACACTGCGGTTAGAGTGGGGCTTCTACAGTGCAGGTCGGACCGTGACACTTCTGTCCACAAAACTTTCCTTCATCCTTTGAATGAAGTCCAGACTCTTTATTGTAGCTCAGAAGCCTCTAGTGACCAGCTCTGCTCCCCTCTTCACTCCCCTTTCAGGGCATCCTCCCCCAGACATCCGTATTCATCCTTGTTCATCCATGCTCATATTACTGTTTTCCCAGCTCGCCCCTCTTTTTTCTCAGTGTGCCATTTCCCCTATCTGGAATACTCATTTTATTTCCATTGTGAGATGTCTTTAAATATGTTTTTATTCTCTTTGCCATAAAGAATTATTGGCATTTTACTAAATATAAATGTGGCTATTTGCAGAAGTCATTACTGTATTGGGAACTTATTACTGCTGAACTCTTTGGTTTTGAGTTCTTCAGTATCTGAATTAGATTTGCCACTTTTAAACCTCTTCGGTTTTGCCTCTGTCACTGCGTATGCATGGTCATGTCTCATTGAACAGTAGTGTTTACAGAGTTGTTTATAAAGTATATATTATTATAAAACAAGTCAGATTTTTCTATTTGTACTAAAATTTCAAAGGTGCAATATCAGGAAAATATTTTGGTGCCACACAACGTATTGCTGTCTTTGAAAATAATCCAAGACCATCTCCAGTCAGAGAACAAACATGCTCAAATGCTTCAAGCACAGGGTTTGACTGTGTCGTGGGCACATCATCACAAGGTTTATATCGGCTTCCAGGCCTCCTCAGGCAAGGTTCCAGGAAGCTGATGGGCTGTAGAAGATAGGCATGTCAGTTGTGGGATCACTTGAAATCTCTTTTTGTCTGGTCTGTACTCTCTGTAGAGAACCCAAAGGGCAGAGTAGTAAACATGCCAGGGCGAATGCCCATTGCCAGTGCTCTTACCCCCCTGAGGGCGCCGCTGCCTGTGCCTTCAGGAGCACTTTGAGTGACTGCTGTGAGCCAGGCACAAAGGTGCTAGGAACCCAGCAGGGATGAAGCCTAGGTATGAAGGACTTTAACAAGGTAACAGTGTACTGGTGACAAGGAGTGTGCAGGCCTTAGCCAGGAGTGGGGCAGTATAGGGAGGGTATTCTGGGAAATGGGAATTCCGTGGCAAGTCCCAAAGAATGCAGAGTTGTTAAGCAGGTGAAAGGGGCTTGCAGGAAGGTTTCATGGCTGGGGTGACAGAGCTTGGGAGGGCAGGCCCTCTCTGCTGATACGGAGAACTGCAAGTATAATTCAGATAGCTCTGTCTGGGTGGAGAGCAGGGTGTAGATGGGGCTCAGGAATGAAGCTGGGAACAAGATTTTCTGTCACTGTGCAGAGAGTCATGCTCTCTGCTTCCGTATTGCTCCTACTGGCGGGTCCTTAGATCTTTGTTTTTAGGACAAAATAAAAAGCTTTTGTAGTTTGACAGGTAATCACAGGTTGCTGGGAATTGGGTTAGGAGGCCAAAGGAGTTACATCAGAGCTGGTGTGAGATAGTCTGCAGCCACAGGTCTGGGAGCTGTGGCTCTGTGCACTGCCGACAGCTTCCACAGTTTCAGAGGTTCACAGATTGGGAAGTGTTCTCCTGTAAAACAAATTCCATCCACTTTGATTCTGAATGTGGTTTTGGAACTGCACGTTTATATTTTGGAGATGGCTCAGTGTAGCGATTGGGAACCTGCATCCTGAGAGTCAGGCCCGTTAGCCACTTAATACTGCTGGACTTTGGGCAAGTCACTTATTCTGAACTTCCACTGTCCTACCTCAAAAATGGTGTGAGTGGAGTGATCAGATGAAATAATGAAGCATGATTTTTGACCCTGAAGACTACTCAGTAAACATTAACTGTCAATAATTTCACTGCAAGTAACTGAAGACTCACTAATTAATACTTTGTACAGATGAGGATGAAATTAAGAGACTCAAGGTTACCTTACCAGTTGCCATTAGTTTAGCAAAAGTAGTGTGTATAGATTATACATCATCTTGAGAGCAGTTTATTTTCTTCATTATTTTGAAATTATTTGCTAAAATAATAGAAAACACAGCTTTCAAAACTATGTGTTGAGGGATAAAGCATATCATTGGTACTACATAGATCAGGGATCTCATCACTTTGTGAGGACATAAGGCTGGTCTCCTGGGTTTGGTTTTCTCACCTGTGAAAAGAAGAGGTTGACTTACATAATCTCTTAGTTCCCTTAAAGTTCTAGCAACTTTCCACTAATTTAATTTGAAAATTACATCTTACGTATATCTTTAGTAATAATTATTGAAACATTTTGTTTTTTGAACTTACAGACTCTTGGAATTTTAAAACTGGATATCAGCTCTAAAGAGAAATACAAAGGAGAATTGATGAAAGCTCAGAAACAAGAAATCATGTTTGTTAAGTGACATTAAATGAAGAGAAAATACTTTTTTAAAGCCTGTAACTATACTGGGAGAATAGTATTTTGCAAAGTGGAGAGAAATTAGGACTGAGTAGTTAGCATGTTTGTGTTTAATAGATTCTGTTAGAGCGGAATTTTGAAAATAACTTTAAATCTAATTTTGGGAGGCACCTGGGTGGCTCAGTTTGTTAACTGGCTGCCTTTGGCTCAAGTCGTGATCCTGGGATCATGGAATTGAGCCCCACATCAGAACCCTGCTCTGCGGGGAAACTGCTTTTCCCTCTCCTGCTGCTGCTCCCCCTGCTTGTGCTTTCTCTCACTGACAAATAAATAAAATCTTACCAAAAACTAGGCTTATTTTTTTTTAACTATAGTGTTAAACCACTGAGCCACCCAGGCGCCCCTTTAACTATAGTGTTAAAAATTGTCTTTCTTTACTTCAGCTTTAGTTGTATAAGGATGGATATACCTGGGGTAACCTCTAATAAGCAAAGCTCTCCTTGGACTTTTTCCTGTGTTTATAAAGTTCTTCCCATAAATGGCCATATGCATACATAATTTCCTTTTTACTTAAAACTTTAAAATGTGCTGTTTGGTGAACACTTAGTTATATTGTTTACTAGTTGTGAAAATTCAAATTTAATTGTAATGGGTGGGGTTATTTTCACATACTTTGAAAAGAGTTGGCAGTTCCTAGTAAGTATGAATTTCACTGTGAATTTTTTTAACCTAAGAATTTGGGGCTCAGGTTATAGAAAAATTTGACTTTCAAGTAGATGTAGAATAGGACTTTTTAACTGACTTACTCATTATGATTGTACCAACTTGAAGCATATCCACAGAGAACTCTCTGGCCCATTGCTGTTCTTCATACACAGAACTAAAGCTGCTTCTAATTCATTGCTGAGCACATCCAGCACTAATATTGTTTGTCTTAGATTCCTGGTCGTGAAGAATACTTGACCCTTTCTGTTTCCATCACAGCCTATACACTTAGTTCTGAATGTTGGGATCAGTTATTCACACATCTGGGAGCACTTATTATATGCTACACACACCTGATTTATTCACAGACATATTCACAGACATAGCTGTGATGAGAAGCAGAGCAAGTTCTTTTAGTCTCTATCGCATTAGCACCATTCTTCTAGCTTATTGTGACTGATGATGATAACTCGCGATAGTTTTTGTTACCACTGATAAGGCAAGTAAGACTGTCATTTGCACAATGCAAACTGAACTCCTCCTTCAGGTTTATAAGTGCATGGTGGAACATTCCCTCCACTGCAGGAGGATTTGCTAGGAGTTTTAAATAGTGCCAAAGATGCATGAGAACAAAGCCTTCCCTCTTGGGGCTTAGATCCATAAAGGCAGTTTTGGCACCAAAGAGAAAAGGTTTATGCTCAAGAACTTCTTGCTTTCTCTTCTGCTTACTTCCTGGGTAGAATGGTAGAAAACCATTAGTGTCTGAAGTCAGCTTATCTCTAAATACAGCAGCTTGGTAAAGAAATGTGCTCAGAATTACGTTGTGTAATATAATGCTTTATTCTTAGTGAAGGTTCGCTAAAATAGTGAATGCTGCAGGTTTTAATTACTAAAAATAAATTAGTAGAAATTTCTTATCTGAGTAGATAATATGGTTGACCATACACTGAACCAAGACGAAATTATTTTTTCTGAGTTCTGTCTGTGTTTCATAGTCTCCGCCTGTAACACATACACATCCCTCACCCCTCCCTCAGCCCCCAACACACATGTTGCCTTTTCACTCATGCTAACAAGTTGTTCTGGGACTTGATATTACAAGGTCTTCAGTAAGAACTAAGTTCTTTGCTATGGCGAGTTTCCTATAATGCCATTGCATTCATACATTTTCATGTATTTCTCAGTTGTTTATTAAAAATAAATCTTAAAAATCATTTATTGAGCAATCAATAAATAGGGGGTTGCCTTTGCAATTAATCTGCTCTATGCTTTGAGTTGCTTATCCCATACTTTTACTCTTAGGCTGATTTTCTGTCCTCATGCTGTTGAGTTACTTCTGCCCTAATATGTTACTTTGAGCACAGGAGCTACATTTTATATTCGCTGAAGTCAGATTATTTTTAACTCTGTCACAGAATTTAGCTCAAAGACCTAGAAAAGTACATGTTAATTGATTTAAAAAAAAAAACCTAATCTAGGATTGATTTTTTTTTTTTAAGTTTACTAAAGGAGATTGCCTGCATAAAAACATTGGTAATAGCACTTAATGTTTTATAAAAAGTTTCTGCTTAAGGGATATATTTTAAATGTTCAGTTTTTTCCGTATGCGTTTTCAGCCACTTGAAACGAATCTTTTAAAATACAATATTCTGTCTTCTTTCCATTAACCATGAAGATATCCTTGGAAATTTTATAATTTCACCATTCCAGCTCTTTCTTCTACAGCACTTTTACCTGTGAAAATGGGATAAAATCCTGGGTTTTTAGACTGATGTGTAAGAATCTGGGGTTTGGACACTGTGAAGACCTGACAGCCATCACCACCTCTCCTCCAGGATTATGTGTCATGGACGAAATTGTGAAGTCAGCACTCTTAGCTGTTGGGGCTTTCATTTTCTGCCCAGCAACCCAGTAGCTATTTTGGGGTCTCTCCTATAAGGCTGGGAAGGAAACATCACTGGGTCTCACCCTGGATCCTGGGCAAAGAGCGGTTCTCTGCTCTGCTGCAGCTGAGGCTGAGGTGGACTCCTTGCCCTAGTTCAAGATACTACAGATAACACAGAGTTGCTTTTGGATAATACTCGCTCAGGATATTGACCTGACCTATTGTTCTGCCTTGCTGGAGCATAGAAGTCACCAGTGGAACTTTTTTAGGAGACTAGATCAGGAGTAGGTGGATGGAGAAAAGAAGGGACCATTACTGGTGGCACTGTAGCCACATCAACTAGAGTCAATCTTTACAACCAGTGAACTACAAAACTTAAATCAGGCGTATTTATTACAAGGTAGTTAGACTCTGACAGAGGGAGGTGGACCACAGGAGACTCAGGCCTTAATTTTTTGTTAACCCCTGATTTGTAACTTAATGTTTTCCTAATGGTTCATTTTGTAATTCAAGTTTAATTGGACTGTCAGTGGGGCTTTGGACTACCCTTTCAAAAAACTGGTAGCATATTCACTTCTGCATTTATTAAATGATATTTGGAGTTATTAACTCTTTCTCTTAGAACTTTAAACATTAAAAACAACTTTGAATATTCTAGTCTTTTTCAAGATACTTAACAATTGCTTATGTAGAACTAATGTAAAAAATTTGGAACAAATGAATTTCCATGACACTTCTTCTTTGACCTCTCAGGAATCAAATAGCCCAACTTAAAGGTGAGAAAATGTGGAAAATACTTTGAAAATCAAAATTATTCTGATAGAAAACTTGGACTTTCTTCCCTGTTTCAGTTAAAATGAAAAGCCTAATTAAATTGCAGTTCAAATTCAAGAATTTCTTATGGACACATCTGATTCCATCTTTCCCCTTTCAGGTATTGTATAGGGAATTTTCACGAGTCTTTAACTGAAAGGTATTTGACCTGCTGTCCAGGAGCTGATTGTGGTAGATAAAGTATTAGCATTGGCTCACACCATCTGGCCTGTCCCCAGTACTGTCTTCTTAACTTTGCAAGAGATTGACTCAAGTACTCCAACCTCTTTGACTTTGTCCTCATCTGTGAATTGGAAGTAATACCTTCCCTACGGCCAGTATTGGAGAAGATCACATGAGACATTGTAAATGAAAGTGCTCTCAAAGGGTAGAAATAATGCACTAGGATTTATGGTCCCAGCACTCTAGAATTCCAGAGTGCAAGCACTTGCCTCTCTAAATATCATAGTGGCATTACACCAACAGGGTTGAGCAGAGCCCTGGAGTGCCAGGCTGCAGTGGCTGGCCAGTGCTGACTTCCCTCAGCTCATTATAGTTCAGCCCCGTACTCCTGTGTGCTGGTCTCACTGGCAATAATAATTTGCTTCCTCCATGCCTGGTCCACTGGGTGCATTATATAGTTTCTCTCACTTAAGCCTTGCACTGTCCTTATAAAGTGCAGTTTTATTCCATTTTACAAGTGAGAAAGCAGACACTCTGAGAGATGAGGTAACTTGGCAGCTAGCTAGGCAGTGAAGCCTGGCTGTGAACCCTCATAATTTGACTATGCCCTTAAGCTTTAAATAATCTTTTACACACACACACACACGATGTGTATATATATGTATGTGTGTGTGCGTGTATGTATATATATATGATATCTATAAAAATACATACTAAATCAGGATAGGTTTGAGTTACAATAGCACACAGGTTATTATCCGTTATTTATTTCCTTGTCTTGGCTTTTATTGAAGTAAAAATCATATCTGGTGGTGACTTTTAAATTATGTTTACGTCTTCCAAAATACACAGGAAGCATCAGTAAACCATGTTAACATTTTTCATTGTGACGTGAAGTTCTTATAAAATAAGGCCAGCTGTGAACACAAATAAATTTAGACTTCATTGTTTGCTCTGCTAGAGAAGAGAGTAGGCTCCAGGCTGCAAATCTAGTTGAATTCCTTAATACACAGAACTTTGTCCATAGAATGGGAGATGTGCTTGGGGCACATGTGCATTGAAAGTGGTCATCGTTAATACTGTGGAATCTTCAACCTTCAGAGAGTGCACACACAGACTTAATCTCTCCCACACTCTGGGACACAGCCATTATTCCCATTTTACAGATGGTGGGAATACCTCAGAACAGTTAGCCTCCCCAAGCAAGTGAATCAGGAAGGGGCACAGTGAAAAGTCTGACTCTCTGCCGTATGTGCACACACTCCCTCCTCAACTTACACTTGAGTGTCCAGTGCATACTCTAAGGTAGCTGCCTTGGGTGTTTTAGACATTTTGGAATTTACTTCTTTATACCTAAATGTAGTTATTAGAGCTCTTTGTAAGGGAGTCCTGAAAAAAATAACTAGTTTTCGTGTCCAGTGGTTTTAAATTAGAGCTCAGTTCAGACTTCAGCATTCTTTTAGTAGGTGTATTTTAATTGTTGACTATTAGTCAACATCCTGTTTAGTCAGGATGTTAATTTCTAAGGCTACCATCCAATATACAGGTATGCCTAAATGAATTCTAGTCCATTTATTCTCTTATTGATGTTTGTTCTTATCTGTAATATGTTAACAAATGCCTGCCTACTAAGTGTGGGATCTTTAGTTTGTGTTCAGCAGGCATCTTCTTTGATAATTAAAAGAGCTTAGTGGCTTTGAGAGAATTCAGTAATCTCCCTGACCCTATGCCACCCCCACAAACAAAGGAGATTATCTTTGAGTTTAACTGTAGAAATGCCACTCAGGTAAAAATGAAATCTTCAGGGCAAGAGATGTACGTTATTCTCTTATTTTGTTTTCTTAAAAATAATGGTAACATGTTCGCTGACCTATAAATCTTACATATGTGCTCCTTATAGAAACTTACATTATCATTTCAACTCAGTCCATATTTACTGGCATACTTGCATACTGTGCTGGGAACTCAGTTGAGGAGGTAAAAAGATGATTCATTTCTTGTGTTCCCTAGCTATTGACTCCTGGTAGCTAGTTTCAGGAAAAACTCTTGGAGAAAAAAGGAGTAGTTATCCATTCTACCTGGATTTGACAGTATTCATGCTTATGCTGGATACGAGGACAGCTTCATAAATGCTGCCTGTTGATTAAGTGTACAAATGATGTAGGCAGTGAAGAAAAAAGATAAAAAAAAAAAAATACTGCTATGCCTTAAGAAAGGCCTCTTAAAAAAGTGTAAGTTGGCACACACATACACACACCCCCCAAGAAAAAAAGCAAGAATGATACATCAAATTCCTAAAAGTTATTTTATTAGGTATGTTTTATTTATATACATCTTTTAAGAAAATAACTTATGGAAAGTAAGATATGCTTAATCTTATATCTGTTACAGTTATAATAATTTCAACTTTGTAATTGAAATTTCATGGCTTCTCATGAGTGTTTGTAAGGATACTTTTGCTCAGGGGCGCCTAGGTGACCCAGTTGTTAAGCGTCTGCCTTCAGCCTAGGTCATGATCCCAGGGTCCTGGATCAAGCCCCACATCAGTCTCCCTGCTCAGTGGGAAGCCTGCTTCTCCCTCTCCCACTCCCCTGCTTGTGATCCCTCTCTCATTGCGTTCCCTCTTTCTTTGTGTCTTTCTCTGTCAAATAAATAAAATCTTTAAAAAAAAAAAAAAAAGGGTCCCTTTGCTCAGCTGAACCCTGGGTTGCTCAGAATCTTTCACAGTTGCTGAGGATTGAGGAATGAATGGGGAGTTGTTGGGGGGCAATTTTAACTATTACAGATAGGCCCTGGCTCATATGTGGACCTCTGAAATAATAGGGAAATCCTAGCTCAGATACCTTCTTCTCAGGAGTGCCACGATTGAGCAGAGGAGAACTTGCAAAGGAGCCTGAGATGTCACAAGACAGATGACACCCAGAAGGCAGGAGAGAGGACTTTGTCCAAGGAGAAAACAGTCAGCAGCAGCAGTGCTGCTGAGCAAGGAATGCAAGGGTGGTGGTGTGTGTCTCCTGACCAGCAGTTTTAGTGGAGCGGTGGGCATCAGCGCCACTGTGCTTCATTAGGGAGTGACAGAGAAGTGAGGAAGCACAGGCTCCTCTTGAGAAGCTCATGGAGAGGGAGAAAGCCTGCGGGTTAGCAAAGGCAAAGAAGCATTTCAGGATTGATTTGGTTAGTTTGTATAGAAGGCTAGGAGAAGGAAGAATGCTTATAGGCTGAAGAGATGGAGCAGAGAGAGGAGGTTTTGTTGTTCAAGTAGCGAGCTTGCTTTTTCTGAAACACTGACATTTCTTGAGGAGGAGGCTTGGAGGGCACTTGACTGGATGGTGAATAGGAAGCCAGTCTGTGATTAAAAGTTTGCCATGGTTATGAAATATGTAGATGGGCATTTTCTCTGTGTTTAAGTTATTAATAGTTCATGATGTAGCAAAACATTCACTCACTCAACACATCTGGCTGTGTGCCAAGTGCTAGGAATACACCAGCAATGGAACAGACAAAAAAATCCCTGCTCTTACAGAGATTATGTTCTCACAAAACATAAGTGTTTTGTTTTAAGTGTGCTTGGAACCCATTTCATGGTGTCTACGTACACAGTTTGTTCATGTTTTATGGACTTGCCTACAGCTGACAAGGAACACTTTTTTTAAGTGACTTTCTGTGCCCCAAGTGTTCAGAAGATTGCTTTCTTTCCCAGCCCTCTCGGGGTTCCTTACGTTTCTCTACCCCTTCCTAATTGTCACATGTAGTTACCTCATAGAAATAGTGTCATTGTCCCATTTTTAACGTGGTCAGCATGCATACCTGTCTGGCCAATCAGATTTTGATTTTGAAGGTGTGGTGTAGTGATGCAGCTGGGGAGGGGATCCAAGAGTACTTTCTTGGTAATAATAAAGTATCAAAGTTTTTACATATTTTTAGAAAAATACTTCAGAACATATTTAGAAATATTCCTGTAAATATTACGTACATTGCATAATTGGTAGGCTTTCTTGGATGGAAAGTGGTACAGAGGTAGCGTATACTTGGCAGGTATACAGTTTATCTTTTTGTTTGTTTGTTTTGTTTTATTTAAAGATTTTATTTATTTGACAGAGAGAGATCACAAGTAGGCAGAGAGGCAGGCAGAGAGAGAGGAAGGAGGAAGCAGGCTCCCTGCCCAGCAGAGAGCTCACTGCGGGACTCCATCCCAGAACCCTGAGATCATGACCTGAGCTGAAGGCAGAGGCTTAACCCACTGAGCCACCCAGGCGCCCCAGGTATGCAGTTTATCTTATCTCTGCCTTAGGTAGAGGGTGACTTATTGCTTACATATGGCTAGTTGCTGTGCCATCGATAAATTACACTCTCTAAACAATTTTTTAAGTTTTGTTGTATCTTGTTTATGTAAACATGTGATTTATGATTTATGATTTACATGTGTTTATGTGATTGGAAGGTGGTTGCGAACAGCTGCTTTAGCTTATTGGTGAACACTTTGGCCATCCATTCAGTTCTGTTAGAAAGAACCCAGGAGTGTTCCGTGCAGTCTGCCATCCTAAGAATGTTTACTTGGAATAATGAACAAAATTGTTTCTCAAGACTATAGCCTCGGGTTTACATTAATTAATTCTTTAGAATTTTGTTTCAGTCATCTTTGTATTATTAACACTAAACTTTCACTGTCCCCCTCTCCCAAATCTTAGAATAAAATTGGCATTCTAGAAATAGATGGTCTGTTTTTCATGCTTATGCTGTGGCTTCAGATGCATCCTGCTACCTATATCTCCCTAAACTAGGAGAACCCTGGTTTGGGGAGTCTGGATTTGGGGTTCCAACATTGCCCCTTCCCTGAACACGCCCCATTCACTGGCCCCCTTAGCTAGGTCCCTCTGAGTTTGCTTCACAGTAAGATATAGTCTCATGGCTTCTGCCTCTCCCCTCCCAGACACAAAACCTGTTGGGGTTTTCTTCAAGACTTTTTATTCTTATTAACCATAGGAAAATCAACAGGCATTAGCAAAATTAGAGTCATGGGTAAGCTCCAAAGTTACTGGAGATTTTTTTCACTGAAAGACAGATGTCTAGGCTCATGGTTCTTGACTTCTTTTACAGGGGATGAAATCTTTCACTTCACAAGGAGTGTGATCCCTGCTTTTCCCTCTTTCTGCAGTCCCTAGAACTAATGGTGGATACTTGGTTTAAACAAAGGTCTCAGTGAAGCCTATTTACATCCTAGAGATCTTTCTGGTCTAGAGGCTTATATTGAAAAGGCATTGCTTCTTCCTAGCCTGCTGTGTACCAGGTGCCAAGCGTTAGAAGGTCCATAATATTAGAATGGAAGACGAGAAAGACATGGGCCTTACCCTTAAGAAAAATACAGCATGAGGGAAATGATCATCCTGTTCCTTTATTGAGAACTTAATTATTAAGTACCTCTCATATGCCAAGCTTTCTGCTAGGGCGGGGAACATGTTGAGACCCATTTCTGCCCTCAAGGATCATTTCTTGCCCTCACAGTCAAGTGTTGGAGACAGATATATAAGAGGCCATTATAATAGTACTATTTACTTAGTGGGGATGGAGGGATCCATCCCTCACCCCAACCTCAGACTGATTTAGAGGGGCTGTGACTAGTGGGGAAGGCTAACAGCAGTATCTGGGACAGTTTCTCTGAGGTAAAGATAATCCTAGAACTTGAGTGATAAGATGGCAACTACAGGGCATTGAGACTAAGAGATATTCCTAAAGAAAACTAGACAAATTTTATTTTTATTTTTTTCTTCTGTATAGTAGATAAGTTACATTTTATTGTTAACTTTGTTCCCATTATTCAACTTAAAAATTTTAAGGTTGAGTATCAGCCAGAGTGGTAATAAATGGAGTCAAAGTTATTCCAAGTAAAGAGAATATTCACATGCATGCTCATGAAAAAGAGATGCTGCCACATTCTTAAATAGCAATAAAGAAAATAGTAATTTATGTAAGTACAGTCTTTTGCCCCATTTCCATTCAGATTATTCTTTTTATAACTGAATTCATTAAAATTAGAAATGTTTATAATGACTGTCTTTTGAAGCATATACTAGGCTAAGTCAGAACCTGCCATTTTAAAATAAATGCAATTATTTGGCTCTTCTAAATTGTAGCTTTTGCTACAGTGAAAAAAAAAATGGCATATTTATGAACATCTCCAGAATTCTGCTGAAATGAGGAAGACATTATTTAGGTAGACAGAAAGTAATAATTCAGATTATATTTGGAACACGATATCAGAATTAATGTATCTTTTCTTTAAAATGATACCTCTTTTTCCAAAGTGGCTATACCAACTTGCATTCCCACCAACAGTGTGAGAGGGTTCCCCTTTCTCAAAAAGTTAAAAATAGAGCTATGACCCAGAAATTGCACTGCTGTTTATTTACCCCAAAGATACAGATGTAGTGAAAAGAAGGGGCATATACACCCCAGTGTTCATAGAAGCAATGTCTGCAATAGCCAAACTGTGGAAGGAGCTGATATGCCCTTCAACAGACAAGTGGATAAGGGAGATGTGGTCCATATATACAATGGAATATTACTCAGCCATCAGAAAGGATAAATACCCACCATTTGCATTGACATGGATGGAACTGGAGGGGATTATGCTAATTGAAATAAGTCAAGCAGAGAAAGACAATTACCATATGGTTTCACTTATATATGGAACATAAGGAATAGCATGGAGGACATTAGGAGAAAGAAGGGAAAATGAAGTGGGGAAAATCAGAGGGGGAGACAAATGAGAGACTATGGACTACAGAAAATAAACTGAGGGTTTCAGAGGGGAGGGCATTGAGGGGTTAGGTTAGCCCGGTGATGGGTATTAAGGAGGGAACATATGGTATGGAGCACTGGGTGTTATACACAAACAATGTATCATGGAACACTACATCAAAAGCTAATGATACTGTATGGTGACTAACATAACATAATGAAAAAAAATAAGTAGGGGGGTGGATGACATCTTTGATATTAATAGTCGCCTAAATTACATTTCAAAGGAAAGAGTGCCACCTACTGAATGAGGATTTTTTCCTTCCCTGTTGTTCCATTCTAGAATGTTGTTTCACTTTGTAATTCTTAGTTGGTTTTTTGTTTTTTGCTTTTTTTTTAACTACAAACAGGTAGCTTATGCAAGCCAGTGAACAAAGAAGTTAGGTTCACTCCTGATCTCATCATCCAATGGATTAAATAAATAAGGTGGCTAGTATGCATAGAGGAGGTTTGTGCCTCCAAAAGCAGTTGTAGAAAACATAACATAAACATAAACATGATTCAGCACTTTGCAAGTTTCAAAACCTTCTGTGAATGTACTGATTAGCCCAAAGGTTTTTGTTTTAAGATGGGTATGTGTATTGGGGAGGGTATGTGCTGTGGTGAGTGCTGTGAAGTGTGTAAGCCTGATGATTCACAGACCTGTACCCCTGGGGCAAATAATACATTGTATATTAATTAAAAAAAAAAAAAAGATGGGTATGTGTACACTCACTGAATGGGAATAGGTGGGCAAATGGGTGGGAAGTAATTATTCCAAGGAATGACTGAAGAGGCGTGAGGCGTAAGGAACATATGACATTGGTCTCAGCGTCTGGTGGGAAGACCTCAGTCACCTAAAGAATAATAATACGGGCCCGAATAATAATAGTACGGAGATTATTTGATCACAACTTGGCTGTAGGGGAGATACCTGAAGTCAAGTTGGAAACCCTAATCTCTTTCACAGTAATCCATTTGGTACTTTTGGTAGTTACGAACAAGATGTTATCTCATCAGTTGAAAGATTGAGAACATGAACACTAGCAAACACACCAGTAACAGAATTAAAAGATTTTATTTGAGAATTTTACATGACCATTATTTATAGTTTACTGGCACATTTGTGGTGTTTTGGCTTAATTTGTTGCTAGGCATCAAACATTTGCAGCTTTTTCCGCTTATTTATTGGACTATTTAAGTAGAGAGTGATTTTTTTCAAGAGGAGCTAGACTATATGACAGATTGATTTATACTGGCTGTTGTAGATAGATTAATAGTACAGCCCATTTGAGGAATGATGTTTTGTATTAAAATCCTGAACTGAAAAATAGAAAAACATACAGTATAGGGCATTAGAATTTGTTCCATATAAGATGTTTATATTGGGGCGCCTGGGTGGCTCAGTCGTTAAGCATCTGCCTTCCTCTGGGGCCATGATGCCAGGATCCTTGGATCAAGTCCTGAGTCGAGCTCCCTACTATGGGAGAAGCCTGCTTCTCTCTCTCACAGTCCTGCTGCATGTGTTCCCTCTCGCTCTGTTTCTCTGTCAAATAAATAAATAAAATCTTTTTAAAAAATAAATAAATAAAATTTTATGTTGTCTAATCCAAACATGTCAAGCTTGTGTCCTAAATACCAGATGTAATTAACCAAAGGTTAGTCACGCTTTCAGTTTAAAGAATAAATGTATCTAAGAGAGTAGATCTTTTTTTTAAAAAAAAAAAAAAGTAAATTGTAGTGATGTCTACTCTTATTATATAAGTAAGGAATGATAATTGGCTGAATGAATGACACGCATTCTCTGAAAATATATATATATTTTTTAATTTGAGAGAGGGAGCTCACAAGCTGGTGGGGGAATGGACAGAGGAAAGAGAGGGAAGGGGATTCTTAGAGCAGATTCCCTGCTGAGCACAGAGCTCGATGACATGGAGCTGGAACCCACCACCCTGAAGTCATGCCCTGAGCTGAAATCAGGAGTTGGGAGCTCAGCAGGCTGAGCTACCAGGCATCCCTCAAAAAACACAATTTTTAATAATACAAAATGAAAATATTTTTAGCAGTGTTTGGGTTTTCAGGTTAGTATTCAAAATGACACATTAAATATTAACATATCCCAGATTTTCTTTGTTTTAGAAAAGCAAACCATCATTTTTATGACACAGATCAAGCATTTCTGAAATTATGACACCGGATAATGACAAAAAGGGGCTGTGTGGCTGCAGAGAGCCCTGGAACCATGGGAATTAGAATGCAGATTGGCCATTGTCACAAGTGCAGCCGAGACTTGGCCAGAAAGTATCCATGCTTCATTTATCATTTCTAGCTACTACTTCACATCTTCTTGACTTATAGCACTTAAATATGCAAAAATGGTTTTATCTTTTAAGAAAATTTGTGGTTAATTCAATTTTTAAAAAGAAACTAGAGTTTCTAATGTAAAACAACCTAAAAGTCTATGTTTTGTGGTCTCCTTTCTGAATGTTTGTCCTGACAGTTTGACATTTCTGAGAGAGCTTTCTTTTTTTTTTTTTAAGATTTTTTTTTTTTAATTTACTTATTTGACAGACAGAGATCACAAGTCAGCAGAGAAGCAGGCAGATAGAGGGGGAAGTAGGGAGATGGGGTAGAGGAGGAAGCAGGCTCCCTGCTGAGCAGAGAGCCCGATGCAGGGTTCGATCCCAGGACGCTGAGATCATGACCAGAGCTGAAGACAGAGGCTTAACCCACTGAGTCACCCAGACACCGCTGAGAGAGCTTTGAGAGTCTTTTAATATAATACTCAATCCTTTTCATAATTAGGTTTATTGCTTTTATGAGAGTGACCGTCAAGTATACAGAGTCTGTTTAGTATTTTCTAGCCTAAGTTTTCACAGGGTCTGCAGGTCCACACCTTGCTGATGATGGTGCTGGTGATGTTAAGAAAGGATTCTCACAGTTTAAAATACTGGGAGCAACTAAATCGTAGGAGTGGCAAAGAATAATTTGCACAAATAAACTATTAGGAGGTACCCTTCAAATTTAACAAATAAGGGAGTTTAGGAGTCATGTTGAGGTTTATATTTTTTGATACTATATTTCCCTTTTAGGACTATAGCATGTAAATAGTGGAATTAATAAATGAGTCATAATGTTCACATTGGATGACCCTGAAGTTTTGCCTTGTAGTCTGATCTGATTTGGTAAATTTTGGAATTCCAGAAAGATTGTGAATTACTGACGATCACATACCTGGTTAATGGCAGTTAGGACTTGACTGAATCTCCAAACTCCCCAGTCCTTTTATTTTTTGATTCTTGAAGCCTTCCACAGTGTAGAGAGTAGTAGTTTCGTACCATGTGCTTATTTTTAAAGATTTTGGCCATATAGAAAAATACAGAGGGAAAATATTAGAGAATAGTATAATGAACAGCCATAAAACGTCACCTGTATTTAGTAAATGTTAATATTTTATCATTTTTGTTCCAGTTGGGTACATGAGTGTATGTACTTGACAGGAACAAATATTAAACAAATAGTTGTTTGTCCCCCTGCCTCCCTTCCGGCACCCCACAGAGAACAGACCACCTGGTAGACTTGTACAGCAGTTACCTCCTGGAACTAGAAAAATATAGCTGTATTTTACTATTTTCATCTGTTTTTCAACTAACGTATTGTTAAGAGAAAATACGAATCAACATAGTGTGCAAGGAGGAGGATGGGACTTTGAGGCCAGATAAACCCAGTTTTAAAATTCAGAAATCCACTTACTATGAATTCTTAGTCAAGTTACTTGATCTTTCTGTAAGAGTTTCTTTGCTCCCACCATGAGGATGGTGTGTTTCACCTTGAAGCCGTGGTGAGAATTAGAGCCACTCTATGGACAACATCTAGCATAGTACCTAGTACAGAAGGGGTGCTCCCTAAAGTGCAGCTTTAATCAACATCATTATTATGAACAATAATAGTAGTAATTTTAGTAGATAAATTTATTTGGGTGCCTTCCATGTAATTGGCACTTTTTAAGTGCTTCATTCATGTACATTCACTTTATAATTCTGTTAGATGAGAACTGTATGCAAAGGGCTTAAAACTGTGAAAGGCGCATAGGAAAGTGCATCATATAATTAATAGGAGGAAATTAGGGAGGTTAACTTCCTTTTAGGCATTCTACATATACATTAGCTTATTTAACCCTACTAATGACACTACATGGTAGGTATTTTTATCCCCATTTTACAGTGAGGAAGTTGAAGTACAGAGTAGGAAATACCTTGGGCCAAAGCCATAGCTAATAGTGTCAGACCTTGGATTTGAACGTAGGCAGTCTGGCTCCAGAGTTCATTCCCCTTATCACTGTGCCATACTTTTTAATTACGTGTGTGGTATGACTTCTGTTTCTACCCTATCCTAGAAATAATATCCTTCAAATTATGTCATCTCTCGTGAATAAGAAGTTTTTTAGGTTTTATTATGTGTACAACCCAGATTTTACTGGTTTGAGTGGCTATTGCCCCCATCAGTACCCTTAAGACACCCCACCAAGCCACCCCCCGCAGTATTTCTTAAACTCCCCAGTGTGGGTCTGACATGGCTCGTGAATGCATTTGGTCTGTTGCCCTGTAGCTATCTCTGGACAGCGCCGCCTCCCTGTCTGTTGCCTTTGCTTCCTCCGGCCACATTGGTCTCACTGCTCCTGCTGGGTACTGATGCTCTTGCTGCTCTGACCGCCTTCCCACCAGTCACTGCTGGGAACCCAGCTATCAGTGCCAAAGACACAAGAGTGCTCCCACTGTGCCAGAGCTCTGGGAGTTTGCAGTGAAGTGAAGACTGTGCCCCAGGTCCCTATTTTATTTCATATTCTGGGGCTTTACTCGAGTCATGTGGAGATGAGAGAAAATGGCTTGTCAGGGTTTTTTGGTTTTAGTTTTTTGTTTTTCTTTTTCCTTTGGCTGATGTCTCATCTTCACCCAAGACCTAAGTCCTTGGCAGAGAGTGAGTAGAAAGGGGCAAATCTTAGTGACAAACTCTGGCCTCTGCTAATAGACTAGGCGAAGTGTGAAAGTCTGACATCCCCATCTCTTAGGATCGGTTTGTATCAGGTGATTTTACACATTTTACTCATTTAAGCATTTCTGAAACCGGCTATCAAGTAATCCTTTCCCCCATATTTTGAATTCTCAGGTTCTTAGTTGCATTAAAAACATGCTGAATTTGTAGCAACATGGACGGGACTGGAAGAGATTATGCTGAGTGAAATCAGTCAAGCAGAGAGAGTCAATTATCATATGGTTTCACTCATTTGTGGAGCATAACCAATAGCATGGAGGACAAGGGGCGTTAGAGAGTAGTAGGGAATTTGGGTAAATTGGAAGGGGAGGTGAACCATGAGAGACTATGGACTCTGAAAAACAGTCTGAGGGGTTTGAAGTGGCGGGGGGGTGGGAGGTTGGGGTACCAGGTGGTGGGTATTATAGAGGGCACGGCTTGCATGGAGCACTGGGTGTGGTGAAAAAATAATGAATACTGTTTTTCTGAAAATAAATAAATTGGGAAAAAAAAAAACATGCTGAATTTTGTGATAGCTTGAGAAGTCTTATATTAAGACAGTAAGATAGCCAGTATTAGTTTCTTTCCTGAATTCTTCTTAGACATACTAATTGGAGCCAGAATGGACTGTAGAGATGATTTAGTACGGATTTCTCATAGTATATCCCCCAAACCACTACTCCGTCAAAGGCGTTCTGCTCAAAGGGACTTCTTTACCAACAGCATGAGGAATGCTGTGTACCTTCTTCCCCTTGCCTTGGAAAATTAAGTGCACATAGGTTTTTATTTCTTTTATTTTTTTTTAAGATTTTATTTATTTGACAGACGGAGATTACAAGTAGGCAAGAGAGGCAGGCAGGGTGAAAGAGGAGGAAGTAGGCTCTCCTGGGAGTAGAGAGCCAGATGTGGGGCCGATCCCAGGACCCTGGGATCATGACCTGAGCCAAAAGCAGAGGCTTTAACCCACTGAGCCACCCAGGTGCCCCAGCACATAGGTTTTTAAATAACCTGTTTAATTTCATTTTATTTCATGTTTTCTGACAGCAGAATCATAGACTGTTTAGTATTTTATAGAACATTGTTTTCACCAAAGTTATATCTTTTGTCTAGAAAATCTTTCAGCCTTCATCAACACCATGCCTGCCAATCCTGTTCTTTCCTTTAAGATTATTTAGGTATGACCTCCTCTGTGGATCTCCCCAGGACTCCCCTAGATAAAATTAAGGGTGGATATCCACTCCATCCTTGCAACTATTTATGATATATTAAAATACTTCATTATAGCAGAGATGGCATCCTATTTTCTCTGTTGTGCTAGACTAAGCACCTGGAGGAATAGAGATCCTATCTTACTTATCTTTTGTCTCTTTTTCCCACTTTGTATTTCTATGTCTCTTGCCTAGCCCAGAGCTTCCATGTAGTAGACGTGCCAACATTCATTGAACAGAGTGGTTTTCTAGTATTAAAAGCATAAAGAAGAAAAGCAGCATTTGTCAGGAAGTCATTCTTCCTCATTCTGAGCATCCCAGTTAACATGCCTTTCCACCAACTAGAAGGAAGTACTATAGAAATAGTATCAGCTGTTCTGCGGCATTTGAAAGAAATCATTCTCCTAGCAAAGGCTGTAAGAGGGCTTTGTGCTGTAATCCTGTGCTATACTCTCTTCTCCATTAATCTGGGAACACTAAAAACAGCCCAGGGGTTTTTATTAACATCGATGGTATTCACTCAAAATATTCTAATTTTAACTGTAAACGTACTTTTCTTAAAAGAGGGGAATATGCGCAGTAACAGACCAGTTTCTTAATTATTAGCCTTATTCATTTGATCTCTTAAAAGAATACTCAAACTAAGCTGCTGTGGTCTTTGAAAAACAATTGACATAGTAAAAATGCAGTTGCATACCCACTGGAGAAAGTTCCAAAGAAAAGCATACAGCCGAGTTTCCATATAACATTGATTTGGGATCTTCTCCATGAAAAGCAAAATGGTGAAGGAATAGCCATCCCTTCCAACAACCCCCTGTCCCCTTACCTGCTTTGTACCATGAATTATGTAGTAGATGGAGGACAGGACACACAGTGCTTTGCTGAAAACTCGCACAGTGGTGGTATAGGGAGTTCCAATCTGCTTCTCTAATGTATTATGAAAGCTTACTATACTTATGCATCATTTGTCATTTAGACATTCCCAACTCTAGATTTGTTATGTAGCACAAAAGGGGAATTCTTGAAAGGAAATACATATTTAGCCAAATACTATAAAATATTAGCATCCTTTTCCTTGCTTACTGATCTGTGTTCAACAATTAAGGAAGAGGATGCTCATACATCCCATTTTTTTCAAAGGTTTCTAAAAGTTCTTCGTCAAGTATCAAGGACACACAAAGGAAGGAATAAACAGTGGAATTTTTAGCAGTGAATATCAAAAGAATACAAAGCTTCAAGATTAAAAGTATTTGAAGCTTTCATGGATTTTTGTTGAAAAGGAACAAATAAGAAATGGGACCATATTGGTCTTAAACCCCCTTTGTAAACACTGGCTCTGAGAAACTAGTTTACACTAAACTTGGTAGCTCTCCCAAGTTTGTGGGTGCAAAGAAGAGAGTACTATGAGTCTTTCTCTGGAAAATGGGTGGCAGGATAGCAGTATTTAGAAATATTGTTACAAAGGCCATTACTTTGATGAGCAAAAAAAGTATTTTCGAAAAATACATAGTAAACATTCCACTGGCAGCTAGTTAACTTTTCCGTCCATTTGTTTTGTCCATCATTGTTAGAAGAAGAGCATTTGTTGGTGTTCTGTCAGTAAGATTTTCATATATTTTGTGAGTTGATCAATCTTAGAAAACCACAAAAGTCATTTCTGTTCAGTTCTGACCATTTTTATAGTTTTCACTTGTCTACCATAAATACTACCGTTTCATTTTAGTTCATAATTTGTGATGAGTCCGTGAATTTCGCTGAAGTAAAGTCATTATAGAACTGAAAGCATGTGTTTAACTGTAGTGTGACTTGTTCTTTTATGCCAGTATATACGGGGTGTTATCTTGAAAAGATGTCTGCCTTCACTGTCTCTGCTTTCTCTCAGAAATATGAACATATTTTCTGATGTCAAATTGCTAATTTTGTAGGATTTTTTTTCCTAACTTAATTTGATTACTAACTTGGCTTGCCACCTTATTTCCTTTAGATTTTCTTTAAGTTCTTTATTATTTTATTATTTTATAAATACAAAATTTTTATATAAATAATACTATTTTATAATATAAAATTTATATATTATATATTCTATAAATTATAAATTTATAATATAAAATATATTTATTTTAATAAATATGAAAATTTATTTTCTAAATAGAATTTAAATTTTCTCTTCTTAAAATTCTTTTTGCCTCCTGGCAGGTTTTAACTTCTTTTATAGACATTTTCTTGACCAGACAGTTACACACTTGTTAGTACATGTGATTATTCTTAAATATCCTCTGGCTTGATAAAGTATATATAATTATTTTCATTTAATGTAAATTTGTTGATTTTCACATTCATCTGTCAGCACATTTAGAAGGAACAGCAAATTTTTTTCCAGATTTGGATAGAGTATCACAGTTCCATACCCTGTGATGTCATCAGTACTGCATATTAGACTGATCTGTTTGTGGTAAATTCATTAACTTGAATGTTTGGTAGTTTTTTTTGTTTTTTTTTTTTTTAAAGAAAAAAATTTTTTTTTTAAAGATTTTATTTATTTTACTTGACAGAGAGAGATCACAAGCAGGCAGAGAGGCAGGCAGAGAGAGAGAGGAGGAAGCAGGCTCCCTGCTGAGCAGAGAGCCCGATGCGGGCCTCGATCCCAGGACCCTGAGATCATGACCTGAGCCGAAGGCAGCGGCTTAACCCACTGAGCCACCCAGGTGCCCTGTTTGGTAGTTTTTAATATGCCATTACATTTCTGAGATACACGGATGTACCAAGGAAACTTCTTAACCAAGTTTTTGCATTGCTGCTTTATATTCTCCCTGGGACTAGGCAAGTGTTAAGAGTGATTTTTTTTTTTTTAAAGATTTTATTTATTTATCTGACAGAGAGACAGGGAGAGTAGGAACACAAGCAGGGAGAATGGGAGAGGGAAAGCAGGCTTCCGGCCCAGCAGGGAGCCCAGTGCGGGGCCTATCCCAGGACCTTGGGCTCATGACCTGAGCCACCCAGGCGCCCCTATAAGAGTGATTTTGAACACTATTTTTCACTG